>NC_069687.1:0-300625 GCF_023699985.2 Odocoileus virginianus
CCAAGGGGTCCACGTCCAAAGCAGCAGGCCGACCTTTCTTTTTTTCCCTTCATTCCTTCACTCTGCTTTAGTCATGTAGGAGGCTCATTTTAATCCTTTTTTATTATGACAGTAATCAGTTCTGTCTGAAACTAACTTATCTCCAAACCTTGAACTGATAATTGCCCAGCAAAACAATATATTTTACTCATGGAAATGTTTTTCTTAAGCCATGTTAATGAAACTATGTATCTTGTTTGGAGGTCTGTTTCTCCTCAAGACTTATGTCAATGTTTTATGGATACGATATATCTCAACCAGAGACATCTCACCCAGACACATCTCCTCCTGAGACAACTCCCCTTGTGACAATACAATCTCAGGAGGTACCTTGTGGGAGAGGAAGCTCCTGCAACTCTCTCAGCCTTGAGGTGTTTATCTATGATTAACAGCTTGCTAACAAGTTTTGCCTTGCTAAAAACTAGCAAGGGAGTATCTCTTCTGCCCCCTTCTGATGTCTAAGGCCCTTGTAACTCAGTTGGTAAAGAATCTGCCTGCAATGCAGGAGACCTGGGTTCAATCCCTGGGTAGGGAAGATGCCCTGGACAAGTAAATGGCAACCCACTCCAGTGTCCTTGCCTGGAGATTTCCATGGAGAGAGGAGCTTGGCAGAGTATAGTCCATGGGGTTTCAAGAGTTGGGCATGACTTACTGAGTAAACCACCACCATCCAGTTCAGTTCAGTCGCTCAGTTGTGTCCAACTCTTTGCAACCCCATGAACTGCAGCACACCAGGCCTCCCTGTCCATCACCAACTCCCGGAGTTCACCCAAACTCACGTCCACTGAGTCGTTGATGCCATCCAACCATCTCATCCTCTGTCGTCCCCTTCTCCTCCTGCCCTCAATCTTTCCCAGCATCAGGGTCTTTTCAAATGAGTCAGCTCTTTGCATCAGGTGGCCAAAGTACTGGAGTTTCAGCTTCAGCATCAGTCCTTCCAATGAATATTCAGGACTGCTCTCCTTGAGGCTGGACTGGTTGGATCTCCTTGCAGTCCAAAGGACTCTCAAGAGTCTTCTCCAACACCACAGTTCAAAAGTATCAATTCTTCAGCGCTCAGCTTTGTTTATAGTCCAACTCTCACATCCATTCACAACCACTGGAAAAACCATAGCTTTGACTAGACGGACCTCTGTTGACAAAGTAATGTCTCTGCTTTTTAATATGCTGTCTAGGTTGGTCATAACTTTCCTTCCAAGGAGTAAGTGTCTTTTAATTTCATGGCTGCAATCACCATCTGCAGTGATTTTGGAGCCCAGAAAAATAAAGTCAGCCACTGTTTCCACTGTTTCCCCATCTATTTGCCATGAAGTGATGGGACCAGATGCCATGATCTTAGTTTTCTGAATGTTGAGCTTTAAGCCAACTTTTTCACTCTTCTCTTTCACCTTCATCAAGAGGCTCTTTAGTTCTTCACTTTCTGTCATAAGGGTGGTGTCATCTGCATATCTGAGGTTATTGATATTTCTCCCAGCAATCTTGATTCCAGCCTGTGCTTCCTCCAGCCCAGCGTTTCTCATGATGTACCCTGCATATAAGTTAAATAAGAAGGTTGACAATATACAGCCTTGACGTACTAATTTTCCTATTTGGAACCAGTCTGTTGTTCCATGCCCAGTTCTAACTGTTGCTTTCTGACCTGCCACCACCATTACCCAGCTATGAAAAATCACCACTGAAATTATGAAATTATGCCACTGATCACCAGGAAAATGGAACTTGGAGGACCATACATTAAGGGAAGTCAGCCAGATGGAGGAAGACCATAGCCTTTGATGTCCCTTCTAGGAAAAATTTAAAAAGAGAGAGAGAGAGAGATGCAAAGGACCCAATTTACAACACAAAAAGGGACTCTAAGAATTCAAGCACAAACAGAAGATTGCAAAAACAACAATAACAAAAACAGAAAAGAAAAGGTAGGGATGAATTAGGAGGCAGGAGCTAACATATACACAGAAATCTGTATCTCTAATAGATGCTCAAGAACAACCTGATGTTCAGCATATGGAACTTTGCTTGACCTTCTGCAATAACCTCTATGGCAAAAGAACCCAAAAAAGAATAGATATGCTGTATGTATATGTCATAACTGAATCAGGTGGTTTGTACACTGACAGCAAGCACAAAACTACAAATTTACTCAATTCCAACTTAGCTTCACCATGAGATTAAAGAAAAGGAGCAGAGGGGAAGCAATGTTTAGTTTATTCCCTGCAATCTCCCTGACTTGTTCTGTTATCCCATCCCTGGAGTCTGAGCAGGCTTCTGTCTCATGTCTGGACTGGAGTGGGGTTGAGACAACCAAGATTTTAAAAGATATGTGTAACCCTGTGATTTTGGCCCCACAGGGTACAGTAGTCATGACAGGCGATCACGGTAGCTGTAGAAGCACAGGTGAATGGATCGGTGGTGGGGCACATGCACACAATGCAGCATTTCTCAAACACAAAGAAGTAGGAAACAATGCCAAGTCCAGCCCCAGGAAAGAAAGTAGAGATGATCATTCTGAGTGATGTAAGGGAGACAGGGAGAGACAAGTATCAGATGATATCACTTCTAGGTGTAACATAAAGATGGATACACATGAACTTGCCCAGAGACACAGCCTCGCAGACTTAAAGATGTGGGGCATGGAGAAATGAGTTGACTCAGACTAATATATGCACACTACTCTTTATAAAGTAAATGACCAGGACCCACTGTATAACACAAAGACACTTAGCCCACACCCTGTAATAGTTTATATGGAAAAAACAAAAACAAAAACAAACAAACAAAAAAAAAATATATATATATATATATATCTACATATTAATGGAAATGAAACAAATTGTGGTAGAAGGAAAAAAAAAAAAACACCCACAATATTGTAATTCACCTGTATACTCCATTTCAAATGATGACATTAAAACAGAAGAAACAAAGAAGAAATGCTGACATTATTCCCCTCAGGGCACAGTGACCTGGGCTGGTGTCACACCCCTGGAGGCTGGTTAGCTTGGGTCCCAAGCCAATCAGAGTGTCCTGGGGCTGACATTGGAAATAAAGAAGGCTGAGCACTGAAGAACTGATGCTTTCAAACTGTGGTGCTAGAGAAGATTCTGGAGAGTCCCTTGGACTGCAAGGAGATCAAACCAGTCAATCCTAAGGGAAATCAGTCCTGAATATTCATTGGAAGGACTGATGCTAAAGCTGAAGCTCCAATGTTTTGGCCACCTGATGTAAAGAACTGACTTATTGGAAAAGACCCTGATGCTGGGAAAGATTGAAGGCAGGAGGAGAAGGGGACAACAGAGGATGAGATGGTTAGATGGCATCACCAACTCAATGGACATGAGTTTGAGCAAGCTGGGAGTTTGTAATGGACAGAGAAGCCTAGCATGATGCAGTCCATGGGGCCGCAAAGAGACACAATTGAGTGACTGAACAACAAATCACCTATATGCAAAAAAAAAAAAAAAGAATTGATAAATGCCTATGCATTAATATAACTGAATTGAGTTCTTGTACACTTGAAACAAACACAACGTCAGAAATCAACTATATTTCAATAGGAAATAAAAGGAAATTACTGGGGGAAAAAAGGAAGAGTGTGACATGAAGTAATGCTGCCACCTTGTGACCATTAACAACCATGAAGAACTGTGCTGCTGCGCATTTAATATTCACCAGGATCCAGATGGTTGTTGAGTCGCTAAGTTTTGTCCGACTCTGCATGGAGGAAGAATATTACCACAGTAGATTTCAATCACACTATTTAAAATATAGCCCATGAAAATGTGCTGAACATTACAAATTATTAAGACAAATAATAAATGGACTTCCCCTGTAGCTCAGCTGGTAAAGTATCTGCCTGCAATCTGGGAGACCTGGGTTCAATCCCTAGGTTGGGAAGATCCCCAGAAGAAGGCAAAGGCTACCCACTCCAGTATTCTGCCCTGGAGAATTCCATGGACTGTGTAGTCCATGGGGTCGCAAAGAGTCGGACATGAGTGAGCGACTTTCACTTTCACTTTCAAAGAATAAATGGTGGGATAGGAATGGAGAAGAGGTATTACTTTTATGGAGTTGGTGGAAAATAAATGGTAAAGACTATTATAGAGAGGTGCACGGCACAACAACAACATGGGAATTACTGTTTACATGCAGTTACTTTTACCCAGACTGATGGGCTGTAAATCACACCTGCCCTCAAAAAATTACATTGGTAAGCAGGGAAAACAAAAACTAGGGAGAGTATAAAAAATATAATTTCAACAGTTAATTTTACTCACACTATTTGTTTTTAAAGAAAGCCCTTGAAAACATGCCCAACATTGTGAACTGTTTGAGAGATTAATTTGCCCACTGTGAATGGCCAAAATGAAAATTTCTGGAAAAATAACTAGTGGTGAGGCCATGGTAAAAAGGAAACCATACCCTTTTATGTTGCTGGTGGAATGTAAACGGTAACAGCCACTACAGAGAACAGTACAGAAGTACCTTTAGAAGGAAAAATAGAACTAGTACATGATCCACAAGGAACAAATGAAGAGTATATTGGGAGAACACAAGATTTAAAAAACGCAGATGCAAGTAAGCATGCACTGCAGCACCATTTACAACAGACATGGCAGCACAGAAAATGTGAATGGACAGATGAAGGTATAAATAAGTGATATATGTACACAATAGAATATGACTCAGCCATGAAAAAGAATGGAAAAAAATCGCAGGAGCATAGATAAATCTTAGGGATAATCATACTGATTGAAATAAGTCGGAATGAAAAGACAAATATAATAAAATATCACTTAAAATCTTAACATATATGCCAACAACTTAATTGGGAAAACATAAACATATTCAAGAGCTTAGAAAACAAGCATATTTACAAAGAAAAAAGAAGGAAAGGCATAAATTAGGAGGTTAGGAATAATCTGGACACAATACCACTTGTAAGTGAACTCTAAAGAACACACATCAATGAATTAACTGAGAAAATACACATAGACTCAGAGACTTAAAAAACAAGCTTATGGTTACTAAAGAAGAAAGAAGGGGCATGAGATATATCAGGTGTTTGGCACTGAATTATACACGCTAATACATACAAAGTAGATTAATCAACAAGGACCTACTGTACAGAAAGGAAAGTACTAAACACCTATATGTGAAAAAAACTAAGCTCATCAGACATATCCATGGGTATAACTATTGTTGTTGTTCTTTAGTCATTAAGTCACGTCCAACTCTTTTACAACCCCATGGACTGTAACTGTCAGGGTCCTCTGTCCATGGGATTCTCCAGGCAAGAATACTGGAGTGAGTAGCCATTCACTTCTCCAGGGGATCTTCCTGACCCAGGGATCAAACCTGAAACTCTTTCATTGCACTGCAGGTGGATTTTTTTACCAGGAAGCCCACCTACAATAATTCTGTACAGCTGTGGGGGAAAAAAAAAAACACCTTTGTTACACAAGTCAAGAGACACAGCTTTTGGTGACTTCTGGCACATTTCGCTCCAATTGACAACAGGAACTCTAACTCTTAAGGCTCTGGTTGCCTGAGGAAACTGATTTGGGCATGAAGGAATGCAGCTCCCTTGTGGCAGTTTCCCATAACAACACCTTTAAAACTGCAGCACAGCTCAGCTCAGTTCAGTTCTAGTCGCTCAGTCGTGTCCCATGGCCTGCAGCACAGGCTCCCTGTCCATCACTAACTCCCAGAGTTTACCCTGACTCATGTCCATTGAGTCGGTGATGCCATCCAACTATCTCATCCTCTGTCGTCCCCTTCTCCTCCCACCTTCGATCGTTCCCAGCATCAGGGTCTTTTCCAATGAGTGAGTTTTTGGCATCAGGTGGCCAAAGTATTGGAGTTTCAGCTTCAGCATCAGTCCTTCCAACGAATATTCAGGGATGATTTCCTTTAGGATTGACTGGTTTGATCTTTTTGTTGGAACTGATGGGCTCCTAATATTTGCAAGGCCTTTGCGGCTGTAAAGGACACCTGCCCTCAAGCAGTGTCCCTGGGTTAATTAACAAAAAATACTTCAAAACAGGGCTGACTTTTAAGTGTGAGACTGTCAAGACTAGCACCATGACAGGCTCCCTGAACTAAGAGTAGGCCTAAGTTTCAGTTTCTCCCAAGGGTAGGGTAATTATCTGCCCTCAACAGGCCACCAGAGACCAGCTAATCAGTACGCGCCCAGTAAACCTCCGAGAAGGTCCCCTGGGAAGTCCTGCGTGCGTGAAAGTTTGTACCAATAAAATTGCTTTGCAAACATGTAACCAATCCGCTTGCGCCCACTACCCACTGCTTATGTTTGAAATCGAGCACCCTATAAATGTGCGTGGAAACGGGCTCGGGGCTCTCTGACTTTGCACCACTGCGTTGGTTGCAGCAGGGGCCCTGGCTCGAGTCAGCAATAAATTTCCCTTCCTTTGCGTGTTGCATTGTCATGGAGGTCTTATCTTTTCCCACTGGGGGATTCGGACAGCGGGCATAACATAAGAAGCCAGTTTCAAGAGGTAAATTGTATTCACAACAGGTAAAGTATTAGAACACATGCAAAAACACTTCACTAACTACTAAATCAATGTAAATCAAAACTACAATGAGGCATCACCACCCACTGGTCACAATCAGCTCAGTTCATTTCATTCACTCAGTCGTGTCCGACCCCATGAATCGCAGCATGCCAGGCCTCCCTGTCCATCACCAGCTCTCAGAGTTTACTCAAACTCATGTCCATCGAGTCGATGATGCCATCCAGCCATCTCATCCTCTGTCGTCCCCTTGTCCTCCTGCCCCCAATCCATCCCAGCATCAGCGTCTTTTCCAGTGAGTCAACTCTTCACATGAGGTGGCCAAAGTACTGGAGTTTCAGCTTCAGCATCAGTCCTTCCAGTGAACACCCAGGACTGATCTCCTTTAGGATGGACTGGTTGGATCTCCTTGCAGTCCAAGGGACTCCAAGAGTCTTCTCCAACACCATAGTTCAAAAGCATCAGTTCTTCGGTGCTCAGCTTTCTTCACAGTCCAAATCTCACATCCATACATGACCACTGGAAAAACCATAACCTTAACTAGACAGACCTTTGTTGGCAAAGTAACATCTCTGCTTTTTAATATGCTATTCTAGGTTGATCAAAACTTTCCTTCCAAGGAGCAAGTGTCTTTTAATTTCATGGCTGCAGTCACCATCTGCAGTGATTTTGGAGACCAAAAACATAAAGTCTGACACTGTTTCCACTATTTCCCCATCTATTTCCCATGAAGTGATGGGACCACACTGGTCACAATGGCCATCATTTAAAAAATCTCCAAATTCCTGAAGAGCATCTGAGTGTTAGTGTGTCTTATTCTCCCCAAGTTTCTCCCAATTTAGTAAATGGTACCAACTTCCACCTACTGATTAGGCCCTAGACCCCTGAAGAGCATATCAGTGTTAGTGTGTCTTCATTTCTCCAAGTCTCTCCCGTTTTAGTAAATGGTACCTACTTCCACCTTCCAAACAGACCCCAAACCCCTAAAGAGCATCTCTGTTAGTGTGTCCTCTTCTCCCCCAGTCTCTCCCACCTTAGTAAATGGTACCAACCTCCACCTCATGATCACTTTCCAAATCCATGAACAGCATCTCAGGGTCAGCGTGTCTGCTTCTCCCCAAGTCTCTCCCATCATAATAAACGGTACCAACGTCGACCTACTGATTCGGCCCCAAACCCCTGAACAGAATCTGTGTGTGTGTGTGTCCTCTTCTCCCAAAGTCTCTGCCATATTAGCAAATGGTAAAAACTTTCACTTACTGATCAGGCCCAAAGGCCTGCGCAGCATCTCAGAGTTAGTGTGTCTGCTTCTCCCCAAGTCCCTCCCATGGTAGTAAATGGTACCAACTTCCAGGTACTGATCAGACCCCACACCCCTAAACAGCATCTCAGTGTGAGTGTGTCTTCTCCCCACATCTCACACATCTTAGTAAATGGTGCAAACTTCCACCTTCCGATCAGGCCCCAAATCCCAGAAGAGCATCTGGGTGTTCTCCCCAAGTTTCTCCCAACTTAGTAAATGGTAACAACTCCCACCTACGGATTAGGCCCTAGACCCCTAAAGAGCACCTTCTCCCCAGGCACAGCCCCCATGAAGTGTGTCCCGGGTGCAGGGGGAGTTTCCTGAGTCTAGCTGGGATCTCGGATTTCTTTTCCTTCGAACAAGCTGTGTGGGGCCAGCAGCACTTGACTTGGCTCCACCCGTGAGTCAGGACACGGCATCCCCATGTCCTGGGGGACCCCAGGTGGGGTGGGGAAAGGGCACAGCAGCTGGGGTTGAAGGTCCGCACCAGCCTCTGTAGGGAAGTCCTGCCAGTGTGGACACGGCCCTGAGCCCCCTCACCACAGGCAGGAGAGCCTGAGTGGACGACCTCAGTGTGCTTCCTCCTGCAGGTCCCCCAGGCCCCCCGGGGGGGCGGCATCAGATATCACCCCCTGGACAGGAGCAACTGGAAGGGCAGGGGCCTCAGCTTTGTGCTCTGCTGGCCGCTGTAAATTCTGTTTCTTGTTACCCTGCTTCAATGCTGGCTATGCCAAATTTTATATGCTGTGCCAAGTCACTTCAGTCTTGTCCAATTCTTTGAGACCCTCTGGACTGTAGCCCACCAGGCTCCTCTGTCCATGGGATTCTCCAGGCAAGAATACTGCAGTGGGTTGCCATGCCCTCCTCCAGGGAATCTTCCCCATCCAGGGATTGAACCTGCATCTCTTACGTCTCCTGCATTGGCAGGCAAGTTCTTTACCACTAGTGCCACCTGGGAAGCCCCATTCCAAATTTTAGGACCATAAATAAATGGGACTGTTTTCTAATACATGCATGTGCTTCCTTTACTGGTTCTGTTGCATCGGGGTCATCATCGATATGCCTCCCCCAGGGACCTCAACCCCCATGACTTTGGGGGATGGGGCGCTGGGCAGCAGAAGCCCCCTGGGGTCTGCCTGGTTCACATCCTTGTTTCTTGCCCTGTGGGGGGCAGGGGGGACATCAGAAGAGGTCCCCCACCACTTTCCACACACACATTGCCTGCATGACAATACTGGGGTCCCCCCTGGAGCATGACACCTCCCCATGACCCCGCAAGGGAGGCACTGCTGAGGCTCCAGGGAAACAGCAGGCAGAACGGTCCCTGAGGGGGGTCCGACCCAGGCAGAGGGGTGGAGGGCCCAGCCCACGTGGGTCCCCAGGCATGACAGCCCCAGCCCTATGCTCACTCACACCCTCAAGTTCCTACCCCACCCCCACACCCCTGCACCCCTACCAGACCCCACCTCCTGGAGTCCAGTGGCTCCTGACCCTCCCCTCCCAGGGTCCTTTCCACCTTTCCCCTCCTCTGTCTCTTGATCTGTCTTGCTGTGTCTCTGTCTCTCTGTTTTTCTGTCTCTCTTTCTGTCCTCCTTGTCCCCTCCCTAGATCAGGGATTGTATGGACAGTCTATCAGCTCCTAAAAGATGCTGAAGTCGGGAGGGAGCGTGCACCATCAAGTCACTGGATGATGATCTAACACCCATCAGAGCTGGGAGCTGTAGGAAGGAAGAATTTTTTTCCCTGCCCATCTTGGTCTGGGGCTCTGTAACAAAGAACAGAGTCACTAGAGAAAAGCACATAGATTTATTTCATGTAAGCTTTTATGACATGGGAGCCCTCATGAAGAGATGAAGACCCTAGTTGCCTAAGTGTTTCTGGACTAAGCTGAGAGACGAGGTGACTGTGGGAAAGTAACTCAACACACAAGGCAGTAACATTAACAAGGAACAATCCTGACTCTCTCTGGCAATGAGACTGTCTCTCTCCTCCCAGTTCAGGGAAGGTGGCTCACCTTCCTGCGTTCAGGAAGAAAGGGGATCCAAGCACCCTTAGCTCAGAATACTCTTGCGTGTTCAGGGGCACACGTTCTGCCACCCTCCAGAGTGAGGACCCAGGCTCCAGGCTGTGGGAGTGTCAGGATCCCAGGGTCCCCACCTCACCTGTAGCCCCACATACTGCATGGGTCCCAGGGCTGCAGGGGATTCTGCTCAGGGAGGCCCCGCAGCTGGGGGCACATGGACCGGTGGGAGTGCAGTCGAGTGTGGGATGGGGGTGGATGGCTCCCAGCCTGGGTCCTCAGTGACAATGAAGTCAGGTTAGGGTTAAGCCCCTCAGGGGCCTTTATCTTCTCCTAAAATAAGGAGACAGTCATTGGAGAGGCCAACCCGTGCTCACTGCCACATCCCTGACTCTGGAAGCAGGGCCAAGGAGGGACTCAGGCCCAGGGATCCAAGGAAAGGCTTGCTGGTCCTTCCAGCTGTGGAGCCCGCCCAGGGCTGGGGCAGATCCACTCCCCGGAGGGGATGGGTGCCCCCAGGACAGGCCACCCCAGAAGTGGACACTGGCGGCAATTCCAGGGGCCCGTGCCCTCCCCCAGCCAAGCTCAGCTTTCCCCAGCTGAGTGTCTGCAAGACACGCCAGACACAGCCAGACGCCTCCACAGCCAGAGCCAAATGGGCACCCAGGACAAAAATAGCCATCAGATGACCAGAGGGCTGGCTCCCCACCCCGTCTAAGGCAAGCTGCTTGCAGCAGCTGCAGCTAAAAATAGGCAAGAAGTGGCCTGGTCTTTGTCAGAAGCACAGGGGGCAGCTCGGTCCTGTCCCAGGCTGCAGGTGAGCCATGCAGTCGCTGCGCTTCATCTCCGCGGAGGCCCTGGTGTCCCACCCCCCGGGGGCCCAGCAGAGCCTGGACGCCGTGGCCCACAATCTATATCCACTGCTCTTCAAAGCCAGCTACCTGCTGGAGCAGTCCGCTGTGATCCGCCTTCTGCTGGAGCGCTGGCCGCTGGAGGAGTTCCGGCTGGGCCCTCTGCTGGGTCCGAGTGCAGACCATGCGGGGGACCTGCGGGACCGGGCCTGCCGGGCCTGCCTGGAGGCCTGCGTGCACGGCCTGGCCGACCATTTGCTCCAGGGTGGGGGCCGCCGGCGGCTGCGGGTGGCCGACCTCACGGGCATCCGAGATGTGCAGGTGCAGAGGTGCCCCTGTGGGCGGGCACTGGGCAGGTGGGGCCGGACAGAGCTGCTGGCCAGGACCTGCTGTGAGCTGCAGTCGCAGCCCTGTGCCGCCCGGCACCCCGTTGAGGTCCTGGCCGATGTCTTCATCACTGCGGGCAACTTTGAGGTAGTGGCACGTGCCCTGGGCCCGGTGGGCCCCAGCCCTCTGCGCGTGCGCTGCCTCTCACTGCGGGCAGATAGCCTGGACCCCGGGCAGCTGCTGCACGTGCTGCGCCTGGCAGGGCCTCGCGAGCTGCGCCGTCTGGAGGTGGTGCACAACGTGCGTCTGCACGCGGGCCATGTGCAGCAGCTTCTGGCCCAGGGGGGCTTCCCGCGGCTGGTCTCGCTCACCCTGCCCGCCAAGGCCTTTGACGCACCCCCAGCCGGCACCCCCGCCCCCGACAGCGGGGAGCCACTGCTCGCCTCCATCTCCCAGGCACTCAGTGGGATGACGCAGCTCACAGAGCTGCACGTGGCCTTCTCCACGCTGACCGGGAAGCTGCAGACACTGCTTGGGTGAGTCTGCGATGACCCGAAGGAGGGGGGCGGGGGTGGGGTGGGGTGGGGGACATCTGCACTCAGCCCCTTAGCCCAGGTCAGGGCGGCCCAGGGCTGTGCGCAGACCTGGTTACTTACAAGGCACAAGACCCCATCCCTCTGGGTTTTGCCCAGCCCAGAGCAGCCAGAGAGGACCCACGGGGCGGGAGGAGGCCTGGCTGGGACTGGAGTTAGGGGCCACCTGGGAGCCCCATGCCTCAAAGGAGACTCTCCAGTTGGCAAGGAAAAGAGAAGGGTCCTGATTAGCAAGCAGGCAATATAGAAGTAACTCCATCACATTGTATTAATTACCTGTCGGTGTAACAAATCACCCCGGTGCTGGGGCTTATGTGGGCAAGACAGGAGCCCTGTGGGGGCAGCTGTGGTCTCTCCTGAAGGCCTGTCCGGTGGGAAAGTGGAATAATCCACTTCCATGATCATTTCCATGACTGTCAGTGAAAAAAAGTGAAAAGTAAAAGTCACTCAGTCGTGTCCGACTCTTTGCAGCCCCATGGACTCTACAGTCCATGGAATTTTCCAGGCCAGAATACTGGGGTGGCTAGCCTTTCCCTTCTCCAGGGGATCTTCCCAACCCAGGCCAGGCCTCCTGCATTTCAGGTGGATTCTTTACCAGCTGAGCCACAAGGGAAGTCCAAGAATACTGGAGTGGGTAGCCTATCCCTTCTCCAGCGGATCTTCCTGACAAGGAGTCAAACCGGGGTCGCCTGCATCACAGGCACATTCTTTACCATCTGAGCTATAGGCGACCTCAACTCCTTGGCTCATAGGCCCCTCCACAGGCCCTCTGGACAGAGGCCCAGCTCCTGTAAACTTCCCTGCAGAGTACGATGCCAATGCTGATGCTGCTGCTCACGGTGTGGTGAGGGCCGGTCACCAGGCCAGGGGAGGGCACCACCGCGGATTGCCACCTTGGCAGCCACCAGCTGTGAATATACTTACAAAAATTATGGAAAATAACTTCTTATTTCTGAGCCAGGGAGTGTGAGGACATCTTCTCTGGTTTAGGGAGCCCTTGGCTTACAAGAATTTTTCCTTTATGCAGTGGCTGGCCAGGGCCTGCACGGCCTCTCTTCCCTGGGGCACCTGGGCCCCCCTCCCCGTCCCCCATCTCTGCTCCTCAACCAGGTAGTTTCCCAGCTCAGGAAAGGCAGGCCCTGAACCCACACACAAACACAACTGCCGTGTGGCCATGCTCTGGGACCCTCGGGACAGTCCTGAGCTTGTGATGCCTGGGGAAGCATGTTCACAGCCAGACTACCCGGCACAAGCCTGCAGGGCCATCTCATTGGCTCCGCCCGACATCACCTGTTTGCCCTGACCCTCTGTTCTGCACACTCGCTGAGGGTCGTCCAAAGCCCCAGAAGGTCCAGGTGTGTGGTGTGTCAGGCCTAAGTGGGAGGGAAAAGACAGCTCTGTGGTCAGGGAAGGTCAGTTTCCAAGGTGACCTTTGAGCAGAGAGCTGACCCCTGAGTGGAGGGCCCGGGGAGAGTGAACCGGCAGGAACCCTGCAGGTGAAGGGCCTGAGCTGGGGCTGTGGCCAGGTCTGGGAGACACGGGAGGGGTGACCTGGGCTGGGGGGTGAAGGACAGGTGAGGAAGGGAGCAGGGAGGAGGAACAGGGGCGGGGAAGAGCCCCGGCCAGCCCTGGAGGCTCTGAGCCAGACTTGGGGTGACCAGCCCCACAGGACAAGGGTTGCCCTGGATCCCGTGGCTCACACAGCAGACCTGGTGGAGAGACGGGAAGACCGGCAGACAGGGCCGGCCTCCCACAGTTCCCAGGTTGGTGACTCCCTGAGAAGACTCACTGCTGAGTCGAATTACAGCAGACGGACACCAGGCAGATTTGCCGGGGAAGGCGCGGGTCTCGGGGGAGACAGGGCACACACCCAGGGCCTGTCCTGGGGGAGGAGCCCCGACTGTGATGACGGGCACATGCCTGTCTGCCTCCCTCCCACTTAGGCCTGACACATGACACGCCTACACCTTCTGGGGCTTTGGGTGGGCTCTCAGCGACCAGCTGACTGAAGCCCAAGTGTGCAGATATTCCGGGAAGAGAGGTGATGTCAGGGCGGAGCCAACAAGACAGCCCTGCAGGCTTGTGCCGGGTCGTCTGGCTGTGAATGCGCTTCCCAAGGCTCCACAAGTGCAGGACTGTCCCGAGGGTCCCAGGGCGCCGCCACATGGCAGTCGTGTTTGTGTGTGGGCTTGGGGTCTGCCTTTCCGGACACATGGGGAGCACATTGGAGAACCAGGCCCAGGGGTTTCACTGGGGGCTTGTTGGGAGGGCACCTCGGCCTGGCATGCATGGAGATTTCAGATCCCAGAAGGAGGCCTGTGTCAGCAGGCACCACGTGGCTTGTACAGACAGCTCATGCCAGGGGCCCCTTATCGGCTGAGTGGGGGGCCTTTCCCAAATCCAAGCTCCCAGACACACGTTGGCAGTCAGGCCTGCCCTTTGACTCTTTTCCACACAGGAGGCCCCCCACAAGGGTTGGGGCAGGGCAGCTGGGGAGAGGGCTCCTTATGGATGGATGTGGGCATGAGAGAGATGGCGGTGGAAATACTCCGCACAGGTCAGGGCCTGAGCCACAGCCTGCAGAGCCGCGGCAGGTGGACAGCAGGCACTCTACTGTGTCGGCAGCGGGAAGACCGCAGGAGCTCCGGGCCCAGAGTACAGATGCAGGGTGAGGCGGGAAAGGAGCCCCGCGGGCAGGTGGAGAGTGGACCCCCACATCCTGGCGCTCGGTGCTCAGCCAGGTGACCCCAGATTCAGGCCAGGAATCCCCAGGGCGGGTGTGGGTCTGTGAGAGCACCTGGGCAGGGCAAGAACTCCTACTCAGAGCACAGGAGGGTCTTCAGGTCCCTGGCAGGCTAAGAATAGACCCCTCCCTGCCCTAAAGCCTGCACACTCCAGCGCTTCATTCGGAGCCAAGCCAGGGTTTCGTTTCCTGCCAATTCATAGCCTCCTCACGGCCCCACAACAAGCTTGTGAACACACAGAGCCCTGTTGACAAAAGAGACTGATGATTTTGGTGGCTGAGGACAAAGGCCAGGCCTGTCTTCGGGTAAAGTTGAGCCTCTACTGCGGGTGGCTACACGCTGTCTGGTGACCCAGCCCTTCTGTTGCCCCGGGGCAGCCGCAGACAGGAAGTACAGGAAGGTCTTGCCTTGTTCAGATTATACTTGATTTACGGGCACTGAAACTTGAATTTCATATGATTTTCACATGTCACAAAATATTCTCATTTTGATTTGTTCAACTGCTTAAAAATGAAAAACACAGTCCTGTTCTCAGGCTGAGTGGAGTCCCGGGCAGGTGGGTGTGGCCCTCAGCCGCAGTCTGCTGTGCCCGAGACGGAATTCACCCTGAGACAGGATTCACCCCAAGGCCTCAGAGCACCCCAGGGCCTGCTCTCAGCTGCTATTTCCCACCTTGCCGCAGCCCCCTCCGGACGCCACTGAGAGTGCTAGACGTGGGCAACTGCGCCCTGAACCACGAGGACATGACCTTCTTGGCGAACTGCATCCACGCAGCCCACCTGGAGGTGCTGGACCTCAGTGGGCATTGCCTGGTGGACCTGTTCCCTGCCACCTTCCACCGGCTGCTGGGCCAGGCCGCCCCCACGCTAAGGGCCCTGACCCTGGAGGAGTGCGGCCTCGAGGACCGGCACGTGGGTGCGCTGAGCCTGGCCCTGGGCACCTGCCGCCGGCTGCGGGAGCTGCGCTTCCTGGGGAACCCGCTGTCGGGCCGCGCGCTCCGGCGCCTCTTCGCCGCGCTCTGCGAGCTCCCCCGGCTGCGGTGCGTGGAGTTCCCGGTGCCCCGGGACTGCTACCCCGAGGGCAGCGCCTACCCCCAGGACGAGCTGGCCATGTCCAAGTTCGACCAGCAGAAATACGACGCCATTGCGGCAGACCTGCGCGCGGTGCTGCAGCGCGCCGGCCGGGACGACATCCAGGTCTCCACACCCCTCTTTGGGAGTTTCGACCCGGACATTCAGGAAACCAGCAATGAACTCGGAGCTTTCTTGCTGCAAGCTTTCAAAACCGCTCTAGAAAACTTCTCCAGAGTGCTGAAGCAGATGGAGTAGGCCCCGCACGTCCGAGGCGGGTGCGTCCGCGGCTCGGACTCCGGGCTCGGCGGCTCGGACTCCGGGGTTCCCGCCCCGGGTATCCCCCCGCCCACCAACTGGGCGCCTCCTGGTGAACATTCAGGCGCTGCCGGAGGGCGGCCCTGCCTCCGCCCGACCCTCTGCTCTCCCGGCTCCCTGGGAGCAAAGACAGAATGGGTGTCTTCTTGAGCCCCATGCTCAGGGTTGTGGGGGAGCAGGCCGGATTCCCAGCGGTGGGAGCAGAGGAGCAGCCCAGGCAGTAGAGGGTCGAGTGAGCTGCAGGGGCAGGACCGGCACTCAGGTGCTGGGAGGACAGGCCAGTGTGAGCGCGGAAGGACAGAGAGGACACCTCTCTGGACACACGGATGAAAGCGAGCAGCTGAGGAGAGAGCGAGCGAGGGGCGCAGCGGCCCCCGGACGGCAGGGCGCAGGTGTCCACCGCGCTGCCCCGTGTGAGTACTTAAACTCCTGTCCAGGAGGACATTGGCTCTGCTGGTTAATGGCGCTCCCTGCCCTCTGGCCTGCAAGCGGGAGGCGAGGGCTCTGCTGGTGCCAGGCTGAGCCCAGAGCAGCCAGTGGCCTCTGGCTCTGATGCCTCCCCTACTCCCACCTCCACTGACCCTGGGCTCAGGGGGCTCCTGCTGGGGTTAGGGGAGGCTCCTTCTGGCAGCTGAGTCCTGGCGCTTCAGGAGTGGTCAATTCCAATGTTTGGACTTGGTTTCTTCTAAGATCAGATTTGTGCACAGTGCTGCATATTAAGATAATTAAATATTAATGCTAATAAAACAGAAGTGTGGCTTATTCAGATATGGTATTCTTTCTTTTTTAATCTAATGGGTGAAAAAAATGTCTTGCATTAATTTGTATTTCCTAGATGTTCATGAAACTGGGTGTGTTCATATGCTTGTTGGCCATTTGTATTCCTATGTTAACATGATTTATTTAAACAAAAAGTTCACCCACTTCTCCCCTTCCCCCACAGGACCCTTGCCTGTTCTAATCTCTTTAACTTACATGTAGAGTATATCATGTGGAATGCCAGGCTGGATGAATAACAAGCTGGAATCAAGATTGCTGGAAGAACTATCACCAACCTCAGATATGCAGATGATACCACTCTAATGGCAAAAAGCAAAGAGAATAACAGCCTCTTGATGAGAGTGAAAGAGGAGAGTGAAAAAGCTGGCTTAAAACTCAACATTCAAAAAACCAAGATCTTATGGCAGAGGGGAAAAGTGGAAGCAGTAACAGATTTTATTTTCTTGGGCTCCAGATTCACTGCAGGCTGTTACTGCAGCCATGAAATTAAAAGATGCTTGGTCCTTGGAAGGAAGGCTATGACAAACCTAGGCAGCATATTAAAAAAGCAGAGACATTACTTTGCAAACAAAGGTCCATGTATGGTCAAAGTTATGGTTTTTCCAGTAGTCATGTATGGATGTGAGAATTGGACCATAAAGAAAGCTGAGTGCTGAATTGATGCTTTTGAACTGTGGTGTTGGAGAAGACTCTTGAGAGTCCCTTGCACTGCCAGGAGATCCAACCAGTCCATCCTAAAGGAGATCAGTTCTGAATATTCATTGGAAGGACTAATGCTGAAGCCGAAGCTCTAATACTTTAGCCACCTGATGGGAAGACCTGATTCATTGGAAAAACCTTGATGCTGTGAAAGATCAAAGCAGGAGAAAGGGGTGACAGAGATGAGATGGTTGTATGGCGTTGCCAACTAGATAGACATGAGTTTGAGCAAGCTCTGGGAGTTGGTAAAGGACAGGGAAGCCTGGTGTGGTACAGCCCATGGGGTCGCAAAGAGTCGGACATGACTTAGCAACTGAACAAAACCAAATATACATAGTATTCCATAGGGCTTCCCAGGTGGCTCAGTGGTAAAGAATCTGCCTCCCAATGCAGGAGCCACAGGAAACGTGGGTTCGATCCCTGGGTCAGGAAGAGCCCCTGGGTCTTCGGGAAAGACACAGAGCGGGCCAGAGCGACAGCGTGGTGGCTTCTTGCTCCCTGCGCTCATCAGCTCTGCCCTTTCGCTCACCCCTGCACGTCTCCTCAGGTGATGTGCTGGTCAAGTCTCACTGGCACCTATTTCAGCCACGTGGACTTTGTTATTGCAAGAAGCTCCTGGGAGGCACAAGGCAAAATTTTGAAATGATTTTGTTCTAATTCTGAAGAGTAGAGTAGCTTCTGCTGTTTGTATCTCTCGAAGTTTTTCGATGAGACCTGGCCTCTGGGTAGTCAGCAGGTAGGACCTGGCACATGCGAGGCTGAGCCCAGCAGCTGTTGTAGAGAAGAGCCCGGGGAGACTGTGGCAACGTAGGACCTGAGATCTGCCACAGGAGTGGGCACACAGGGGCCTGCTGGTGGAGAACACTCCCAACTGTCCCCACCCCACCTTGAGGAATAGCCCACTTTTGTGGAACTGAAGAGCCTGGGAGGCTCGTCTGGAGCACTTCCAAGGTGCACAGGTGGCCCGAGTGGGACCTACGCCTCCCACTCATCCCCGGGCACTGAACTCACTTGCCGTGGTCCTGCTCAGCCCCAACACTGAACATGCTGCTTGCAGCCTGGTGGATCTTCCCTGCACCAGCCCAGCCCGACTGGTGGTCCTGAGGATGCCTAGTGATGCTGGCGGTGAATGTGACCGTGGGTACCCATCAGGGCCAGGACCACCCTTATGCTTCTCGTGCTGCAGACGGCAGAGCTCCCACACGAGTGCAAACCACACTCCACGGGGGAGAGGACAGAGCAGCAGGGTCAGGACACCGTCAATGTGCCACACGGTGGCTCAGCTGGGCTGCTCTCGGGGAGCCTGAGGTGCCGTCACCTGCCTGAACCCACCCGGTCTTACCAGGGGCCAGACCGTTGAATGGAATGGGGAGACGATGGGGACCCTGATGGACCCTATGGGACCACAGCCTAGACACGTGGGGACCACCATCTTTACCTCCCCTTGGCTTGTGTGGATTGAGAATTGCCCTTCCTCCAGGAATGCAGCACTGCTTCCTGCTGACCATCCTGGCAAGAAAGGGATGCAGCTTCAGGGGCTTCAATGCATCTGTCCCACCTTAACAGTTCTTGTTCCAGATGGTTCTTTACAATTGTATACGCAGAGCTGAGGAGACACCCGCAGACCCAGCGGACTCTCACACGGTGGCCATACCCAGAGACCCAGAGACTTCAGCCTGCAGCTATCTCATCAGCTGCCCCCTACTAGACCCAGGAACCCCCTCCCCTCCTTGGCAGCTGCCAGCAGCCCCGTGGAATGTGCAAATCCTTCCTTTGCTGGAGGGCCTGCAGGACATGTGCCTCCTTCAAAGCTGCCTGAGCCAGCTTTGATTCTCTGCTCCTGCTCCACTCAGAGGCCATGGCACCACACAACCCCGTGGCCCCCAAACTTGGCCACTGTGGGAGAACTGGTTGCTGTTCTTACCCTGGGGCCAGAAGAGGGAGAGCTGGTTTGCCAGCAGAGAAGATAAAATGAGATCTGAGGCCAAAAGGTAGTTTCTCCAATGTTCGAGATGTCGCTCACTAGCCATTCCTGGCTCTTCTCCAAGGTCTAACCACCACGCCCCATCCCTGCCCTGAGGTTCCATGAGGTGGCCTTAGTCAACCCCCCGGCTGTCTAAGCCAGCAGGACCAGAGCCCTGTCGAGAGCACAGCTGCTGTCAGGGTTCCTCAGATGGAGGTGAGCACCTCTCGCATAAACCCACAAACCCACCAGTCACTCAAAACTGACCTGGTCTCACTCGGGACAGTGCAGTTCTGAAGCCCGGCTGGCTGGGTCTGAACTGGACCCATGACCACCTGTGTGACCTTGGAAGTGATGGCTGCAGCGAAGAGTTCACTGCAGGCCTGAGAAGCTGCTGACAGGCTGGCCCTCGGCTGGCACCTGGGACCTGGACTGGGGAGGGTTCCCGCCACCATCAAGTAGTAGGAGTGGCTCTCTGCACCCAAACCCTACCAACAGTTTGCACCGGACACCTGCTTCCTATGGGAGTCTGGAATTTGGGTCTGTGCCAGGCAAACTGCCTGTGTGACTGGCCCTCCACAGAAACCCGGGACACTGTCTCCGAGGCACATCCACATGACCGTGTGACCCTTGGCGGGGGGGGGTGGCAGGGCTGGAAGCTGCATCTGGTCTCCCCCTTTGCCAGGTACCTATTCCTTTGCTGACCTTGCCTTGTCCTCTTTCTATGTGATGAGCCTCAAGTATGAGAACAGTCATGCATTAAGTCCTGAGACCTCCCAGCAAGCCATCAAGTCTGGGGTGGTCTCGGGAGCCCCTACCCCAAGGATAGTAAGAGTGCTCACTGCACAAGACCAGGGTCAGGATGACATGAGTGATGTGCATAACACAAAGGCCAGTTCATATTAGCTCTGTGGAAAATGGACCTAAGCTTGTAGTAAAAAATTGAGATAATCTGTTTCAAAAAGCCTCATAAGCAGTAAGGAATTACACACATAAAAAGTGGTATTGTTACTTTCAAATTGCAGGTGTTTTAAATATACGCCACTGCTAATATTTAGGTTGGTGAAAAAGTAACTGTGGTTTTGGATCCTAACTTTAAATCATTGTAACTATGCTTAAACACATTTTTATTAATCAAAACAGGAATCATTACAACCAACACATTTTTGCCAATGAGAAGTTTACTCATTCCTGTAGCATTAAAAATCCATGTCTTGGGATTTGATGAACTCTTGGAAAGCATTTTATGCATCCTACTGGTTGTGGAAGCATTCTCCCTGCAGTTGTTGAGATGCTTGAAGAAGTAGTAGTTTCTGGCAAGAGTTCAGGTAAATATGGTGGATGAGGCTAAACTTTGTAGCCCAATTTTTGTTCAACTTTTGAAGCGCTGGTTGTGCAATGTGTGGTTGGGTGTTGTCAGGGAGAAGAATTTGGCCCATTCTGTTGACCAACGCCAGCTGTAGGCAGTTTTGGTGCATCTTGTCAACTTGCCGAGCATACTTCTCAGATGTAATCGTTTCACTAGGATTCATAAGGCTGTAGTGGGTTAGACAGGCAGGAGACCACCAAAAGTGACCATGACCTTTTTATGGCCCAAGTTCGACTTTGGGAAGGGCTTTGAAGTTTCTTGTCGTCACCAGCCACTGATCTGGTCATTGCCGGTTGTCATATGAAATCCATTTTCTGTCACGTCGTAATCCGATTGAGAAATGGTTTGTTATTGTTGCACAAGTGAAGACTACACTTCAAAACACGATGCTTTTTTATTTTTTGCATAAGGCACCCACATTATTGAGCTTTACCACCTATCAAATCTGCTTCAAATGCTTAGCAACTGTAGAATGGTTAACACTGAGTTCGTTGGCAACTTCTTGCATAGTTTTAAGAGGATCAGCTCCGATGATGGCTCTCAGTTGGTCACTGTCAACTTCTGATGGCCAGCCAACACACGCCTCATTGCCAAGGCTCTCGTGTCCTTTACAAAACTTCTTGAATGGCTACTGCACTGTACGTGTGTTAGCAGTTCCTGGGTCAAATGCGTCACTGATGTTGCTAGTTGTCTCTGCTGATTTATGACTTATTTTGAACTCAAGTAAGAAAATCACTCAAATCTGCTTTTTGTCTAACATCATTTCCCTAGTCTAAAATAAACAGCAAGTGATAAATCATTAACAAAAAAACAGGACGTGAGAAACGTGCACTAAAATGATCTAAGACATAAGCTGGGGCTTCCCTGGTGGCTCAGGCAGTAAACAATCTGCCTGCAAAGCAGAGATGTGGGTTCAATCCCTGCATCAGGAAAACTCCCTGAGAAAGGGAATGGCAACCCACTCTAGTATTCTTCCTGGAGAATCCCAAGGACAGAGGAGCCTGGCGGGCTACAGCCCATGGCATCCCGAAGCGTCAAACACAACCGAGTGACTAACACTTGCACTTTCAAAACATAACTTCATTTATTTAAGAATGTATTTCAATATCAAATGGCAAAATTCAACAATGCAAAACCACAATTACCTTTGCACCAACCTAAATAAATAGTATCTGCTTACTGAATACAGACACAGCAAACTCCAAACACCCACAAGGGTTATCAAGTGGAAAGCAGAAACACTGATGGGATTCAGACCACGAAACCTTGCTGGCGTCACCACTGTCTGTTCCCATCTGTGAGGCAGTCCTCACTGCTACCTGACAACTTCTAACTGTAGTTTTAGGAGAGAGAAAAATCATTTGAGGAGAAAACAGAACTTATTTAGGAAGTGACAAAATGACTTATAGGGTGAACACTGTATTTGACATACTTAAAAACAATTTTACTCTAAAGCTATGAGGTTATCCTGTCCTGCTTAATAAAATATTGACCTGCTTCTGAGACTGTGTCCTTAGCTGCTGCAGGGTACAGAGGCCTTGCTGTCCTCCTCAGAGGGTGACGGGAATGGCCATTGCTGAGAGGTGGCGGTGTGCATGCACAGTCACAACTAGGGAGCGCTGGCAGGAGGAGCAGCGAACATCAGAAAACCCACAACCCATGACTCTGACCTAGAGCCATTCATTCCTGTCTTACTTTTCCAGTATGGCTTTCTCTACCTGCTTAAACTTTTTCAGTTCAACGATTAGTTCCCAGTATCTGAGATACAGCCACATGAGCCTCCCGTTTTGGCGCTTGTTGGTGTTCCAGACGTCACCACAGTGCGTATCATGCTTAAATATGTCAGTGAGGCCAGCTGCCATCTCGAGGTCTGCGGCCACCGGGTCAGTGGACGCGCGGACCAGCAAGCTCTTCTCGAGCTCAAGTCGCCTGCGGCGCGGGAGCACCAGGCTGCAGTAGATGCTCTGTCTCTCGGTGAGTGCGGCCTCGAACTCGCTCAGCAGGAGCCTGGCCCTGCGCTGCCAGTCCTCCTCCTGGCCCAGGCAGCGCAGGTACGCACTCCGCAAGGGCTGCCTCCTCTCCTGCAGGACCTGAGCCCGCTCCTGTTCCAGAAGTTTCTTCTCTTCCACCAACTTGCGCCCCTGAGAGATGAGGGCTTCTCGGTAACTAGTTGTTCTGTTCTGCTCCTTTTCAAGTTCCAGGGACAAGTGTGCCACGGCCCGCCGGCTTTCTGCGATTGTGGCATGGTACCTGGCTTCAAGGTCCTGCTTAAAGGCAGCCGTCCTCTGACGGTATGCTTCTCTCTCCTTTTCTATTTCTTTTCTCGACTCCCGAGACCAAATCCAGCCTGACACAAATAAATTGGGGGAGGAAAACACACATAATGAACATCAGAGCTCAAGTGCTATAATCTCTATTTACAGGAAACATAAAGCAGCTATAGAGCATTTCAATAAATTCTTAAGTCCTGAGATAAAATGATAATAGTTTGTATGAAGCTATGTGGGCTTCCCAGGTGGCTCAAATGGTAAAGAATCCACCTGCCAATACAGGAGACGCTTGTTTGGTTCCTGGGTCGGGAAGATCCCCTAAAGGAGAAAATGGCAACCAACTGCAGTATTCTTGCAGGGATAATCCCATGGACAGAGGAGCCTGGTGGCCTATAGTTCATGAGTCACAAAGAGTCAGACAAGACTGAAGCAACTAAGCACACATACAATATGCAAAGTGCTTCAAATCAGGTAAGGGCTCTCCAAAGAGAAGTACAACAAGACTGCAGAGACCCCTTCCAGCCTCCTAACGTTTGAGGGCTGAGAAAACCTACCTCTAGCCTAGCACCACGTGCCTATACTCTGGCCACAGGGCCCCGAAAGGCCATTGGCAAGGTTTAAAAATGACTATGGGCGAGTATGCTTCACAGTGTTGGCCAGGTTAGTACAGAACTGAAAAAAGTTCAAAGTGTGTTCAAAGCTGTGCCTGGTCATCACTAGTAAACAGGTAAGCCCAAGATGGCTGCTTATATCCTGCTAGGGGGTCATACAAACAAGAAGTCAGAATTTCAGCCTTGAGACACAGCTCCACCATAACCTCACAAATACAAGACACAAGGTGTGGGCAGCTGGGGTGGGTTACCCTGCTCTGCTCCACAAACTGACAAGCCAAAGTGAGAAAGAGAGCTGATGACCATGAAGCCTGTAGCTAGCTGGTGCCTGGTTCTGGGTGCTGTCACCAGACCTTCTCTATCCTATGAGTAAGAGTTTTGGTCTTTTCTGATAACAAGACAATAGACAGTGTGATGATTTCACTGGTATAGGATATGCCCCAAGTTCTAGATTGCTGCTTTTGTTACTGAGTCGCTCAGTCATGTCCAACACTTTGTGACCCCATGGACTGAAGCACACCAGGCTTCCCTGTCCTTTACCATCTCTTGAGCTTGCTCAAACTCACATCCACTGAGTCGGTGATGCCATCCAACCATTTCGTCCTCTGTCGTCCCCTTCGCCTCCTACCTTCTATCTTTCCCACCATCGGGGTCTTTTCCAATGAGTCAGCTCTTCGCATCAGATGGCCAAAGGATTGGAGCTTCAGCTTCAGCATCAGTCCTCCAAATGAACTTGAAATCAGGGTTGATTTCCTTAGGATTGACTGGTTTGATCTCCTTGCTGTCCAAGTAACTTTCACAAGGCTTCTCCAACACCACGGTCAAATGCATCAGTTCTTTGGTGCTCAGCCTTTTTTATGATACAACTCTCACATCCATACATGACTACTGAAAAACAACAGCGTTGACTATATAGACCTTTGTCAGCAAAGTAATGTCTGTGCTTTTCAATATGCTGTCTAGGTTTGTCGTAGGTTTCTTCCAAGGAGCAAGTGGCTTTTAATTTCATGGCTGCAATCACCATATGCAGTGATTTTCAGTTCAGTTCAGTTGCTCAGTTGTGTCGGACTCTGTGAGCCCATGGACTGCAGCACACCAGGCTTCCCTTTCCATGACCAACTCCCGGAGTTTACTCAAACACATGTCCATCGAGTCGGTGATGCCATCCAATCATCTCATCCTCTGTTGTCCCCTTCTCCTCCTACCTTCTATCTTTCCCACCATCAGGGTCTTTTCCAATGAATCAGCTCTTAGCAACAGGTCGCCAAACTACTGGAGCTTCAGCTTCAGCATCAGTCCTTTCAATAAATATTCAGGACTGGTTTCCTTTAGGATTGACTGGCTGGATCTCCTTGCAGTCCAAGGGCTCTCAAGAATCTTCTCCAACACCACAGTTCAAAAGCATCAATTCTTCGGTGCTCAGTTTTCTTTATATAAGTCCAACTCTCACATCCATACATGACTACTGGAAAAACCACAGCTTTGACTGGAGGGACTTTTGTTGGCAAAGTAATGTCCCTGTTTCTTAACATGCTGTCTAGGCTGGTCATAGCTTTTCTTCCAAGAAGCAAGTAGCTTTTAATTTTACGACTGCAGTCACTGTCTGCGGTGATTTTGGAGCCAAAAAAAAATAAAGTCTCTCACCGTTTCCATACTTTCTCCATAATTTTGCCATGAAGTGATGGGACTGGATGCCATGGTCTGAGTTTTCTGAATGTGGAATTTTAAGCCAGCTTTTCCACTCTCCTCTTTCACTTTCATCAAGAGGCTCTTTAGGTCTTCTTCGCTTTCGGCCATAAGGGTGGTGTCATCTGCATATCTGAGGTTATTGATATTTCCCCTGGCAACCTGATTCCAGCTTATGCTTCATCCAGCCTGGCATTTCCCATGATGTACTCCACATATAAGTTAAGTAAGCAGGGTGACAATATATACAGCCTTGACAAACTCCTTTCCCAACTTGGAACCAATCTGTTGTTCCATGTCCGGTTCTAACTGTTGCTTTCCTATCTGCATACAGATTTCTCAGAAGACAGGTCAGGTGGTCTGGTATTCCCATTTCTTGAAGAATTTTCCAGTTTGTTGGGATCTACACAGTCAAAGGCTTTGGCATAATCAATAAAGCAGAAGTAGTTGTTTTTCTGGAACTCTTCCTTTTTCAATGATCCAGCAGATGTTGGCAATTTGATCTCTGGCTCCTCTGCCTTTTCTTTTTTTTTTTTCTCTGCCTTTTCTAAATCCAGCTTGAACATCTGGAAGTTCACGGTTCACATACAGTTGAAGCCTGGCTTGGAGAATTTTGAGTATTACTCTGCTAGCGTGTGAGATGAGTGCAACTTTGTGCTAGTTTGAACATTCTTTAGGATTGGAATGAAAACTGACCTCTTCCAGTCCTGTGGCCACTGCTAAGTTTTCCAAATTCGCCGGTATATTGAGAGCAGCACCTTAATAACATCATCTTTTAGGATTTGAAAGAGTTCAACTGGAATTCCATCACCTCCACTAGCTTTATTCATAGTGATGCTTCCTAAGGCCCACTTGACTTCACATTCCAGTATGTCTGGCTCTAGGTGAGTGATCACACCGTCGTGGTTATCTGGGTCATTAAGATCTTTTTCATATAGTTCTTCTGTATATTCTTTCTACCTCTTCTTAATATCTTCTGCTTCTGTTAAATCCATACCATTTCTATCCTTTATTGGGCCCATCTTTGCATAAAATGTTCCCTTGGTATTTCTGATTTTCTTGAAGAGATCTCTGGCCTTTCCCATTCTATTGTTTTCCTCTGTTTCTTTGCATTGATCACTGAGGAAGGCTTTCTAATCTCTCCTCACTATTCTTTGGAACTCTACATTCAAATGGGAATATCTTTCTTTTTCTCCTTTGCCTTTAGCCTCTCTACTTTTCTCAGCTATTTGTAAGGCCTCTTCAGACAACCATTTTGCCTTTTTGCATTTCTTTTTCTTGGGGATGGTCTTGATCACTGCCTCCTGTACAATGTCACAAACCTCTGTCCATAGTTCTTCAGGCCCTCTATCAGATCTAATCCCTTGAATCTGTTTGTTACTTCCACTGTATAACTGTAAGGGATTTGATTTAGGTTATACCTGAATGATCTAGTGGTTTTCCCTACTTTCTTCAATTTAAGTCTAAATTTGGCAATAAGGAGAGTTCATAATCTGAGCCCAGTCAGCTCCCAGTCTTGTTTTTGCTGACTGGATAGAGCTTCCCCATCTTTGGCAGCAATAAATATAATCATTCTGATTTCAGTGTCGACCATCTGGTCCATGTATATACAGTCTCCTCTTGTGTTGTTGGAAGAGGGTGTTTGCCATGACTAGTACGTTCTCTTGGCAAAACTGTTAGCCTTTGCTCTACTTCATTTTGTACTCCAAAGCCAAATTTGCCTGTTACTCCAGGTATCTCTTTGACTTCCTACTTCTGCATTCCAGTCCCCTATACTGAAGAGGACATCTTTTTAGGGTGTTAGTTCTAGAAGGTCTTGTAGGTCTTCATAGAACCGTTCAACTTCAGCTCCTTCAGCATTACTGGTCAGGACATAGACTTGTATTACTGTGATACTGAATGGTTTGCCTTGGAAACAAACAGAGATCATTCTGTCATTTTTGAGACTGCACCCAAGAACTGCATTTCAGACTCTTCTGTTGACTATGATGGCTACTCCATTTCTTCTAAGGGATTCCTGCCCACAGTAGTAGATATAATGGTCATCTGAGTTGCTATTTAGAAACTCACTAGTCTGCCCTCTTGTAAAACCTTACTTAACACTCAGAAAGGCTGCCTGTAGTTAGAGCAGTGAACTTGGTGAGTGAAGTGGAAGGCTTAAAATTACAGCTACTATGTAGTTAGTTTTTTTTATTAGTTTTTTAATTTCTTTTTTAACTGAAGGATAACTGCTTTACAATTAATTCATTTTGAGGCTGGGAAAGGCCCTATGGTGACTTTCATTTTCCATTTGTTTTTTCAGACTCTTCTCTAGCTTTTATAGCTTTTTATAGTAATCCTTACTTTCAAAGTTCCTGCTTTCTGTCCCTGAGAAGGGTTGAGGAATATTATATTTCCTTCATTTTGGTTATCTTGCTTAGGTAATGCAGAGAAAAATTTTAATTCTGCATTCTTATAATTATTCTCCAAAAAAGTATTATTACAAGATTAAGAAATTATATCAAACAGATGGGTGTTAAGTGGCCTGAGCATAGTCTAAAGGTAAAGGCAGACAAAGGAAGTTGATAAATGCTACTCTTGTCTGTCAGGAAGCAGTTAACAAGAGGCTTGGAACCCTCTGGCCCTTATAGATTCCTGAATATTCAGGAATTAAGAGGAGAGGCATGCCTTTCCCGGGGCTGAGGAATCCAGGCATTTCTCATTACAGTGATAAGTATCCTCTTCCTTTTTATGAGCCAAATGGTAAGGGGTGATTGTTTGCAACTCTCTCTTTGATAGGGATCATCTTATGTTTTGCAAGTCTGGAATTTTAATCTTTGTCTTTGCTAAGAATAACCACCTTGTAAGACAGTATATATGCCCAAGCCCTGTTGATTAAAACACCTTTGCTCCATCAAAGCTTTGGTCCCCGTGTCTTTCTTTCTTTTCTCTCTCTATTTCTGGCTAATTCCTTGGAGCACGGAGGCCCACTGGGCTCACTTTCTTGCCCAGGCTTCTAAGACCCTCTCAAGAAGGTGCACTGTGCCTTCACCCACTTGAGAGGGCGTCTGGTGCCTACGTGCAGCAGCGCGAGCCCTAAGAACAGGACTCTATTGGCTTTCTGTGTAAACCAGGGGTTATCAGCCTCTTTCTCTCTCTCACTCTCCGGACCACCAGGTTCCGGTCCATTAAAGGACCAACACTTGTCAGCCTCCCCTTTGTCTACTCAATCCTGTTGACCTGAGAAATCCAGGCAAATAAGTCACTCCATGAAAAGTATGCTTGCTCACTTTGGCAGCTCATATACTAAAAATTTAAAAAAAACTGGAACGACACAGAGAAGATTAGCATGGTGCCTGCGCAAGGAAGACATGCAAATTGGCCAAGTGTTCCATATTATTAAAAAAAAAAACAAAAAACCTACCCCACAACAGGCAGCGCTTTTCCCAGTTTCTCAGATTCCTAAGAGAGACCCAGAACCACAGGGTATGACTCAGGGAGCACAACGTGCCACCGCACACCCGTCTCTCTGGCCTGACTAGCTACGGACCACTGCTTCTTGAGGGTCAGGGGAACCACCCTCATCATGAGACGGTTCTAACAGAAAGCGGTAAGCAACAGACAAAATCTGGACCTGAAACAAAGGCCTCAGTAGACCCTGGACTATGGAGTGTTAAGGCCCCCAGAGGGTGATTATTAAAACCTAGACTGGAACATCCCCGTAGACAGCAGTAACCGAATGGGAGGCCACAGCTGACATTTGGAGCCATCTAATAAAAACTGGTGGTGGAGAAGGAAGGGGAGAAGCCTTCTCCGCTAAGCTAAAAACCATAGCTTTGACTAAACGGAACTTTGTCAGCAAAGTGATGTCCCTGGTTTTCAATACACTGTCTAGGTTTGTCATAGCTGAAAAGACACTTGCTCCTTGGAAGAAAGCTGTGATAAACCTAAGCTAAATAAGGGAAAGAAAAACCTTGCAACACAGATGAATGGGTGTAGCAGTCATTTGATATCATTGAGACAGCTACTCAATCCTTTGAGGGGAAAAAACTTTTTTTCTGGCCTTAGAACAAAAAACTCAACATTCAAAAAACTAAGATAATGGCATCTGGTCCCATCACTTCATGGCAAACAGATGGAGGAAAAAAATGGAAACAGTGACAGACTTTATTTTCTTGAGCTCCAAAATCACCATGGACAGTGACTCTAGCCATCAAATTAAAAGATGCTTGTTCCTTAGAAGAAAAGCTATGACAAACCTAGACAGTGTATTAAAAGCAGAGACATCACTTAACCAACAAAGGTCTGTGTAGTCCAAGTTATGGTTTTTCCAGTAGTCATGTATGGATGTGACCAAACAGAAGATGAACCGTAAAGAAGGCTGAGCACTGAAGAATTGACTCCTTCAAACTGTGGTGCTGGAGAAGACTCTTGAGAGTCCCTTGGACTGCAAGAAAACCAAATCAGTCCATCCTAAAGTAAAACGGTCCTGAATATTCATTGGAAGTATTGATGCTGAAGCTGAAGCTCCAATCCTTTGGCCACCTGATGCGAAGAACTGACTCACTGGGAAAGACTTTGATGCTGGGCAAGATTGAAGGCAGGAGGAGGAGGCGACAGAGGATGAGATGATTGGATGGCATCACCGACTCAGTGGACATGAGTTTGAGGAAATACTGGGAGATAGTGAAGGACAGGGAAGCCTGGTGTGCTGCTGTCCATGGGGTCACAAAGAGTTAGACACGACTAAGCGACTAAACAACCACCATAAAACTGATGGGTTTTACATTGTAGTACCTGACTCTGAGCCACAGTTAGCTTCTGGTCTTGTTTTTGCTAAGCAACTGAACAACAACAACAAACTGACTCAGGGCTGAAAATCTGAAATAAGAACCATGAGGTTTCTGTGTCTTCATGTGGGAGATATACGGTATTACCAAAATTAATTTATAAAAGAGCTCTGCTTAATTGACTTAATTGTTTATACTGGAGAATAAAATGGCAATCCACTCCAGTATTCTTGCCTGGTGAATTCCACGGAAAGAGGAGCTTGGCAGGTTACAGTTCATGGGGTTACAAAGAGTCAGACACAACTGAGTGATTAAGCACAAGTGCTTGTATAAGTACTCAGGAGTATAAAACTGGCCCAAAAGAATTTTGGGTTCATGTGATCTAGGAAATATTCAACATTAAATTAATATCTGGTATTGAAGGTGACTTGTTCGTAGGTTTGACTAATACAGACATGTATTTAGAATCATCAATGTCAAGTACTGCATTTCTGTTATACCTAGGTTTATTAAAGGTCAAATAAGATCTTATTATACGTTGCAAATCTGTCATCAATAAAAATAATCTGAAGTGGAAAAAGAAAAAAAAACTTAAAAGGAAAGTAGAATACATGTTTTCAGTAAAAGAAGGTGTAAAGAATGAGAAGAAAATACTGGAAAAGAAAGTTCTACATGATCAAGATTTTCTAAGACTGGGACTGGGTAAATGGCTCTTGTTAGGAGTAGGCTGGGGCAAGACTGGATTTGGCTTCTTCGAAGTTTTCTTGAAATGCTGCTTTTAATGACAGTATGAGTTTTCTAGTGGCAGAAAGTGAAGAGGAACTAAAGAGCCTCTTGATGTGGGTGAAAGAGGAAAGTGAAAAAGCTAGCTTAAAACTCAATGTTCAAAAAACTAAGATCACGGCATCTGGTCCCATCACTTCACAGCAAATAGATGGGGAAAAGGGGGACACAGTGACAAATTTTTTTTCTTGGGCTCCAAAATCACTGTGGACGGGGACTGCAGCCATGAAATTAAAAGACACCCGCTCCTTGGAAGGAAAGCTATGACAAACCTAGGTAGCATATTAAAAAGCAGAGATGTCATTTGGTCAACAAAAATGTTCATACAGTCAAAGCTATGGTTTTTCATGTGGTCACTTAGGGATGTGGGAGTTGGACAATAAAGAAGGCTGAGCACTGAAGAATGGATGCTTTTGAACTGTGGTGTTCGAGAAGACTCCTGAGAGTCCCCTGGACTGCAGGGAGATCAAACCAGTCCATCCTAAAGGAAATCAACCCTGAATATTCTTTGGAAGGACTGATGCTGAAGCTCCAATACTTTGGCCACCTGATGTGAAGAGCCAGCTCACTGGAAAAGACCCTGATGCTGGGAAAGACTGAAGGCAGGAGGAGAAAGGGGCTACAGAAGATGAGATGGTTGGATGGCACCACCAACTCAATGGACTTAAGTTTGAGCAAGCTCCAGAAGATGGTAAAGGACAGGGAAGCCTGGCACATTACAGTTCATGGGATCCCAAAGAGTCAGACACAACTTAGCAACTGAACAACATATCTAAAAAGGCACTAAATCCATTCATGGTGATATGAGCTCCTGTGACTAGCAGAAAACCTTTTGTAAAATGAGTGCTTGACTGCATTCAACTTCCCCTTCACCAGAGTCTTATACATCGACCTTCCTCCACTTCCTCTGTGCAGCTTTCTCTGAGCTATCTGAGGTGCTGCCTCCCAGGCTGCAGTCCTCATTTGCCCCAAACAAAACTTAACTCTCAACTCTCACCTTGTGCATCTTTTTGTTAGTCAGCAAGTCTTTTGTCATTTACAGATAGTTATTTTTGTAGTCTGATATAATAAAAAGTGCTTCATCATCAAGAAGAGTCTCAGGAAGGTTGTGGAAGCTGTACACCAGCTCCACATCAAGCTGACAGCTATGTGAGGATTCCAGCCCAAACCAACTGCAAACAAGGAGCGATCCTGCCCCTGGGGCCCTAGACCAGGCATCCAGAGATTTTTACTCCCTGACAGGTAACATCAATACCCCGCCTCAGCCTTGAAGCCACAGAAATTGGAGCATCACCCCTCTGCTTTCCATAAGAACATGGGACTAAAATCTGAAGGGAGAATAAAACAGGAGGGAAGACAGCAGGGCACAACTTTTAAAAGAATGACATAGCCATTGGTGCCAGTGATAATGAACCTGTCTGCCAATGAAGGTGACATGGGTTCAATTCCTGGGTCAGGAAGATCCCCTGGAGGAGGGCATGGCAACCCACTCCAGTATTCTTGCCTGGAAAATCCCATGAATAGAGGAGCCTGGTGGGTTATAGTCCATAAGACTGGGAAGAGTAGAACACGAATGAAGCAACTTAGCATGCACACGTTGTTCAGTCACCAAGTGATGTCCGACTCTTTGCGACCCCATGGACTGTAGCACGCCAGGTTCCTGTCCTCCACTATCTCCTAAAGTTTGTTCAAAATCATGTCCACTGAGTTGGTGATGCTATCTAACCATCTTATCCTGTGACGTCCCCTTCTCCTTTTGCCTTCAGTCTTTTCCAGCACCAGAGTCTTTTCCAATGAGCTGGCTCTTCCCATCAGGTGGCCAAAGTACTGGAGCTTCAGCTTCAGCACCAATCCCTCCAATGAATATTCAGGGTTGATTTCTTTGAGGGTTGACTGGTTTGATCTCCCTGCCACTGGTTAGAATCAACTAGGTCCAAGATGGCAGGATCCACTGCCAGTGGACCTTAAGCCTCATTATACGCTCACTGTAAGACATCAGCATGCTAAATTACACAATGACCAGCTCTAGAACAGTTCTAAAGCCAACCATGAAAGGTCAAAAAGTAGGCTGTGGCCCATTCCTGGAAATCCCTGCTCCCGTACCCAAATGATTAGAATAATCTTCCCACTCATTAGCCTATGAAATTACCCAGCCCATAAAAGCTAACCACCCCACATTTCAAGGTCTCTGCCTTCTGAGATGGGCCATATTCTGTGGAGTGTGTCTTTCTCTAAATAAATCCACTTCCTACTAATTAAAAAAAAAAAAAAGGTCTCTTTGGCATAAGGATTATATCAACTGGTTATTTCCTAAGAAACAGCAGACATGGAAGAAACTTTGAAAAGCAAGTAGGAGCTACCCGTTCATAAGAAACACTTGGGGCTTCCCTGGTGGCTCAGCAGTAAAGAATTCACCTGCCAATGCAGGAGACGCAGGTTTGATCCTTGGACCAGGAAGATCCCCTGGAGAAGGAAATGGCAACCTACTGTAGTATTTTTACCTGGGAAATCTCATGGACAGAGGAGCCTGGTAGGCTACCATCCACGGGGCTGCAAAGAGTTGGAAACAACTTAAGAGACTAAACAACAACACAAGAAACACTTAAATTTATAAGGGAAGTCTCTAGTTGTGAGGGTGTCTCCCTGGTTGTACCAGGAACAGGTTAACCAAATTGCTTGAAAGTTATCAAATGAAAAGGCTACAACCTAAATCTGCACAAGAACCTTACCCTCAATTACTGTGCTTTTCCTGTTCTTCTCTGGTAACTAACTCTCCCCACCCCCAACATCCTCTTTTGTCTTTAGCTGAGGATGGTATTTAAGGTGAGAGCTTATGCCATTTTGGTGAGTTACTCAGTTTTCCTGGCTCTCTCCTATGTTGTTGTTATTGTATGTGTGCTCCGTTGTGTCCAACTCTTTGCCACTCCATGAACCGTATCCCACCAGGCTCCTCTGTCCATGGAATTTCCCAGGCAAGAACACTGGAGTGGGTTGCCATGCCCTCCTCCAGGGGGTCTTCCCAACCCGGGTACTGAGCCCACATCTCTTACGTCTGTGCACAGGCAGACAGCAGAGTCTTTACCAATAAGCCACCTAGGAAGCCCCAGCTCTCTCCAATGGGTAGACGTTAGGAACTTTGGTTTTATTTTCTCCTGTTAATCTACCTCTTAGCAATTTAATTCTTAGACCAGCCAGAAAAACCTAAAAGGGTAAAGTGTCTTCCTCAATCAACAATGACAAAACATAAAACCAACTCCTAACCATCAAGAAATTCATCAGGGATTGAAATGGCCAAAAAGTCCGTTCAAATTTCAAACTCAAACTTTTTGGCCACCCCAATAGTCAGGATAAAAACTAAGAGCTGGAAAAATTACAACTGACCAGTGACTGCTAATTTCCCTCAAGAGGTACAAAGTTGATTCAACGTAGAGAGAATTTCTAGTCAGCCTGAACAGAGGTTTCAGGGATGAAGTCTTCCAAAGACAGATATCCTAAACATTACACAGACATCCAAAACCGGTTTTCTTTCATGCCTACTTTATTCTTCCTCATTAGCGCTTATGAGGGCAACTGAAGCAAGGGAGCCCCCTTCAGAGCAACGAAGCTTTGAAAAGAACTAACAGTTACTAAATCACTCCACATAAAACACCTCTATCTTGTCTTATTTAACCCTCGCATTGCACTAAGATAATTATGATGTCAGAAAAACTGACGCTCAGAGGGTTAACCCATTTGACCAGGATACACAGTACCCATCTGTGTAAACAAAGACTGGTGCCTGCCATTTATGATTAAGTCATTAGCCACTGTAGTCAGTGACCTACACGTTCACCCTGAAAGGCATTCAGGGTGAATGCACTCTGTCTTGGATACATGAGACCCTAAATAGTTAAGATACATATTTATGGAAGAATTTTAATGACCCCAGATTCTTGCACCTTCCCGTATTAAAATCATTAACTTGAGATACCTGGCTTTTCTTTTATGACAAGGAGTAATCTTTCACCAAGATGTAGCCTGACCACATGTATTCCCTGGCTCCTCCTCTACCTCTGCAGAACAGGTCCTAACAGGTTATCTGAAAGGCTCTCTTCTGGGCTATAGGGCTTCCCAGGTGGCTCAGTGCTAAAGAATCCATCTGCCAATGCAGGAGACACGGGTTTGATCCCTGGGTTGGGAAGATACCCTGGATAAGGAAGTGATAACCCACTCCAATATTCTCACCTGGAAAATCCCATGGACAGAGGAGCCTGGCGGGCTACAAACCATGGTGTCACAAACTGAGTGCACACACGCACACATCCTGGGCTATAGTCTTCACAGCTCGCACACTGTGCATTTTTTCCCCAGTCAACATTTGTTAGGTTTCAAAGCCCAAAATCTCTGGGCTCCACACTCTCAGCCCAGAAAACAAGTTAGGAGAATCACGACTTACGAAAAGCAGCTAGTCCCAGCATTGGAACCAACAGGGCATAATTCCATCTGCTTCCATCACCTCCATCAGCCCTGGAATTGGGCCGGATATTCCAATTTGGGGGGTCATTTAGGTTATTCATGGAGATACACCTTGAAGTAAATAGCAATATCGTTAACCACAGAATGGAACAAAATACACTGCTCACAATGTATCATCTACAGGGGACCTGGTTTGCTCCCTGGGTCCTGAAGACCCCTTAGGGAAGGGGAAGGGCACCCACTCGAGTATCCTTGGGCTTCCCTGGGGGCTCAGCCGGTAAAGAAGCCACCTGCAATGCGGTAGACCTGGGTTCCATCCCTGGGTTGGAAGATCCCCTGGAGGAAGGCATTACAACCCACTCCAGTCTTCTTGCCTGGAGAATTCCCATGGAGAGATGAGCCTGGTGAGCTACAGTCCATGGGGTCACAAAAAATCCGACAAGACTGAGCGACTAAACACAGCATGTGGTCCATGTGAGTCCTGTTTTTTTTTTTTCCTCTCTTAAAGAACTTTGTTCAGATCTAGGTATGTTGCTGCACAGCAGGGAGCCTTATGAGATTAAAAGAAAAAAGACCTCAGACAAAAGCAACTCGAAAATCGTAGGGGAGCGTGATGTGTCTTAAAAAAATGAAATACAAATAGAAGGAGGTGAATATAGACCAAAAACAAAAACAAAAACCTCAATTCAGCATCAAAGACTCTTCATACGATTTCCAATAAATACTTGCTTAACACCTAAAGGTATAAAATCCTAATTGGCAATAAAGAAATGACACACACACAAAAGCTCAGTAGTTAATGTGAAGGCGCTTGTGGCCAGCACAATAAAAAATGTCAGAGATCTGAAGTACGGAAGCTCACGACCCTCAAAGCGTAGGGCTGGGAGCGGCACTCTGCCCCCGACCCCACAAACTTCAGGGCCTGAACTCCCCTTCGGACAGCGCGCTCCAGAGTGTGCCCGCGCGCCCGCCGCCACGAGACACGCAGAGGATCCCGAACCGGCCGGGCGCCCTGCAGGTGACCCCGGAACGTCGGTCCAAGCTGGCGGCCCGCCATCAAACTGCCCGATACCGGAACTCCCGCTCCGTCCCCGAGAGAAAGCGGGACAGGCACCCCGATACCGCCTCACAAAACTGCCGTAATCTCCAGAAAAACCCAACATTGTTCAGATATAAGGAAAAATCGGGGGAGCCCGAAAAGACTCCAAAACGAAAACTTACCTCCGGCCGGGAGCTCGCCGACCAGGTGCCCTGAGCGCCCCCGCCCGCCAGTAATTCTGCGCAGGCGCGGCGCTGCCCAGTCTCCCCCCCCCCTCCCCCGACCGGGCGCGGCGACGTAAGACCCCGAGCGCGGCGACGTAAGACCCCCGGGCGCGGCAACGTAAGACCCCGAGCGCGGCGACGTAAGACCCCCCAGGCGCGGCGACGTAAGACCCCCGGGCGTGGCGACGTAAGACCCGGGCGCAGCGACGTAAGACCCCGGGCGAGGTGACGTGCGCAGGCGCGGTCTGCGGGGAACCGGCCGACTGCTCCGGAGGGCAGACATGTCGGGGGTTGCCGCTGTGTCGCGCCTGCTGCGCGCCCGGCGCCTAGCGCTGACCTGCACGGTGAGTGTCCGCCGCGGGCGGGGCGCGGCAGACACCGGGTCCCGGGTCCCCTGCTTCGCGGCGAAACGCGGGGGAGGGCCCGCCCCACGTTCCGGAGCCGGCCGGGCGGCGGCGCGGTGAAGGTCACTGCCCCGTGGCAGCCCGGGGCCTGTCCGGGAGCCCGGCGCGGCTGCGAGGCTTCTTGCCCAGCCGCGGGCGCGCCCTCGAAGATTTGGCTGCTCAAGGTCACGCGGCGGGACGCGGCCGGACGGCCGTGGGCCCGTGAGGTGCGGTCTGAGCAGCGCCCCGGCACTCGACTTGCACCCGGCCTTGCTTCTGGGGCTTTGCGCGGCCCCTGGGCACTGACCGCAGAGCGGCCGGGGCGGTCGCGGGGCCGGTGTCCTCCTGAGCGTTTCCTGCGGAGCCCCGTGAGCCCTACTCGGTCGGTCTGTGTTGTGCTTTCCCGAGGCCTGGCTTCTGGACCGTGTCCCTTCCACTCCTGACAGTTAAGTCTTCCGAGTTGATCCTCTGGAATTTTGCTGAAGCACTGAATTTAGAGGGTTTAGTTACTTGGTCCCGTTATGTGAACTTGCCCAGCCACCTAGTTAGTGCTTTAATTACAAAGTAAAGATCGCAGTGAGAAGCAAGCCTTTCAACAATGTAGACTTGATTCGTGCCTGTAATTATACCCACAATGTTTTTCTTTTTAAAATCCTGGTATTAGAGGTTATGCTAAATGTGAGGAAGTTGAGTCGGACATTCTGCCAACCCCAGAAAGTGTTTTATAAATGTTGTCCCATGTTGTTGATGCTTACTGAGCAAAGGTTCCCCCCAGCTCCCCAAATCTTGGGCTGTAAGACACAAGGGTAGCAGGGGGTCCAGAAGCAGGTGATGAAGTCCATGGTCAATGGGGGTAGTTTTAGTCAACCAAGCATAAGCAGACTTCTGAGTGGGCCCTTCTTGTTAGGTGAGATGGCAGTTTCGTCTGGTGGTCATTGGGGAAGAGAGGACGGGTCTGTCAACCTGGACCGGAGCCAGACGATCCTTACTCCAGGCTGCACTTGACCTTCACCCATCACTTGCCCTTTGACAGTTTATGTACGTGTTGCTGTCCTTTATCCAGGCTGGGATATTCAGGAATTCAGCTCTGAGGTTTTAGCTGAAAGTGGAAGTCTCACAAACAACAGATTGGAGCCTGAACCTCTCCTTTCCTGTTGGCTTGATTGGAAGTGATCTTAGTGCAATCTGCTGTTAACTGCCAGCACTGTGCTTCACTGTCTCCATGATTCTTCACCAGGTGCTTGTGTTCGGGTGCTTGTGAACAAAATGGTGAGAGAGAGTTAGCAAAATTAAACCACAGGTTAGATCTACCAAAGATGGTCTTGAGTTTTAAAGTCTTTTATCTTGATGAAAGTAGCTTTTAAAATTATTTCCACCTATGTAAATTAATCTGTCTGCAAGCTGCTTAATGGAATTTAAGGTTGGCAAGAACAGAAGCAGCAAATTAGCAGAACAAAAAGAGAAAGGAATTCATAATCTCCCACTGAGAAATGTTCAAGGACTGTACTCAATAAGAATAATTTGAATAAAGTCCACATAAGATTTATCTTTATCCAATTCTGTGGTGTTTTCAAGTCATATTTACAGCTACTTTCGAGTTACAAAATTATCAAACCTGTTTTGCCTTTGTTTCCTTTTTAATTGTCCCAATATACTGACACAAATTTGCACGCTATTTGAAAGCAGTTAAATCAAAAGGAAGAGTAAAACCATTAACCTTATATAGTTGTTGCTTAACTTCAGGTGATATTTTTCCATTTCAACAAGCTATTCAAGAATAAATCAATTTATTCTAATGTATCGTTCTGAATATGTGTTAGTGGCGTATCTAGATTTACATTATTTAGGCCACTGTAGTAACTAGTAACATTTTGTTTCATTTCTTGGGATAATTACAATGGCACTGGCTTTCAGTTCTACATTCCATGTCCTGTTTTTCCTGGTTCATTTGAAAAATTGTGGCTGGTTTTGGTATGTACCTGGATATTCATCTTAGTTTGGAAGCCCGGAAATTTTTTCCCAGGGATCCCTGGATCATAGGGAAAGTATAGGATCTGGAGCCAGCCAGGCAGATCCAATACCTTGGAAAGACTCCACTGCTCTGTGGCATTAATGAGGGTTCTGTGAGGGAACATGTGAAACTTGTGTGGTGTTCCTCTGTGCCAGGACCTGCAGCTCACAGCCTATCCTCAGTTATCATGTGAATGATGTTTTAAACATCCTTACTTTAAAAACCTTTAAATTTTAAGTGAAAGTAATTGCACATAGTAGCGAAAAAAAAAAAAAAAAGTGAGTACAGAAGTTCTTGTAAGTGAAAAGAAAGAAGACCACCTCTTTCCCAGACCTGTTCTCTAGTGGAATCAGTTCTTAACTGATTTTGGTATTGATGCCTGCTATTTGCCTCCATTTCTCTAGCTAATATGCAGGTGCATTTTGTCCATTTTAGACATTTATTTTTGCTGGTAAATAAGGGTTTAGTTCTCCTGCAGAGGTATGGGTCAGCCGTGGACTGCCGCAGGGGCAGGGGCTTTGGGTGCAGCAGACCTGGGTATAGCATAAGCCGTCTTGGAGGAAGTCGCCATTAACCCCCCTAGGGCCACCAGAACTTACACAGGACTGGGGAAACAGACTCTTGGAGGGCACAAACAGAACCTTGTGTGCACCGGGATCCAGGAGAAAGGAGCAGTGACACCCCCCACCCCACCCCCAAGAGACTGGCCCAGACTTGCTTGCAAGTGTCCAGGAGTTTCCGGCAGAGGTGTGGGTTGGCTGTGGCCTGCTGCAGGGTTGGAGGTACTACCCTCAGGGGCACTGAGGGTAGCAGGAGGTCGCCACTATCTTCATTGCCTCCACCATAGTTTGGCCCCAGGTAAATAACAAGGAGGGAACACAGCCCCACCCATCAACAGAAAATTGAATTAAAGATTTACTGAGCATGGCCCCACCCATCAGAACAAGACCCAGTTTCCCCCTCAGTCAGTCTCTCCCATCAGAAAGTTTCCATAAGCCTCTTATCCTTCTTCATCAGAGGGCAAACAGATTGAAAACCACAATCACAGAAAATAACCAAACTGATCACATGGACCACAGCCTTGTCTAACTCAATGAAACTGTGAGCCGTGCTGTGTAGGGCCACCCAAGATGGACAGACGGGTCATGGTGGAGAGTTCTGACAAAACGTGGTCCACTGGAGAAGGGAATGTTAAACCACTTAAGTATTCTTTCCTTGAGAACCCCACAAACAGTATGAAAAGGCAACAAGATAGGACACTGAAAGATGAACTCCACAGGTCAGTAGATGCCCAATATGCTACCAGAGATCAGTGGAGAAGTAACTCCAGAAAAGAATGAAGAAACGGAGCCAAAGCAACAACAACAGCCAGTTGTGGATGTGACTGGTGATGGCAGTAAAGTCCAGCGTTGTAAAGAGCAATATTGCGCAGGAACCTGGAATGTTAGGTCCATGAATCAAGGCAAATTGGAAGTGGTCAAACAGCAGATGGCAAGAGTGAACATCAACATTTTAGAAATCAGCAAACTAAAATGGACTGAAATGGGTGAGTTTAACTCAGATGACCATTATATCTACTGCTGTCGGCAAGAATCCCACAATGAAGTGAAAGGCAAAGGAGAAAAGGAAAGATATACCCATTTGAATACAGAGTTCCAGAGAATAGCAAGGAGAGATAAGAAAGTCTTCCTTGGTGATCAATGCAAAGAAATAGAGGAAAACAATAAAATGGGGAAGATTAGAGATACCAAGGGAATATTCATGCAAAGATGGGCACAGTAAAGGGCAGAAGTGGTATGGACCTAACAGAAGCAGAAAATATTAAGAGGTGACAAAAATACACAGAAGAACTATGCAAAATGATCTTCATAACCCAGATAATCACGATGGTGTGATCACTTACGCAGAGCCAGACATCCTGGAATGTGAAGTCAGGTGGGCCTTAGGTAGCATCACTACAAACAAAGCTAATGGAGGTGATGGAATTTCACTTGAGCTATTTCAGATCCTAGAAGCTGATGTTGTGAAAGTGCTGCACTCAGTATGCCAACAAATTTGGAAAACTCCGCAGTGGCCACAGGACTGGAAAAGGTCAGTTTTCATTCCATTCCCAAAGAAAGGCAATGTCAAAGAATGCTCAAACTACCACACAATTGCACTCATCTCACAACGCTAGCAAAGTAATGCTCAAAATTCTCCAAGCCAGGCTTCAACAGTACATGAACCGTGAACTTCCAAATGTTCAAGCTGGGTTTAGAAAAGGGAGAGGAACCAGAGATCAAATTGTCAACATCTGCTGGATCATCAAAACAAGAGAATTCAGAGAAATATTTGCTTTATTGACAGCAAAGCCTTTGGCTGTGTAGATCACAAAATACTGTGGAAAATTCTGAAAGAGATGGGAATACCAGACCACCTGACCTGTCTCCTTAGAAGTCTGTATGCAGGTCAAGAAGCAGCAGTTAGAACTGGACATGGAACAACAGATTGGTTCCAAATCAGGAAAGGAGTACGTCATGGCTGTATATTGTCACCCTGCTTATTTAACTTACATGCAGAGTACATCATAAGAAAAGCTGGACTGGATGAAGCACAAGCTGAAATCAAGATTGCCAGGAGAAATATCAATAACCTCAGATATGCAGGTGACACCACCCTGATGGCAGAAAGTGAAGAAGAGCTAAAGAGCCTCTTGATGAAAGTGAAAGAAGAGAGTGAAAAAAGCTGACTGAAAGCTCAACAATCAGAAAACTAAGATCATGGCATCTGGTCCCATCACTTCATGGCAAATAGATGAGGAAGCAATGGAAACAGTGACAGACTTTATTTTTCTGAGCTCCAAAATCACTGCAGACAGTGACTGCAGCCATGAAATTAAAAGACGCCTGTTCCTTGGAAGAAAAGTTATGATCAACCTAGACAGCTTATTAAAAAGCAGAGGCATTACTTTGCCAACAAAGGTCAAAGCTATGGTTTTTCCAGTAGTCATGTATGAATGTGAGAGTTGGACTATAAAGAAAGCTGACCTCCAAAAATTGATGCTTTTGAACTGTGGTGTTGGAGGAAACTCTTGAGAGTCCCTTGGACTGCAAGGAGATCCAAACAGTCCATCCTAAAGGAAATCGGTCCTGAATATTCATTGGAAGGACTGATGCTGAAGCTGAAACTCCAGTACTTTGGCCACCTGGTGCGAAGAACTGACTCATTTGAAAAGACCCTGATGCTGGTAAAGATTAAAGGTAGGGGAAGGGGACTATAGAGGATGAGATGATTGGATGGCATCACCGACTCAATGGACATCAGTTTGAGTAACTCTGGGTGTTAGTGATGGACAGGGAGGCCTGGCGTGCTGCAGTCCATGGGATCGCAAAGAGTCAGACACAACTGAGCAACTGAACTGAACTGAAGGGTTTAGTTCACTTGCCCTACTACCCACATCCTCAGTTTTCCCATTGATTATGCATCCACTTTCAGAACCTTTACTGTGTAGTTCTGTAATTGTGTAGCTTGTACCTGTTCTTACAGAGTAGCTTCTTGGTCCTGATTCATAGGGTGCTGTGCTACATGAGGACTCTCCACTTTGCTCAGTTGGGGAGATAAGTATCTCTGCTCTTCTCACTTGTTGCTCTCTTTATTCTCCTGATTCAGTGACCTGTACTGTTATGCTAACTCTGTTAATATCTTAGGTAGATTTCTGCTTTCTTTTTCATGTTGCTCTGTTGCAATATTTTGATATTTTTGTCTTCAAAAAACATGAGATTAATAAGTGGCATAAAATGAGTTTTATCTAAAGACAGAAATTGGATTAAAATAAAATTGGACTCTCCAAATTCTAAAATCACTCCCCAAATCTGATTTAGGTACAAAAAATAGTGTTACTGTTTTCCACGGGGCGATAATGTGATAATTTGTTACAGATTTCATTACAGTAGCTACTGCTTTTTAAGCTAACCATGTGGGTGTGTGTGTTTGTCTGTCTTCATTCAATGTGAACATCCCAGAAAGAAGAAATAAATACTTAGGGAATCTCACAGTTTCTATTTTAATTTTAACTTGGTATCACAGAGTATGCTATTCTTATTGGTACTATTCGCTATATTTTTATTGTTCAGTTCAGTTGCAGTACTTTATGATATTTTCAAGAACATTTGTATTAAAATTCCTTCAGGGACTTGGTTTATGTTAAAATATGAATTTGCCATTTAAGAAAGTGTAGTAAAGCTGGAGAGTATTCTTTTAAATTCACATCTGAAGGAAAAAATTTAAGTTTTGTCAATAAAGGCAAATGTACTGGAAAAAAAAACAAATACACTTAACATTACCAATGAAAAATTCAAGAATCTACTTAAAACAGTTCAAATCTACTTAAAACTGCAAGAAACTACACTTTTTAAGTAGAGCTATTAAAATAAACTCAGATGTTTGCATCAACCACCACTCAGTTTCTGAGTTAGAGGGAACCTTCTGCCTCTGACGTTCCTCGCTGGTGGTCAGCCAGGTTATCCAACCCCTGCCAGAGTTCCTCATCTTAAAGAAGTTTGTCTGGTTTCAAACAACATATTTGCAGTTCATTTTGTATTTGGAAATTCTCCCTATAATCCACATGTGTTTGTCCCAAAGCATAGTTTCTTTTCTCCACAAAATTGAAACATCTCTTCCAATTGAAGAATAATTGAAGACATCCCTTTTGTCATTGCTGAATGTATTTAGTTCCCAAAACTGTTGTTCAGAATATTCCAAGTCTCTTTTACCAGAGTCTGCTAAAATGTGGTAAGCAGAACGAAAAGACTTGTTCCCTAAATTGCAGACCTTTCTTAGTCCATGAAGAATGTTGCCTCTCTTGCTGGGTTGTGATTTCGTTGCCACCCTTTTCTTGGGTAAATGGTTGTAGGAAGGGACGTTTTCGCTGAGGCTTGCAGTTGTACAGGTTGGCCAGGGACAGGTGTCCAGGCAGGGGGATGGAGGTGAAGTGTGACAGGCAGGGACATGGCTGAGCCGCTGCAGGTGTGGAGAGGGTGACGCAGGACCAGGAGCGTCCCGGGGCCTGGATGCGCGTGTCCATGAAGGGTCAGCCCCGGGCCTGGGGCAGCCTGGTCTGCAGCCTCACTGCCCCCTCCTCACTGTCAGTCCCTCGTCCAGTGACCCGCAGGCCCCGTGTACAGGGTGTGGGGCCAGTGTGAAGAGGGCTGGGGTGGACCCGGGAAAAGCACTCGGTTGTTTGCAGAGCTGCCGCTTAGGCAGCACAGGTGTCCTTCCCATTCTTCTCTAAGTACTGTAAGTCAGGAAATTTGAAAGTGTGCCGTTTACATTTTCTGGGTCATTGAATGTCCTGTCTGGAAACAAGCTTCATGTGGAAGGGCCTTTGCTGATTACCACTTCCTCAAGCTGGGCCTGGGTCCTTAGCCCCTACCTTAACCTTCAGAGCTAAGTGGAGGGTTCCAGGAAAGGTTTCTGGGTGAGAGCGTGCACCTGGGTCCATGAGAAGATTCGCGACTTACGAAATTAGAAGTCCTTGGTTCTCTGAAGACAGTTAGCCCTCCCTCTGTGTTTCAGAAGTGGCCGGCAGCATGGCAGACAGGAGCCCGCAGTTTTCACTTCACCGTTGATGGCAATAAGAGGTCGTCTGCTAAAGTTTCAGATGCGGTAAGTTCAGGGCTCTTTGTTGTAAGTGATTTTCTTGACTTAGCAGAGTAGTGTTCTATACCAGTTTTTTACGTACTTGAGTAACACACAGGTTTTTACTTAAATTCTCTTTTTAACTCGTACCCAAGTTATTTTTGATATGTTAGTAATTATAGTACAGACATGAATAAAGATACTGATGTTTTTGCTTGTAGCTCTTGTATATGTATAAGCAATTGAAACTTCAAGTGAAGTAAACAAAATACAGATGTCAGGTGAACAATGTTTACTGGAATGCGAGGTGACAGACGCCTTCTCAGCTGAATGTGGGCTCCTCTGTGTCTACAAGGCCCTTCCTCACTCTGTTGAAGAAACCGAAATTTGCTTTTGAGGCCCTTTTCATAGGCTCACAGTGGTGACTGAGTGCTATGGCACCTTCTCAGTCATAAATACAGTTTGGACCTCGAACATACTTGGGTTCTCGGTTGTCTCCCAGGTGAATGGACTCTGCTTATCTAAATGAAACAACATTTCACTCTTTTCATGAGAAACTTGCAAAGCATGGTCCATACTACTTTATAAGCTTAGGTTTGTCTAACCATGTATACACAGAGTAAATGTAAAAAGAAAAAGTAAAAAATGATAACTGTAAAGAGAAACCATAATTGGAACTGGTGTTTTGATCTGTGGCATTGCCCTCCACTGCGTCTATGGTCCCATGCTGTGAGTTTCCAGCCTTTCAGCTGATGATGGGTGTCCCAGCTCCATGGATCGGTGCTCTGCCGTGATGGGAGCACCCTTTTAACTTGAGGACGTGCCCACCGAGTTTGCCATTGCCGCCACGGCTGGTGTGCAGCCCAGCACGATGGAGGCCCTCCGGTGGTGGCAGCAACTCCTGTGTGTTGAAGTCCTTCACCGTGACCACAGCCTCAGTGTCCAGCCTAGTTGAACCAGTGACTAACGGGGACTTTTCTTTTCCAGATATCTGCGCAGTACCCAGTCGTGGACCATGAGTTTGATGCCGTGGTGGTTGGTGCCGGGGGGGCAGGCCTTCGGGCCGCGTTTGGCCTCTCCGAAGCAGGTTTCAACACAGCCTGTGTCACGAAGCTATTCCCCACCAGGTCCCACACTGTCGCGGCCCAGGTATGAGAAGGCGCTCCCGTGCTCACAGTGCCTGCGAGGTGCCGCTCAAGGAGTCCTGCCCTGCACCGTGCCCCCTCTGCTCCTGGCACTCGGTCCCCAGGGCTCTCTGCCCACTCTCACCGCCCACCCCTTGGGGATGCGTCCCTCCTGTTTCCACTGCAGTCACGCCCCTGCACCTGCCCCCATCATGGTGTGACCACCTCCCCTGCACTCGCTCCATGTGAACGAGCGGGCTGTGTGCTTGCCCTGTGTCTGCCGGAGACGCAGGGCCAGCCTCCAGCGCTGGGGACGGGCTCTGATGATGGCACGAATGTGCAGCAGAGAGCGGTGGCCTGTACTGCTCTGGATTTAGGGAAGGGGGTGAGTGAGGTGGGAACTTAGGTGACTTTATGGTTGTGGTTTTTCACTCTAGGCACACTGTAGGTAGTGCCCGGCTGACATGCAGGGAGTATCCTAGGGTCACACATGGCTGTCTTTTCTAGTATTCGGGCACATTTCCTTGTTGGCACAGCAGAGGATGTGGTGACTCTCTGGAACCAGTAGGAGCTCCTGTCGCCATCACACCTGGAGCAGCAGCGTTCTTCAGCCACCGAGCTGTCCAGATACTTTGTTCAAAAACTGTGCTTTTTAAACTGAAGAATAAGTAAAAAACTTCTGTGGCTAATTCATCATCTAAAAGGAAGAATAGATATAAACAGATAATTTTAAGTAGTATTGCAAAAATAATACAGTTTTTAGGTAGAGTGCAATATTAATAAAACGGAATGAGAAAAGGGTAGCATGACTTGAATGCTGGTTCTCAAGAAAAGAACGTTTAGTTGGGGAAGGATAACATTTGTGTGTGCACTAGGCTATGTATTTTTGCACTATTTATTTATTGAGAATTTTTTACTTACTAGATAAGCAAAACTCCCAAGTTTGACAAAACTGTTGCCAAGTCTGTGGGGAAACAGGAATTTTTTTACATCGCTGGGGAAGATATAAATTTATATAACCCCTTTGGAAGACAGTTTTATTTTCATATCATTTTTAAACCAGCTTTCTATATTCTGCTACCCTGGTACTTAAGATTTCTTATTAGGAATGTGTTTGGGTTTAGAGTCGGAGGAGGGAGGAAGGAATGAGTTAACTCGTGTGTGTCTGGCCGAGGCTCCTTGCTCTGTGCTAGCATCGATTTGGTAGCAAAACACACAGGAGGGTGAGGGACAGCAGCACCAGCTGGGGAAGGAGCTCAGGAGAGTCTTCCTGAAGAAGTTACTCTTGAGTAACAGTTGGGCAGAGGGCGATTAGAGAAAGTGTCGTGTGTGAAAGACGCTGCCTGAAGAGGAGATGGCAGATTGAAGTTTGGGGGTGAGGTGATGGCCAGCTGCTAAAGTTTGCTCTGTGCTGCGATCTCCTCAGTGACTGACGGGCTGGGCGGGGGGTGGGGGGGTGGGGCAGTGCCCAGCAGGGGGCAGCAGGGGTGGGGAGTGTGGCTCTGAGCCTCAGCAATGGGCACTTCCTGCCTTTAACGCCTGCGCACAAGCACTTCTGGGGACACTGTCATAAAACAGTAGACAGCTCTGAATCCCCTTTATGTGCCAGGCTTGGTAGGAAAGCGGCCTCACCCAGGGGACCTCAGTCGACACTCCAGACAACTCCCTGAGGGCTCGGGCCCCATGCCCTTCTCCCGGGTGAGGCGCCTCAGGCTAGGGGCCTCTAAAACCGGGCCCTGTCTGTGCACGGGGGGAGACCTGCTTCGGAGTCTGCCAGGTGGTGGGATCCGTCACAGACACTGGCACTCGAGGAGCTGGCTTTATCTGCATCTGTTCCATCAGGGGTGGCGGGGAGGTGGGCTGACGGTGCAGCTGGGCTCCCGCTGTGGTTCACAGGCTGCTGTGTTTCAGGGAGGGATCAACGCCGCCCTGGGAAACATGGAGGAGGACAACTGGCGGTGGCACTTCTACGACACCGTGAAGGGCTCTGACTGGCTGGGAGACCAGGATGCTATCCACTACATGACGGAGCAGGCCCCCGCCTCCGTGGTGGAGGTGCGTCCTTGCTGGCTGCGGGCACAGCAGCAGCCGGAGGCCAACTGGCCGGGCGGCAATGAGCTGCCAACACGGGAGGGCTGCTCCCCGGGGCTGACGTTCTCATAAAGGGTGTTCATCCTGGTCTGCAGATTGGTGTTGAAGTTCTGGTATCGGTTAGCCATGAGTGTCCAGGTCCTGTAAGATTCTAGGTGTCTCCTTTTATGTTCCTCAGCTGGAGAATTACGGCATGCCCTTCAGCAGAACTGAAGATGGGAAGATCTACCAGCGTGCCTTTGGCGGACAGAGCCTCAAGTTTGGGAAGGGCGGGCAGGCCCACCGCTGCTGCTGTGTGGCTGACCGCACCGGCCACTCGCTGCTGCATACGTTGTATGGAAGGGTGAGGCGCCGGGCCCACAGGCAGTGAGGGGCAACCTGGCCAGGCATGTGCAGGGTGGGAAGCAGGCCGCTCCGGGCCAGGTCACTGTCAGCCCAGGGGTCGCTTTCTAAGCAGCAGTTACTTGGTTAGTTGTTAATTTGAAAGTGTCTGTTTTTGGAAACGTAAGTGGTGGTCATTACATGCCAGGTTTGACCCTGGCCTCTGTCATGAAAGTACGAGAACAGAACACACGTTTTGAGACTTTTTCCCCACCTCTGAGTTCCTAAATTAATTGATTTAATACTTAACTGTTCAATCTGACTTATGACTTGAGGGACAGTGGTCACTGGATAATCACGGCCAACTTTGGCCCAGTAGTCAATATTCTGAACAGTGCTGCTCTTGAACTCTTGTTTTGCAGGGGGGCACAGATCATTGATTTTCAAGTCAGAATTGTGTGTCATGCAGGGGGCTGGTGGTTTGACAAGTCCCCCATCCTTTTCCAGGGCTGTCAGATCCCAAGTCCGGGCTGCACAGTCCAAGATGAACCCTCTGCTGTGGTGGAAATGTGCTTAGCGTCTCGTTTTACTTAGACTCGGTGGCCACGTGGCAGCAGGCCCCACGTAGCACAGCCTGGTCCAAGTTGGACCCCGTGGTCCATGGCTCAGCCCTGGCGGCGGCTGGGGGGAGCTTGGTGCTGCCTTTGGCGCCTATCAGGGCTGCTTGGAGCTGAGACAAGCCCCACATGCAGCCCCCTCTTCTGGGCTGTGTTCTTTGTACCAATGAGCTGGCATTCGTGGGTTGAAATCTACGGCTCCTTTTTGAATCCATTGTTCCCCTCTGGTCTGCCTGATCCCTCTCCCCTCAGATCGCGGTCTCTAACTGTTCAGGTTTACAGTGCCACTGCAAATGCAGGATCCCTTTTTTTCCATCTTCTCCCCCTTTCAGTCTCTGCGCTATGACACCAGCTACTTTGTGGAGTACTTCGCCCTGGACCTCCTGATGGAGGGCGGGGAGTGCCGTGGTGTGATTGCTCTGTGCATAGAAGATGGGTCCATCCACCGCATCAGGGCCAGAAACACCGTCATCGCCACAGGGTGAGAGCCTGCCTTTGTCATGTTCAAGTTCTCTGCAGGCGAGCTGCGTTTCGGAACTTCCTGTTTCTAGTGAGAATGGAGGCATCGCGGGGCGGTGGGTGCGGCCCAGGCTGCGGGTCACCTGCTGGGCTTGTACCACTGCGGGCCTGAGGGGTGGCACCAGCACCTACCTCAGGCGTGGTCAGAAAGAGTCAGCAGTTCCCAGCTGGGAGGACCTTCGATGAGACCAAGGCCTGGAGGGTCATGTGATGCTTTCTGGAGTAACATCTCTTCTGCTTTGGTGGGTGCTCTGTTTATATTGGTTTCTGGGATAGATAAGTGCTGTTTATTCACATGAAGAAAACGAGTAAAATTCCATCTTATATACTGTCAGGAAGTGAATCCATAAACATTTTTACGTTTTACTGTAAAAGGAGCATTCTTTCAGAGAAGCACACAGCACAGACATGCCCTAAAGCACAGGCATCCCTAGGCTCCCGTCACTGTGGCCAGGGCAGCTCGGTGCAGACGCACCAGAGGCGCTGCCCAGGGCGCGGCCCCGAGGGGACACGTGTGCTATAGCGTCCCTGCTGACCTGTGTTTTCCAGCGGCTATGGGCGCACCTACTTCAGCTGCACGTCCGCCCACACCAGCACCGGTGACGGCACCGCCATGGTGGCCAGGGCTGGCCTGCCCTGCCAGGACCTGGAGTTCGTGCAGTTCCACCCCACAGGTAGGACGCCTTGGGCTCCTCATCTTTCAGGTGATCAGGAGCTACAGGAAGGCCCCTCTGCAGTTACCGGTGCTTGCTTTCTCAGATCTCAGTCCTGAATCATGGCTTCCCCAAGGAGCTTCTTCCCAGGGTCCTCAGGGCGGTGAAGCCAGCGTCTTAGCTTCACCTCATCTTGGAGCGCTCGCGATGCAACGCAGTGGCTGTTGGCTGCCCCTCTCCTCGACGAGGCTGTTAGCTTCCCTGGGAGGCCAGAGCAGGTCTGCCGCTTTACCACTGTCCAGTATTGCCTGGAGAATTCCGCGGACAGAGGGGCATGGCAGGCTACAGTCCACGGGGTCACAAAGAGTTGGCCACATCTGAGCGACTAACACTGACATTCACAGCGCCCAGCACGCGGTAGGGCCGGAGGGAAGGCATTTGAGTGGAGAAGCAGCGCACGTGAACTTAGGGCTGCTGCAGTGACTGAGTGACAGGCAGGCCAGAGCCACCCCTAGGGAGGCAACTTGGGCACGGGCGTGGGAGAGGCCGGGGAGGGGCCCAGGGACGACCTGTCAGCCGAGGAGCAACCCTGTGCTGAAGAACCAGGCACACTCTGTCAGTGTGTTCTTCCCGACCCTGGCGTGAATGAGAAAAAGCAGTGTGTTAGGTGGTAGTTTTATTGTTATTTTTAACCAGTAAGATGTCTGAGACTTCTGATTTCCTCTGTAGTTAGATTTTTTGTTTTGTTTTTTTTGCTTCCTTTTCAATATATGAGAGATAAACTACTGGAAGAAATGGCTGTTGAAACTAGGAAGTCTGAAAAAAGACAGGAATTTGCATCTAGTTCTAAAAGCAAGGTAACCCTTTAGAGCACTAATCGAAGTGTTAGGCTTCAAACTACAAACTACATCCAGCTCCAGGCGTCCTTGTCCTCATCACCTTGAGGGAAGTCGAGGGACGATCGAGATACGCTGCAGCTCCCCCTCCATGCTGCCAGACTTGAGTCTGGCTCTGCACTTCCCAGCATCATGTTGGCGGGCTTGTCTGTGAAGCTGGGGAGACTTGGACTGTCCGTGGTGGGCACAGCCTCCGTGAGGGCTGCCACCATCTGCAGCCTCATCCGTCATCTAGTTGCTGCGGACACCAGCTTTCCAGCCAGGCTTCCTAACCTTCACCAGTCAACACAACTCCGTGGTGTTGAACAGTTAAAACCTGAGCTGTTAAATGTACACTTCGCCATGTTGAGAGGGTGCAGCACAGTCATGGTCGGGGCATTGAGCAGAACTGCGTGGATGCTGCAGCCAGACCTTCTGTGCAGCTGGGCCGCGCCACTTCTATGCTGTGGCATCGCCACCTGCCTTGGCTTTTTCTCTATCTTCTCTCCTGGGAGTTGTGCTCTTTGCACACCCTTTCCTTGCTCCTCCCAGAGTATCTTGGGAAAAGCATTTGCATCTGAAGTATAGACCCAGCAACTAGGTTGTAACTGTCTCATCGGTTTGTTCTTTGCAGGCATATATGGCGCTGGCTGTCTCATCACGGAAGGCTGCCGTGGAGAGGGGGGCATCCTCATCAACAGCCAGGGTGAGAGGTTCATGGAGCGCTATGCCCCCGTCGCTAAGGACCTGGCGTCCAGGGATGTCGTGTCCCGGTCCATGACCCTGGAAATCCGAGAGGGAAGGTCTGTGTGGTCATGCCCCCCCCCCCCCCCACCCCATCCTCTGGTGGCTGGGGTTCGTGTCTGCATTTCAGCAAGGGCTGGAGGGCTCCTGTGTGTGTCAGCTTGCTGCCCACCCTGGAGGCCACGTGCGGTTACCTCTGACAGTTGTCTGCTAGTTTATGGTCTCCAGAGACCTGTAGTTTGAGAAGTTTAGCAGTTAGCTCTGACTCCTTCTCAGATCTGTGGACCAGTTCGTGTGTGTGAGAGTGTGGTGGCTTTGTGTGCTTAGTCACTCAGTTGTGTCAGACTCTTTGCAACCCCATGGACTGTATCCTGCCAGTCTCCTTTGTCCATGGGGATTCTCCAGGCAAGAACACTGGAGTGGGTTGCCATGCCCTCCTCCAGGAGATGGTCCCAACCCAGGGATTGAACCCAGGTCTCCCGCGTGGCAGGCAGATTCTTTATTGTCTGAGCCACCAGGGGAATTTAACGGTGAGCTTCCAGTGCCTGTTGCTTAACCCTGGGTGGATGGGGGCTCTCACGGTGAGTAGGATTTGTTCTTTGTGAAGCAGTGTGAGGTCTCAGCTGAGGTGAGACATCAGGTGTCAGGTGTGAGGTGTCACGTCTCCCTGACACCGTGCCAGCCGTGGCGATGCTGGTTAAATGCCTGGGTTGTGGCCTTTGGACGCATCGTGTGTGCACAAGAAAGAAGGCAGGTTGTTCTTTGGCATGAGAGGACTAATGCATTCACCCAGCAGAACACGGCAGATTGTGACCTCCCGACACTCAGGTGTGAGCCTGGTGAAGGTAGGGTGTCCGCCGTCTTAACAGCTGCATCCCAGCACATGGGGCCCACTTCGGTGCTTGGCTGCCGAGAAGAGATGCCCCAGAAAGGTGGCCTTAGTGAAGGGGGTGCTTTCTCCTGGATCAAAGCAGGTGTTGCCTCATGCACCACGAAGATGCTGTGACCTCATATTTTCTGGATGTCGTTCTTGACCTGTTGCCTTGCTGTTCTCTTCCCCCAGAGGCTGTGGCCCCGAGAAGGACCACGTGTACCTGCAGCTGCACCACCTGCCCCCGGAGCAGCTGGCTATGCGCCTGCCCGGCATTTCAGAGACGGCCATGATCTTCGCGGGCGTGGACGTCACCAAGGAACCCATCCCTGTGCTTCCTACCGTGCACTACAACATGGGCGGCATCCCCACCAACTACAAGGGGCAGGTGATCAGCTGGGGACCCCCCAGAAGTGCTATGTGGTGTGATGGGTGCTGAGCAGGTGATAGGCTGCGGGACCCCCCCCCCCCCCAGAAGTGCTGTCTGGTGTGACAGGGTGATTGGCTGGGGAACTCCCCGCTCCGGGGCTGGGCAGGTGATAGGCTGAGGGGCTCCCCTCCCAGAAGTGCTGTGCGGTATGACGGGTGCTTCTGCTGGAGGGCGGGAGGCCTTGGTACTCCTCCAGTGTTTGCATTCACACCTTAATCAGCTGTTAGCATTTGATTAATTCTTCCTTAGTCATATATTAGGTCGTTTGCAGTTTTTCCTACATGAGTGCATGCTTTCAACAGTCATTTGTGAGCTCTTCACAACAGAGAGCCTTTTCATCAGTGTTTGAGCCCCTCGTCCGGTGAGGTGGGCTGTACTGACGCCTCCGGCCCTCCACCTCCCTGTTGAGTGCACTCCCGCCTGCTGCCCTCCCTGTGTTGCACCCACAGCTGGTGTGGGGCTGCGGGGGCACGTCAGGTGCGGGGAGGGTCTCCTGGGCATCAGATTGCCGTCCTTAGACCTCAGCACAGGTGGCCGGGGAGGGGGGTGGGTAGTGTCTCGGGGGAGGGGGTGTCCAGTCTTAACTCTTCTCCATTCTCTACCCCTGCTGAGGAGAAAGGGAGCTAGGCAGACTGTGCTTGCTAATCTTGGTCTCCTTCCCCAGGTTCTGAGGCACGTGAATGGCCAGGACCAGGTTGTGCCCGGCCTGTATGCTTGCGGGGAGGCCGCCTGCGCCTCAGTGCATGGCGCCAACCGTCTGGGTGCAAACTCACTCCTGGACCTGGTGGTCTTCGGCCGGGCGTGCGCTCTGAGCATCGCAGAGTCCTGCAGACCGGGTACGTGCTTCTTCCAGGAGCCTAGCTGTTTGCAGGGGCTTTGCTTTTTGGTCATATAGTGGGGAGGGGTCGGAGGGGGGTAGTCCTGGTTTTATCCCAGAGAAGTGAAGAGACAGAAATTCAGAGATTTTTATGGTGATAGACCCGAGACTAGACACAGGCTGGGTGGAGTTAGAAGAGTAACTTGAGTCAGGTGTTTTTGCAATTGTTCTGCTCAGAAGTCACTCCTGGGAAATTGTTAGTTTGAAGGGGTTTATCAGATATTACTTGCCTGGTGTGAATTATCTCCAAAGAAATGTTTTAAATAGTAAGTATAAATGAGCAAAATACAACTACATCTCTTAAGGGAGAAAAGGATGAGTTGACGCAAACAAGAGAAGCCTGGGTCACAGCTCTCCCCTCCAGAGAGGCTGGGTTTCTACCTGTGATTTCCCCTGTGGACATAAAGTAACTTCATTTGCTGAGGAAGAGATACCACGTGCTAGTCTGACAACAACTCTAGTGCCCACTTTGCTGAAGCTGGAGCACGATAGCAGTCTCTCAGAGCAAAGGAGAAAATTCGAGGTTCCCTTTCTTTTGACCTGAGAAGAAGGAAGTTTTATAAGAGCACCGTTTAAGGATTACACTTTTAAAACTTCTGGAAATCAGCAATAAGAGGGACAAACTACCCACACACGTAGCACCACGGATGAGTCTATGTCAGGTGGTGCAGTGCAGACCCGAGAGGCCACATGTGTGTGATTCTGTGTGTGGGGTTCTGGAGCAGGGAGACGGGCAGCAGGTGGTGGGGTTGCCACTAAAGGCCTGGGTCACGCAGCCCTGCCCGGCAGCACCAGCAGCCCCGCGAGGTTAGGCTGGGTGCTAAAATCATGGCCGTTTCAGCAGCCTATGTGTGCTACTGAAATCTGTAGACGTGTGCACCTAAGAGAAACTCAGCTTTACAGAACAACTGTTTTAAAGCATTCGAAACAAAAGGGAGCAAAGCCTCCCGTCTGGCAGAGCTCGGCCAGCGCTCAGCCTTGGAGAGAGAGTGACTGCAGGCCTTTGTCTCCTGAGCATCACACCTACATGCGATACCTTCTGCAGAAAACACATTTGTCATCCCCAAACAGCTTAAAAACCCTCAAAAGTGTTTATCTTTTTAGAAAGGCAAGAACAGCAAATCTTGAGGTTTACATAAGAGGGTAAAGAGCCAGGATCAGCAGGAGGCTGTTAGACACCCCCGGCCAGGTCCCTCCCATCCACCCCCACCCCCAAAGTCTGAAAATCAGAAGGATTGGGCAGAGAGAATGGCTCTCCTGCAGGGTGCGGTGTTTCTCCTTCAAAGATTAGTAATGCAAGATTGATTTGCATACATCTAATTTTTGATCTTAAGATATGTTTCTGTTCTGTTTGTGCAAAGATTACTTACTGGACACAGACTTTTTGCCAGAAATTTAGTCTTTTTGTTTACTCTTTGACCCCAAGTCAATAGATGCTTCCTTGGGGACAGGGTAGTTCAGGTAGAATATTATGTGTGCATTTTCCAAACTCCCTGAAAACAGTATAACACATTTGGTGGGGTGGTTTTTTTTTTTTTTTAAGGAGATAAAGTTCCCTTGATTAAACCAAATGCTGGGGAAGAATCTGTCATGAATCTTGACAAATTGAGATTTGCCAATGGAAGCATAAGAACGTCGGAACTGCGACTCAACATGCAGAAGGTAGGAACCTGGACAAGCTTTGGAGTGAGCAGGCCAGCTTCGTTGACAGCCCTGCCGTGGGGTTGCTGTTTCTCAGAGGCATGTTTGGGTCTTCGTAAGATTCAAGTGTGTGCTTTCCATACCGAAGGCTGGAAGGGGGAGCCCAGGGCAGAAACAGCAGCTCCCCGGCATTGGGACGTGGCTTTCTCTTTAATTTCACTTTAAAATGTAGGTACCTGTGGTTGGTGGCTAATCCATCAGGTAACACAGGTTTAGGTCAATTAAAAACAAAACAGCTAGGAATCCAATTATTTTAACATGGGGAATCTTGCTCCATGAAGGAGACCTTGCTCTGTCCACTTGAAATTTCTGTGTGGGAGCGTTTTCTGGAAAGAAGCCCGAATGGTTCCTGTGGCCATACACACAGACACCAGCAAAAGGGAAGAGGTGCATGTGGCCATTCTCAGAGGACTATGGTTCTCTCTTCACGAGTCTGGGCTTCGGAGAGGCCTCGTGGAGTGGTAAGGTAGGAGGGAACAGAAGCGTGGAGAAAGACAGTCCAGGGTACAAGCTTCAGGATGAAAATCAGTAAGCCCTGGCGTGTACAGCAGCATCCTGACTAGTTAGTATTCTTGTACACATGGGAGTTACTTAGCAGGTTTTTAAAGTTCTCACAGACTTCATTTTAAAATCCAGAGTAATAAACTCAGTCTGAATTTTTTAGTTTTTCTGTTGAAGTAAATATTTTATTTAAAAAAAAAAATGCCCAAGAGAAAACCTGAAGGTTTAACAGTTCTTGGCGTGGCTTCTCCGCGTGAATTAAGAGCTTAGAGGTGTCTCACGTCCCAGTCGATGCAGAGCCATGCCGCAGTGTTCCGCGTGGGGAGTGTGCTGCAGGAAGGCTGTGAGAAGATCAGCAGCCTCTACGGAGACCTGCAGCATCTGAAGACGTTCGACAGGGGTGAGTGCGCCACGCCCGCCCGCTGTCACAGGGTGCACAGTCCTTGTTCAGTGGGCCCTGTCGTCTTGACGGCTGCTTTGTGTGCCCAGGAATGGTCTGGAACACTGACCTGGTGGAGACCCTGGAGCTGCAGAACCTGATGCTTTGTGCTCTGCAGACCATCTACGGAGCCGAGGCCCGGAAGGAGTCACGTGGCGCCCACGCCAGGGAGGACTTCAAGGTGTGCCTTCTCCCCGGGCTCCCGTGGCCCGCTGGGCTCCCCGTGACCCGTCAGCCCCCTGCGGCCCGCACTCCCTCAGGGCAGTCTCCATGCGTTTCCCACAAAGCTGTGAGGAGAGCGCCTCACTCTCCTGATCACCTCAACACCTGTGTCCTCGTGTTTTTGGTGCTCCAGTGCTTTCCTCCTTCCGCTCAGTGTCTGCTGCTGCCTCTAGGGCTGGACGGGGTGGAGGCGAGTGCAGCCGGCGCTGCTCACTGACTGGCCCAGTGACCGGCCTGCCCCTGGTCTGGAAAGAGCTGTGGAGCCTCATCTCAGCTCACTCTTCTTTGAATGAACTGATTTTTATGCTGAGCTCACCTGCCAGATTCTGCAGAAAAGTGCACCTAGCACGTAGTAGTTAGATTTTCCTGGAAGGAGGTTTTTGGGGTGGCAGTCAGGTTAGGATTAGGCACATTTACTTTACCTGAGCCGCTTTAACACGACAGACAGGCAGTCTTTGGTCCAGGACCATGTTTGGACGGCTCAGCTAGAGGCTGAGCAGGAAGAACTGGATTTTGATCCACTAGACACTGGTTGGAGCTGCGTTAGATTTGCCAGGTACTTAGAAGAGGACATTTGTGAGCACGCTCGTCCTGTGTGCCTGGGACAGAAACCTTTCCTGGAAGCTGGTTGGTTCCTGTGGCTGAGATGTCACCGAAGACAGGCAGAACCCCCTCACCTGGAGTGGGTTGGGGTTGGCGGGGCTTGCCCCTCCCTGGGGTACAGGTGCAGCAGTCAGGGAGGTGTCCATTGCCCCAGGCAAGAGGTCTGGCCTTGCTCAGCAGAAGCTGCAAGTGGGTGGATGTGTGGGGTTTTATTTGAAGAGGTTTTGTGCGTCTTATCGGTTACCACATGCAGGGTATCCCTTAATAGCATTCAGCTTCTCTTTAAAAGTTTTGGAAAACTTAAATGGCTAAGATTAGAACATTAAATTAAAAAGGCTGAAAGAGAAACTTGGAGTCTGAAAGAGTACAGAGCAGAAAGACAAGGAAGGTATTTGATAAACTCAAGTGCATAAAAGACCAGTTAAATTCCAGTACCCATCCACTGGTTGTGGAGAGAAAATGGAGAAGTGGAGTTCCGAGCCGTGCTGTGCTGCAGGCCTGCTGCCAGCCCTGTGGCTCAAGGGCCTGACCTCATCAGCGCTGTGGGGGGATGGGATGGACAGGGGCAGGTAGGGGTCCTTGACCAGGCCAGCCCAAGGTGAGGGGTTGGCGGTTCATTGGTAAAGGCCCACGGATGTGTCTAGAGGACTGGCCACTGGCCAAGGGATCCCAGATCTTGTTCGTTTTATCTGCGTGTGGTGCGAGTTCTTGCTGTGTGCTCTTCTGGGTCAGGTCTGCACACTTAGTTTCAGTGGGAATGATGAGTTTGCCGTGCTTTCTGGTTGTCGGGCTGTATAGGGTATTTGTTGATGGCATTTTCTGAAATAAACTTACTTTCTGTGGCCTTAGGAGAGGATTGATGAGTACGATTACTCCAAGCCCATCCAGGGGCAGCAGAAGAAGCCGTTTGAGCAGCACTGGAGGAAGCACACGCTCTCCTACGTTGACATCAAGACTGGGAAGGTGCGTGGGGAACGGGTTCCACCTGTCCACACGGGCACATGGCCTGGCCCTCAGGTGACGCAGGTCAGCATTCGCTGAACTGTGAGGAACAGCGTGGATTTCAGTTGACTGCTGACAGATGAGAGACATCGCTGAAAACACACTGTCAGTCAGGCTTCTGCCTGGAAAGGAACCCAGCAGGGGCAGATGGTTCAGAGGGCCGCCTCCTGCTTACCATTTTGAAATAGTTACCTCAAGTATCGTGTGCATATAAACTTCCACTTAAAAGTAGGAAAAACTGCAAATACATGATTTACACATAATTAAATGATGACAGTGTATACAAAGTTTTACCTGCTTTTTAAGCGTTTTCAGTTTAAGTTTGAATTTGAAGCGTTGAGAATTTGATACAGTGTTATTTTAATTGTTGTATTCCATATGTGAACTTACATAATCTCAAGTTCGTTACTAAAGAATATTCCAGTAAATACCTTTGTTTTTAAGTTCCTGAATGTGTCTTCACACCTGCTTTTACGATTTTTCAAAAGCACAAGAGTGTTGTGTGTACATTTCTCTGCTCATCACTGGCTCTTCTTTTTTTAAGGTCTCCCTGGAATACAGACCTGTAATCGACAGAACTTTGAATGAGACTGACTGCGCCACTGTTCCCCCAGCCATCCGCTCCTACTGAGGAGACTGAGGCATCCCCTCTCCTGTAATTATGTATAATAGCTCACGCCTGCGTTCAGGTCGTAACCGCCTTCTTGATTGTGTCCTTGACGGACTGAGGAGGCCATCTGATAGAAATTCCTACCAGAGGCCAGTAACTTGCCAGTGATCACCAGCCAGGAAGTGTTCAGCCTGCCTTCATCCCTGCCTCCTTCTCGTGAAATAATAAAACTAGATGACACAAGTTACAGACTTGTGTTTATGTCCAGGTTCACCTGCAATATTGTACTGTTTGACTTGAGGCATACTTATTGACCTGAAATACAAAACATAACTACCTTTCTATTCTGTTGCATCAAAGTCCAGAGATTTTGCTGTGGTGTGTGTGTAAGTCATGAGTTTTGGTGCTTGACAGCAAATGAAGACAACAGACATTACCTGCTAGGTCTTAGCAGGCTAACGGTTTAACACCTGAGCGTGTGTCCTGAATAATTTAAACGACCAAACACTACGCGACGGTGATGTGGGCACGAATGGATCTTCCTCCCCATGCAGGTGCTGCTTGGAGCCGCCTCACGAGGTCTCGTCTCGAGGCTGGATTCTGTAGAATCCGGCCCGAGGTGATCGGGTTCCTTCATTTCAGATTGTTCTTCTAGGTTAGAGATTGCTCAGAACTTCTGGCTCAGTAGGTCCTGGGATTGGGCCTGAGAATTTGTATTCCTAACATGACCAAGGACCACACCTCAAAAACGGCCTGTGTCGAATGATGTGGTCCAGCAAGTATGAAGGAGGTAATTTTTAGGAGGAAAGAACATGTGGAAAGACTGCATGACAACCTCAGACTAGTTTGCCCAGCCAGTGGGTACTATGAGGAAGTATGTGCCAGGGCATTTTGTAAGCTGGGTGAAAGTGTTAACATGGGCATCGAGCAACATTGAAGTGTTAGGACAAGGAATTTAAAGCTGGCATGGGTATCCCTGAGGCATGAGAGGGTAACAGGAAGGCTGATGGTTGCAAAGGATGAGGGTGGTTTCTTGATGTCACTGCCACTAATTCTGAACCAAAAACAAACCTGTTTTCATGAGTATTCTGAGACCCGGGAAAACCACTGGGGAGTGGGTAATCTGGAAATGTAAGTCTCTGTGAAATTCCTTTAGTTAAGGATATGCAGGACAGAATATTTCATGCTGAAAATGTTAAGCAAATTGACAGACCAGAGAAGTAAAAGAAAAAAGAAGAGTCAAGATAACAAGAAAATAGAATACTGCCCAGAGAGCTGTAGATAATTTCTAATATGGATCAAAAAAAGGTAAGATACATCGTAAAAGATTCAGACCTGCAATAGCTGTAGCCACATCGCTGTTTATGTTTAAGGTCACTAAAATTAAGGTTTTCTTCCCCAGTCATCTTGGTGTGTTTCGGGTGCTCCAGGACCACATGTGCCTAGTGGCTGCCACACTGGATGGCAGATAAAGGCAGTTCCATCACTGCAGGAAATTCTGGGGGCCAACACCAGTGTAGATCTAAACCTATACCAAACCTCTGTTCAGTACATTGACTGCCACTCAGTAAAAAGCCAGAGTTAAAACTGGAAGGTCACTGACTTTCATACTGGGTTCTGACAAGAATACTGGTTGGAAAGGAAGGGGGGAGGGCAGGCACAGTAAGCCTGTGTCCTGGAATTCCATGCCAGGCTGGGAAAGGCAGAGAGAAGGAAGGGTCTCCAGTGTGCAGGAGCCATAGTGGTCCTGATAAGCAAATAAAGACAAGTAATGAGCCAGAAGGCAGGAGGAGAAGGGGACGACAGAGGACGAGATAGATGGCACCACCAGCAGCGGACATTAGTTTGAGTAAACTCCCGAGAGTTGAAGGACAGGGGAACCTGGCGTGCATAGGGTCACAGAGAGTCAGACATGACAGCTACTGAACTGAAAGCCAGAGTGGCTTCCAGGGGAAGCTGGTAAGGTCGATGATACAAGATCTTAGGTGTGCACACGTGTACAAGGACAGGACAAGGGTGTATAGCCTTGGTTGTCCATGAAACATGTTTCATGTTTATTAAGGGCTTACTGTGCCCAAAGATGAACAAGGGGTGGGTTTAAAAGTGTTAGTGCCAGCACTCTGTTTAGAACCAATGTTCAGAAAAATTCTAGGAATAACAGGCATTTTCCAATTAGAGAAATCAGACCAAAGGAAAGACTGGCCCAATAATTAGGGACTGTTGTCTTTCAGTTCATCTCTCTGCGCCACCCAGAATCACCATCTAAATGGAAAGCTTAGAACAGACCTAGTTAGGAGGGAATTGAATCCCAAGATGGGCGAGGAGATAGTGGCAAGTATATCAATACTTTAATGACTTCTGGCCCAGAGAATTCCACGGACTGTGTAGTCCATGGGGTCACAAAGAGTCAGATACGACTGAGCAACTTGTACTTCTTCAGCAGAGCCAGGGGTAGATGGTCAGCCTCTTTCTGTTACCAGAGGGTGGTCGTCACTGTTGCTGTCCATCTTTGTAAGGTGGTGTCAGGACTCCAGGCAACAAGACACCACCACCACCCCACGCCCCACCAAATGGATGGCAGCCATCTGGTTAGGACTTGCAGGCTGGGTCCTGCCCTGGAACCCAGCCCAGGGACCACTCCCATTACCTCTAGAGCTGCAGTCTTAGCCATCAGGGCTGAGGAGAAAGTGCCAGTCTAGTCTCTGATGAATCCTAGACTCATTTGTACATACGGAAACTTATGACCAACCTAGATAGCATATTAAAAAGCAGAGACATTACTTTGCCAACAAAGGTCCGTCTAGTCAAGGCTATGGTTTTTCCAGTGGTCATGTATGGATGTGAGAGTTGGACTGTGAGGAAAGCTGAGCACCAAAAAATTGATGCTTTTGAACTATGGTGTTGAAGAAGACTTTTGAGAGTCCCTTGGACTGCAAGGAGATCCAACCAGTCCATCCTAAAGGAGATCAGTCCTGGGTGTTCATTGGAAGGACTGATGCTGAAGCTGAAACTCCAGTACTTTGGCCACCTGGTGCGAAGAGTTGACTCATTGGAAAAGACCCTGATGCTGGGAGGGATTGAGGGCAGGAGGAGAAGGGGGCCACAGAGGATGAGATGGCTGGATGGCATCACCGACTTGATGGACATGAGTTTGAGTAAACTCCGGGAGTTGGTGATGGACAGGGAGGCCTGGCGTGCTGCGATTCATAGGGTTGCAAAGGGTCGGACATGACTGAGCGACTGAACTAACTAACTTAACGAAGGGGTATACTTGGGAGGGCGGGGGGTGGTATTTAAATCTTCAATTCCTAATCTCCCCTTTAAGACTGGCCATGGGACTGGAAAAGGTTTTCACTCCAGTTCCAAAGAAAGGCATTGCCAAAGAATATTCAAACTACCATACAATTGCACTCATTTCACATGTAAGTAAAGTAATACTCAAAATTCTTCAAGCCAGGCTTCAACAGTACATGAATTGAGAAATTCCAGATATACAAGCTGGATTTAGCAAAGGCAGAGGAACCAGAGATCAAATTGCCAACATCAGTTGGATCATAGAAAAAGCAAGGAAATTAAAAAAAAAAAAAAAAAAATTTCATCATTGACTACACAAAAGCCTTTGTGTCAGTTCAGTCGCTCAGTCATGTCTGACTCTTTGTGACCATGGCCTATAGTCCACCAGGCCTCCCTGTCCACCATCCAGGAAAACTCTTAACAAGATGGGAACACCAGGCCACCTGACCTGCCTCCTGAGAAACCTGTATGCAGGTCAAGAAGCAACTGTCAGAACTGGACATGGAATGGACTGGTTCAAAATCGGGAAAGAAGTACACCGAGGCTATATTATTGTCACCCTACTTATTTAACTTATATGCAGAGTACACTGTGTGAAATGTGGATAATTCACAAGCTGAAATCAAGACTGCCAGGAGAAATATCAACCTCAGATGTGCAGATGGTACCACTCCAATGACCAAAAGTGAAGAGGAACTAAAAAGCCTCTTAATGATGGTGTAAGAGGAGAGTGAAAAAGCTGGCTTAAAACTCAGTATTCAAAAGACTTAAGATCATGGCATCTGGTCCCATCCCTTCATGGCAAGTAGATGGGGAAAAAGTGAAAACAATGGCAGATTTTATTTTCTTGGGCTCCATAATCACTGCAGTCAGTTGCCTGCAGCCATGAAGTTAAAAGACGCTTGCTCCTTGGAAGGAAAGCTATGACAATCTGGTTGTTCAGTCGCTAATTCATGTCCAACTCTGCCGCCCCCTGGGCTACAGCACGCCAGGCTTCCCTATCTTTCACTGTCTTTCGGAGTTTGCTCAAATTCATTACCATTAAGTTGGTAATGCTACCTGACCATCTCATCTTCTGCCACCCTCTTCTTTTGCCTTCAGTCTTCACAGCAACAGGGTCTTTTTCAGTGAGTTGGCTCTTCGCATCATGTGGCCAAACTATTGGAGCTTCAGCTTCAGCATCAGTCCTTCCAATGAATATTCAGGACTTATTTCCTTTAGGATTGACTGGCTTAATCTCCTTGCAGTCCAAGGGACTGTCAAGAGTCTCCTCTGACACCACAATTCAAAAGCATCAATTCTTGGCCACTCAGCTTTCCTTAATGTTTCAAGTCTCACACCCATACATGACTACTGGGAAAACCATAGCTTTGACTATACAGAGCTTTGTTGGCAAAGTAATGTCTCTGCTTTTTAATATGCTGTCTAGGTTTGTCATAGCTTTCCTTCCAAGGATCAAGCATCTTTTAATTTCATGACTGCAGTCACCATGTGCAGTGATTTTGGAGCCCAAGAACTCCCCTTATATTTGCCATGAAGGGATGGGACCAGATGCCATGATCTTAATTTTTTGGATGTTCAATTTTAAGCCAGCTTTTTCATTCTCCTCTTTTCACCCTCATCAAGAGGCTTTTTAGTTCCTCTTCACTTTCTGCCATTAGAGTGGTATTATCTGCATATCTGAGGTTGGTATTTCTTCTGGCAATCTTGATTTCAGCTTGTGATTCATTCAGCCGAACATTTCGCATGATGTACTCTGTGTATAAGTTAAATAAGCCGGGTGACAATATACAACCTTGATGTACTCCTTTCCCAATTTTGAACCAGTCCATTCCATATCCAGTTTTAACTGTTGCTTCTTGACTATTAGAAGGACTGGTGCTGAAGCTGAAGCTTCAGTCCTTTGGCCACCTGATGCAGAGAGTCAACTCATTGGAAAGGACCCTGATCCTGGGAAAGATTGAGGGCAGGAGGAGAAAGGGGTGGCAGAGAATGAGAAGGTTGGATGGCATCACTGATTCAATGGAGATGAGTTTGAGCAAACTTCAGGAGATGGTGAAGGGGAGGGAGGCCCGGCGCGCTGCAGTCCGTGGGGTGGCAGAGGCGGTCATGACTGAGTGACTAGGCAAGGTAAGAGCGTCTGCTGCCTGCCCTGGCGGGCTCCAATCCTGTGCTGCTGCTGACCTTTGACATACCCTGAAAGGAGTCCAGGGTGGAGGCTGAGGCACGCTGTGCTCCAGGAAAACTGGTGGGACAGGTCTTCAGATAGATATTTTCAGGAACCGATTTTATGGTCCCAATCCTTGCATCTCATGTCTGAAAGTGAAAGTCACTCAGTCATGTCTGACTCTTTGTGACCCCAAGGACTATACAGTCCATGGAATTCTCTAGGCCAGAATCATGGAGTGGGTAGCCTTTCCCTTCTCCAGGGGATATTTCCAATCCAGGGATTGAACCCAGTCTCCCAAATTGCAGGCACATTCTTTACCAGATAAGCCACAAGGGAAGCCCAAGGATACTGAAGTGGGTAGCCTATCCCTTCTCCAGTGGATCTTCCCAACCCAGGAATCGAACCAGTGTCTCCTGTATTGCAGGTGGATTCTTTACAACTGAGCTATCAGGAAAGCCCACATCTCATGTCTAGAGAACCACTAAATCCCTTCATGGTAAAGTTAGCTTCTGGTGACTAGCAGAACACTTTTTATAAGATAAGTGCTTGATTGTATGAACTCCCCCTTCACCAAAATCACATATGTTGATCCCCCCACCCATACCTCTTTGGAGGTGTTTCTCAGAACTATCTGAGGTGTTGTTTCCTGGGCTATTTCCTTCATTTTGCCCCAGATAAAACTAAACTCACAACTCTCATGTTGTGCATTTTTTTTTTCTTAGTTGACAGATTTTAGGCCAGCATGTGAACTTTGGGTACCTTGCCATGAGGTTCTGGTGTAAGGATTACACACAGCAATATTTAAACACTAGGGTTGATTCAGTAATTGATTCTTCCCTTGAATGAATCATTTCCAACTCCTAGAACTAAACATAAAGTAGAATGAAGTAATTCTGGGCCCCATGGTTGGTGTTGGCTGTGGCAATCCAGGCTGGAGACTCAACCAAGGGTTGGTGGAGGCTGTGTCACTATGGGGAGAGGGAGACCAAGGCCAGCTAGAGTTGCTGAGGGGTTCCTTGCAGAAGTTGCCCTGTATACTCTGTGCTGGAAAACTTACAAACTGGGTGCAAAATCAGTTATTAATTTTGTAGTGTTCTAGAGAAAAATGCTCAGAAGGCAATGGTGCCCCACTCCAGTACTCTTGCCTGGAAAATCCCATGGATGGAGGAGCCTGGTAGGCTGCAGTCCATGGGGTTGCTACGAGTCGGACATGACTGAGCAACTTCACTTGCACTTTTCACTTTCATGCATTGGAGAAGGAAATGGCAACCCACTCCAGTGTTCTTGCCTGGAGGATCCCAGGGATAGGGGAGCCTGGTGGGCTGCCGTCTATGGGGTTGCACAGAGTCGGACACGACTGAAGCGACTTCGCAGCAGCAGCAGCAGCAGAGAAATATGAGCCAGAGGTGGGAGACAGAATAAACAAATTTCAGAAACTACAGATCAAAGAGCTGTGGAAAACTGTAGAAAAGATTAGTCAGCAAGTGATGTGAATGCTTTAGGAAGATAAAACTAGAAAGCACTTGAATTCATTAAGTCATGAAAAAAGCCACATTGTTGAGTTTGTAGAGTAATCTGTGTGAGTGCCCAAGTCAGAATACCTTAATCTCTTTGAGGAGTTTAAAGAACTCTACAGCATATGGTCTGGTGGTTAAAAGGGGCTGAGGACAATACAACTGGAGAATAACAACAGGTCAGATGCAGAGCCCTGGAAAATGAAAGTGAAAGTCGCTCAGTCCTGTCTGACTCTTTGTGACCCCATGGGCTATACAGTCCATGGAATTCTCCAGGCCAGAATACTGGCATGGGTAGCCTTTCCCTTCTCCAGGGGATCTTCCCAACCCAGGGATCGAACCCAGGCCTCCCTCATTACAGGCGGATTCTTTACTAGCTGAACTACAAGGGAAGCCCAGGTATACTGAAGTGGGTAGCCTATTCCTTCTCTAGTGGATCTTCCCAACCCAGGAATCAGGTCTCCCGCACTGCAGGCAGATTCTTTACCAACTGAGACACCAGGGAAGCCCAAGAATACTGGAGTGGGTAGCCTATCCCTTCTCCAGCGGCTCTTCCGGACCCAGGAATCGAACCAGGGTCTTCTGCAGAGCTTTGGAGTGCTGAATAATGAAATCCCTTCAGGAAAGGAAGGATCAGGGGCTTCCTTGGTGCTCGGCCCTTCCACAAACTAAGCAGGGGAGTAAGATGAACCTAGTCAGTGAGATTGCATCAGCAGCTCAACACTCTTGAGAGCCTGGAAGGCGGCGGGAGCGCCCTGAAGCTGGGCTTCCCTGCGCGGAGGGCACTCTGGCTCAGTCGAAGTCCAGACGGAGGCGGTGGTGTCTTCAACGGGCCGGAGGGACACGCTGGCCGCTCACCATGGTCAGCAGGGGACATCAGGGCCTGGTCACGTACGTGCAAACCGAGCTGGGAGCTCCAGGCCCTGTCAGACACCGGAGGGGACGTAGTGTGGTACCGAGAAAAAGTGGGTGTGGGGAAGGAACGCAGAGAAGCGCAGGCAGGGGCCGGGAGAGAAGTCCAGGAAAGCACAGGAATCTCTGGCGCGTTCTTCCGCTCCATCACCGTCCTTCCATGGCCTTCATTTGGTGCAAGGACGGTCCATGCTCGAAGGAACTGCCCCCGCCCATCACGTTCACTCTGTGCCGCGGGAGGAGCAGCTCCCACGCGCGTCCGTGACCCTGGAAGCCGCGTGGCCTCGGCCACCGGCTCCAAGCTGCACGCTGGACCCTGACACGCTGGCCGGACGCGGGGGCGTTGCCTGGCAACAGGGCAGCGACGGGATTGGTCGCGCTCGCTCCCGTGACCGCGCCCCTGGAAGTGGCGCGTCCGACCCCGCCCCCGCCGAGGCGGAAGTGGAGCCACCTGCCACCGCCCGCTTCTCAGCCGCGCCTTAGCAGTGCCTCAGCCCTGCCGCTCCTCGGCCCATGGCCGCCTACCCGTACCGCCCGGGCCCCGGCGCCGGCCCTGCCGCGGGCGCCGCGCTCCCGGACCAGAGCTTCCTGTGGAACGTCTTCCAGAGGTGCGGCCGACCGGGCGAGCGGGCACGGGCAAGGCCTCCCCTTCCCTCGGTGTCAGCCCCGGGCCTTCCCCGTCCTGCCCCTCGGCCCGCAGTCCGGCCTCCCTCCTGGAGCCCTGACTCCCTCGGCCCGCAGTCCGGCCTCCCTCCTGACGCCCTGGTCCCCCCGGCCTGCTCCTTCCCCCCAGCTTTGACCTCCTCTCCGCCCCCGGGCACTTCCCGGAGCGCAGAGCGGCCGTCCGGAGGCTCGGCCTCCGTCCTCCTCCCCCGAGAGCGGGGCCTTTGCTCTGGGACGAAGGTCTCCCGGGGACGCTTGTTCAGTTAGGGCTGTAGAAACGCGGGCTTGCCGCGGCTGCCTCAGACACCAGGCGGGAAGCCAGGCCCTGGCTGTGCGCAGGGGACCGTCACCGCAGTGTCTTCGGTACCCGGTCGTCCTTCCAGCGAATCGGCGCCCCATGCTAGAGTGATTTAAGGTCAGGGAGTGACTTAGTTGTCTAAGAGAACCTTTTCCTGTTTGTGAAAAGGACAAGATCTGGGTGGAATTCAGACAGGCTGTGGGAGAAAGGCTTGAGAGAAACGGAGAAGCAGCTTGGCCTTTTGGCAGGGGAGTTCCTCAGACAGTGAAAGAGACAGGCTTGCTTATTCCCCCGGGGACTGTGGGAGTGCGATAGTCTAGCAGCCAAAGGGAAAGAAGCAGGGAAATTAATTTAGGATTGACAGGAGAGGTAAACCTTGGTTTTGGCCCTGTATTGCTTTTCCTGCACTTTGAATCGCTAGTTTAACTAATCTTAATTTTTTAGGGTTGATAAGGACAGGAGCGGTGTGATATCTGACAACGAGCTTCAGCAAGCACTGTCCAATGGTGAGTGCACCCGGCCATCTGGACTTGTGAACTGCAGGCCTGACCACCCGTAGTAAATAACTTCTTTCCTGGATTTATTTTCCGTGTCATTAAGACTTAATCCCTAGCTTGTGGTGGAGGGCTTCCAGGTTTGTTTTGTTGAGTGCTTTCCTGGGTGTCCTGTCAGTGCTTCTCCGAGTCCTTGCTGAGCTGGGGGGCAGCTGCATGGAGGGCACAGGGAAAGCCTGAGAGTTGGAGGCTGGGGTGTGGGCTTCAGGAACCTGGCTTTGTACAGCCGATGGTCCTCCCGTTTATTGAAAGCTGTTGAATTTCTCTGATAACTGCATCTTGTGACTTCTGGGGAGGGGCACCAAGGTCCCACTGACACTGACAGGGAAGTAACTGGGGATGCTGGTGGCCCTGCAGCCGGATCTCGGGGCTCAGGCTTTTCAGTCGGTGAATGCTAGTCATCCAGACGGGGGCGAGAGGATCCCAGCTCTTTGTGCCGGTTCTGGGGGCACATCTTGGAGTCATCTTTTTGCTGGTCTCAGCATGATTAATCCATTGACGTGGAGACCTTACTTCAGTAATTACCTGACTTGAAATAGAGACCTTATTTCAGTAAATACCTGACTGTGTTTCCCTTCTTTTGATCCGTCAGACACCACTGTCTTTTTCTGGTCCTTAGTTTGCGGTGTCTTCCAGAGGGGTGCCATTTAAACTCGAAGAGGGATTGATTTTAAGAGGTAATGACAATGCTGAAAGGCTCACCCTTACCAACGAGAGCAGGCTGGTGTTGTGGGAGGTGGACGGTGCCTCCCAGGCCTGCATATGGACTGGAAGGGAGGTGTGCCCCCGCTGTGGGTACTCCTCTGTTGCTGTTGGTGAACGGTTGGTTATTTACAGGATCATACAGGTAATACTGTCTCTTGAGGATGTCAGTACTGCCTCCAGCTCAGCTGGTTGTTAAAGCAAATGGCTCTGTCAGAACACAGCCTTGAACCAGGAGCCTGCTGGAGAGGGAACGTGTTTAACACAGCCACTAAGTGTGCATCAGGACTATCTCACGGTGACCCTGTGGAATCACTTTTCTTGATCTGCCCCGAGGGAGCCCTCAGCCACTGGGGTGAGGGTGAGGCCGGGTGAGGCCTGACTGGTAGTCACTTAACCCAGAGGGAGGCAGGGACTCCCTCCCCCCACCTGCCGTGCTGCCTCTCTCCTCCCTGGGGATGTGCTGCGTTTTGTGTGGAGCAGTTTGTGACGGCTGTTCTACCTGTTTTGTGTGTATCTTATAAACTGTGATTTTTTTAACCAATCACATTTTCCTCTTCAAATTAGCTGCTAAAATTTTTAAATTTCTAGCTCTACAGTGCCGCAAGCTGAGAATTTTAAGATGTAAATTTTACTGATAGTCGGGGACCCGTTACTTCCTTAGGCTTTTGTCCTCCCATCCTGCATAACGAGAGTTTGCTTTGTTTTGCTGTGCTGTGAATATCTTTATAAATTCTATTAGGCTTTTTCTGCAGGAAGCCTGGTTATGAATGGGTACTGATCGCTCATCCTTTCTCAGCCCCAGAGTAGAGGTAGGTCGCACACTGGAATCAGGATGTGTGCACACATAGCTCGGCGCTCCCCCCACACCTGGCGCCATCCCACCTCCCTCCTCCTGTTGGCCCCCTGAAGGCACAGGCCCACTGTGGCTCTCACCCTGACCAAGCAGGCTCTGCTCCTCCTTCCAGGACGCCCGCCATTCCTCCTGGTCTGGGTGCTCCTGTCTCTGCACCCACGGCCCCTCCCTTTCCTTGGGTGCTGCCTGTTTCCTCCTCTCCTTCTGCTGGAGTTGTTTCTGCAGCTGTCTCTGGCTACTGGGCCTCAGCATCCTGGAGGAAGTTCAGGCTGGTCTCTAGTTTTCGGTTGTATCATGTTTCCTGGCCTCAGTCACTGAGGATGGACACTGAGTCAGTTCTCTTCCTGCTCCTCGAATTCCCAGAGTTGTTAAGATTGGAGTTATTTTGACTTTCAGTTTTCTCCCCAGAATGGACCTCTGTTTTCATATTGCTAAGTTGCTTCAGTCAGGTCCAACTCTTTGTGACCCCATGGACTGCAGCCTGCCAGGCTCCTCCATCCATGGGATTCTCCAGGCAAGAATACTGGAGAGGGTTGCCATTTCCTTCTCCAGGGGGTCTTCCCAACCTAGGGATTGAACCTGCATCTCTTAGGTCTCTTGCATTGACAGGCAGGTTCTTTACCATTAATGCCACCTGGAAAGGCTGTTTTCATATTAGGACTAGAATATTATTTCAGGAAATTAGTTTATTACTGGTGGACAAACTGAAAGCATGAAAGAGCATGGCTTCCCTCTTCAGTTCGCTCTGCGCCTCCGGGGCACTGGTAGAATCAGCTGAAACCGCCCTGAGGAAGTCCTTGTGGGCCCGGCACACTGAGTCCTTATGTCTTCTTTCCTGGGGGACCTTTCCCACGGCTGCTCTGAGGGAGGTGTGGTTAAGAGGTGTGAAGAGACACAGGACTGTCTTGCCATCTAAAATAACATGTCACAAACTATCTTCAGTTAGATACTTTTTAAAAAAATTTTTACTTCCACATTGTTACTTTGAATTATTGGAAATTAAATTTGCTTAAGCCCCTTTTTTTGTACTTCTGTAGATTTGCAGTAGCATAACATTGGTATACTTTGAGAAAGCATTTTTCAAACTGGACTTCATGTATTTATGGCTGTGCTGGGTCTCCGTTGCTGCAGAGGATTCTTTGTGGTTGCAGTGAGTGGGGTAGCTCTAGTTATGGAGCCCGAGCTTCTCACTGCGGCGCCTCCTGTCGAGGAGCACAGGCTCTGGAGCGCAGGCGCCATGGAGCGCGCGCTTAGTTGCTCCGTGCTGCGAGGGATCTTCCTGGGTGAGATCAAACCTGTGTCTTCTGCACTGGCAGGTGGATTCCTTACAATGAGCCACCTGGGAATCCCTAGTTGGACTTTAAATAATAGGTCATATAATACATTCTTTTTGAGGTGTTTTTCTAAAAATGGACTTCAGCTCTCCTAGAGACCCGGCAGTAGTGCCTCTTTGAGGCTGTGGATGAAGGTGACTGGTGGGATATGGAATTCCTGACCCTGTAGAAGCACCAGGGTCCTGGCAGAGTCCACGTGAGCCTGCAGGGTGTGCCCAGCCTGCCTTCGCGGCTCCTGCCTCCCCCAGAAGGGCTGGGCGGCCGGCTCTGCTGCAGTGAAGTGGAAGGGGACGGCCGGTGGTGCTGTGAAAGGTCCAGATCGTCCGCTGATTCAGTGTTGCTGCTGGATGCCGTGACAACTCTACCCACTGACCTCTCACTGAAATACACGTCTGTGCTAACAGGATGCAATTTCTAGAAAGAAAACTCTGGAGAGCAAGAAGAATATATTATCACAGAGCAGAGTGGCATTTTTCTCCTTTAAGAAAGAGTCTGATATAAATTTGTTAAAATCATCTGTATTCCTGAGGGTCGCAGAAAAACATCTTGAGCTTCTGGTGTGACCCCCCTGCCCCTCACCCACCGCCATGGAGCTGTGGCCCTTTCGTGTTCGAATTATGGGTGAAAAGAGTTATGTGTCCTCAGTGTACATGGAAATACTGTGTGTGTTTCTGTTTTCTTTGGTTCTTTCAGATGAGACTGAGGCAAGACTTATAGGAAGAGAGACTATATATTTCTAAGTAGAAGTCTGACAGGAAATCTTTTGCAGGCTTGGCTGTGACATTCCTAGACGCGTTGGTTACCGAGGAAAGCGGGTGGGAATGTTTGAAATTGGGGTTGGCCCTGAAAGCTGCGTGAGGGTCACTGGCGCCGAAGGGACTCTTCCTGCCCAGTGTGTCTTGGGCACCCAGCAGGCTGTTAGGTCTGCTTCTCTGCGTCGCAGTACATTTTCTTACAGGAGGTTGTAGGTTTTCAGGCCGACCCTCTGGTGTATTTGATACCTAGCATTACTGAAGCATTAAGTGCAGCGTCACTAGGGGCTGTCAAGCTTTGATGTTTAGTCTTAGGCCACAGGACCTGGCACGCAACAGAGAGTCTATTCACTGTTGGATGCTGTCGTGACCCCTCGGTTTCTGTGGCGAGTCGGCCCGGTTTGGGTGGCAGGAAGGGCCAGCTACAGGACCAGGAGCCTGCCTCTGCCTCCTGAGCTGGCCAGCCCGCGGGCCTCCTGTCTCTGCGCCGGCTCAGCCCAGGGTGGCCTCTGCTGTCCCCAGTCCCCATCCTCCAGCTCTGTCGGCTGGAGCTCCGGTCCACCCACATGCCCCTCTGCCTCCACAGGGGCCTGGCCTCTATCTTGCAAAGTGCCTGTGTTTGCAGCATCATTTAACTGTTTTACTCAAGTCACTTCTGTTTAAAATTCATTTGCCAATGTGACCAGGACACCCTCCTCACAATTGGGATGAGCAGTGGGCGCAGCCTCCTCTTCCAGAGTCTGCGGAATGCTGTGGCCACGCACAGGCCCCCGGTGGACGGTCCCTGTGGACTCCTGGTGTGGGCACAGCCAGCATCAGAGGGAGGCTGTGGGAGGCAGGAAGAGTCCAGCAGCTGCATTTGGTCCCTCGGGTTCCAGGTACCTGGTGAACATTCCATCATCACAGCTTATGAAGGGTTCTAAATTACCAAATCTGTCAGAGTGAACAGTTCCCTTCATAACAAATGTTTGGTAAGATCCCGTTACTGTTCTTAAATTATCATGGAATGATGCGTTCTTTTCACAGTTTCAGAGAAGATAGTGTGTTGCCCAGCCTGTTACTTTAGGAGGAGCACGTAAGCCTGTCTTCACGCTGTGGTTTCCAGAGCTCTTCGGCTGTTTCACTCACCGTGTGTGCAGCCGTTGTGGGTGCATGGGCAATGCTGGTCCTGGAGCGGTGGTGCCCCTGGGGGTGGGGTTTTCTGAAGTGCAGTTGTGACACTCCTAGCAGGGCTGAGCACCCTCTTCTCAGCTCACCTGGTGCTGTGGGTCTAGGGAAGTTCAGTGAGTGGTAAAATAGCCATTTCTAGTTATAAAGTGAGGAGGGGCAAGCTGCCGGGTGCAGGTCTTCATGAGCAGCTGTGAACGTGTGGCTGGACCGGAGTGACTCTTGGGCAGCGTAGACAGGACCCGTCGTCTGGGGGCAGCCTCCCCACTGAGGTCTTGTGGCTCTCAGGTCTTGATGTTGAAAGCTACTTACTTTCTCTGGCTTTGGGGGTTACAAACTGGGGATTCAGAGATTCTGCTCTGTCTTAATTCCTGCTGTTTGTTTCAGGCACCTGGACTCCGTTTAATCCAGTGACTGTCAGATCGATCATATGTAAGTATGGGCAACCCCGTCGGGCCTGTGCTCCTGGCTGATTGTCTTCCGGGTGTCCCGCCCGCCCCACCATCCCTGAGCCTTTACTCAGCGTCCGCCGTGCGCCCCGCCCTCATTCCCGCACATGCTTCCATTCCCCCTGGGTTGCGCGACTGTGACTGGAGGAAGCAGCTGAGTTCTCACATGACGAGTCACTCCGCTGGAGTGACTTCTGTGCACCCCAGGAACACTTCAGTTTCCTGAAGAGGCAGATGGCGCACTACGTTTTCTTACCAGTGTCTCAGACTGAGATTTCATACATGCATCTCTATCCATTTTGCATGCAGTTATATGTAAATGTAGTTACAAGTTCTTATTTGGACCTGAAATGAGGCTGATTTTTTTAAAATGAAAGGTGGATCTTGCTTAAAAAAAAAAGAACAACCCAAAAGCCGGTAGTTTTTTTCTCATTGGAACGGGCCTCCCTGACCAAGCCCTCTAAGGAGCTCCCCCTTGGGGACGCGAATCCTCTGGGGGATGGATGGGCAGCTCCAGGAACCAGACCTGAGCCTGGAGGGTTGGGTTGGGCTCCTTGATCCCTCTGCACCCCGGTTCCTTCCCGAGAGCGGGCATGCCCAGCTTTTAAGGAGCATCCTTCTGTGTAAATCATTCTTATTGTGGATCTACCAGGGTGTTCGGCTTGCACATCCCTCTTCACAGCCGCCTCACGCCCGCCTGGCTGATGTAGGGCTGGTGTTATCACAGCCCCTGGGGACCTGCTGGCCGAGCTCTGGGCTGGTCCTGGGGGAGCCCAGCCTGCAGAGCTGTGGGTGCACCTCTGCCCTGGTTCCTGCTGAGCCGTGCCCTTTCGCTTCAGCCATGTTTGACAGAGAGAACAAGGCCGGAGTGAACTTCAGTGAGTTCACTGGTGTCTGGAAGTACATCACGGACTGGCAGAACGTCTTCCGCACATACGACAGGGACAACTCGGGCATGATCGACAAGAACGAGCTCAAGCAAGCCCTCTCAGGTTTCGGTAAAACACTTGTCTTGACTGCATAGCTATTTCATTTTGGAGCCAAGGGCCATAACGTGTATCTTGTTGCTTTGTTCAGCTTAATGATTTGAAAGTAGCCTATGTGAAATTTTGTTTACATCGCAGTTTTACATTTTTGATGTTTCTTTATCATGCAGGCTTATATTTGACTTGGGGGCTTTTATGCGGTTTTCCATCCAAAATGAGATAAGGGCTATGCAGGAGTTTTCTTTTGTGAAGTGGTGTCGCAGTCACGCTGAGAATGTGGCTTTCAAAAAGTTTAAAGTGAACGAGTCAAGATAAAACAGCTTGCATATATAAAGCAGCTTCTGTTCCCTGACATGAGAATACATGGACCGATGATAAAATGCCCATGAAAGGCGAGCCTGTGGGTTGCATGGAGCGCAAGCGTGAGCACGGAAGCCCTCATTCTCAAGTGTGTACAGCCTGCGTGCTTGCTGTGCTGTGAGCGGTGCTCTCATGGCGCCTTCCAGAGCGGTCAGCAGGCCTGGTCCCGGGGCTCACCTGGGCCTGCGGGGAGCTCGGGGTTCATGAGGAGGGACGCAGTCATTGCACCAGAATTCTGGTTTGACGGGCGTGAACCCCCCGGCCCTGTGTTCGCTGGGCCCTTCTGTTAAAAGAGGCCAGTGTACTTTATTCTGGCTGTTTCTGGTTTCAGTGACAAAGTACATTTTGGTCCTTGTGGTTATCGCTGTGCTTCTTCCCCACCCCTCTTGCTCTGTGTTCGTCCTTTGAGGCTGTCTTCTCCTCTTTGTCTCTGTCTTGCTTTAGAGGCTGTGGGACCCCACAGAAGTTTGTTTCATGAGCCCACCAGGCGCAGGTCAGGATTTGGGCAGGACATTGGCCCCGGGTTCTCTGGATTGGAACTTGGAATGCAGCTGACCTTGCTGTGCCCGTAGGTGGGGGACTGAGCGTTAGGGGTGTCCCCCACAGAGCAGTCCTGGGCAGGAGAGAGCTGGAGGCCTGGCTGACTGGAACCTGGACCCTCTGAATTAATTTCCAGACTGGTGATCTCAGCACCGACCACAGTGTTTCTAACCTTGTCAGGCCTGGAACCCGCTTTTTCTTAGTGCCAGCACCCGTCATGTCCTGGACTCGGGTTGGAAACGCTGAGGTCGACCAGCTGGTCTCTGGCTCTCGGGCCTGCAAGTTCTGGTCAGACTTAGGAGGTCAGATGCTGACAGGCTCCACAGTGCAGGGCAGAGCCAAGAGCCTTCCTGACTTTCAACTTTTCCTGGAGAAAGGACATACTCTGTTGCAGCGTTTCTTCAGTTATTCCGCAGGTTTCCTTCCTGCCCTTGGCCTCCATTTCTCAGGACTCCTCTGGCTCCTCATCTCCCACCCAAGGTGACTTGTCAACCTTTTGCCGCTTACTTGTTAGTAACTGTTAGAAAACTTGCTCTGTTAGTGAAATTTCCTCTTTGATTTTTAAGACCAAGTGTCTGTCAGTCAAGCTGGAGCTGCATTGCAGCTCAGCAGACGCGTGAGGGAGCCAGGGCGGCTGAAACCCTAAGGTGCCCTCTGACCTCTCACCCCCCTACATGGGTCTCAGGCTAACCCTGGCAGGGCTGTGTGACCCTGAACAGCCCACCTGCTGGATTTGATGGTCCATCCGTTCATCTTTTAGGCTTTTATTCCTATTAGGTGCTCCATAATAGGAATAAAAGAGCCTCTTGATAACGGTGAAAGAGGAGAGTAAAAAAGGCTACTTAAAACTCAACATTCAAAAACCTAAGATCATGGCCTCTGGTCCCATCACTTCATGGCAAATAGATGGGGAAACTATGGAAACAGTGGCAGACTTTATTTTCTTGGGCTCCAAAATCACTCTAGATGGTGACCGCAGCCATGAAATTAAAAGCCACTTGCTCTTTGGAAGAAAAGCAATGAGCAACGTAGACAGTGTATTAAAAAGCAGACAACACTTTACCAACAAAGGTCTGTCTGGTTAAAGCTCTGGTTTTTCTAGTAGTCATGCATGGATGTGAGAGTTGGACCATAAAGAAAGCTAAGTTCTCAAGAATTGGTGCTTTTGAACTGTGGTGTTGGAGAAGGCATTTGAGAGTTCGTTGGACTGCAAGGAGATCCAACCAGTCATCCTAAAGGAAATCAGTCCTGAGTCTTCATTGAAAGGACTGATGTTGAAACTGAAACTCCAGTACTTTGGCCACCTGATACAAAGAGCTGACTCATTTGAAAAGACCCTGATACTGGGAAAGATTGAGGGCAGGAGAAGAAAGGGACAACAGAGGATGAGATGGCTGGATGGCATCACCGACTTCGATGGATGTGGGTTTGAGCAAACTGCCGGAGTTGGTGATGGACAGGGAGGCCTGGCGTGCTGCAGTCCATGGGGTTTCAAAAAGTCGGACGCAACTAAGTGACTAAACAGCATGTTTTGCACGCCAGGTACAGAGACTGGAAAGTAAGATGTGTGTAAGGCAAGGCCACACACTCCACTCGTTGGGGACAAACAGTCCTGCTGTCCCTGACAAAGGCAGGCTCCCCACCACAAGCGCCCCTCCAGCACTCCCGCCCCAACCCTGCACCCAGCCCCTGGCAGCCTGAATTCAGCTTGGTTTGTGGGGACGTCATGCGGGGGCAGTGAGCCTCCAGTTACTCGTCGCCCTCGCTGGCTGCTTTCCGTCTTGTGCTGCACCTGCCCTGCCCCTTTTAGTGCAGCAGAGTCCAAGCCCTGCCACCCACGCGCCCACTCTGCATCCCACAGCCCGGGCCGTCAGCTGCCCTGACCAGGTCAACGGCGTCTTTACGGTCGGGTTGACCAAGTTACGGCCCTGACAGGGCCACGGCAGCCCCCACCCCTGTCTGTGCCATTGGCTGCGTCTGTCCTCTGCCATAGTTTCTGACTGGCATCCGCTTTTCTTCCTGGTGCTGCAAGTGGGCGCTGGGTGGTCAGTGGAGGCACCAGGCCACCTCGCTAGCTTTTAGGGAAGAAGGGATTGTTCCCTCCACTGGAAGTGCAGCCTCGGGGGAGGGGCATTCTAGGAGGACGTGCATGACACACAGTGAGGTGGCCGGCAGGGTTTCCACCTGCCTCACTGGCCTAGAACAGGCTGCTGAGGTGGGTCCACATCTGGGATTTGGAGGGCGGAGTGGGCCCAGCGGTTCAGCGGACCCAGTGGCACCTGTCTGGTTCCGTGAGCCCCGGTCTCCGTAATGCTGTGTCCCTGTCACCATCTTGCCACCCTTCCCCAGCCTGGGTGGGAGCCCATGGAACAGCGAGGGCTGGACAAGCACTGCCCTGCGCCAAGTCCCAAGCGCACGCTCCAGCCTGGCCTCTGTCTGGCCACAGGCTGTGCCAGGTGTAGGAGGGTCCTGTCTGCTGCTCAGCTGCAGGGCCGGGGGCCTGGATTAGTTCACGGGATGTGAGGAGCTCGCTGACCACTCTGGAAGGTACTGTCACGCGTGTGCACGTTTGACTTTTTCAGTAAAGTGATGAAGTGCTTATACAGGTAATTAACTGTGACATTCACTCAGATAATAGGTGTACATATCCTTGCAAAGATTCCAGCGAGACTGAAAAGTGGTAAAAATATTTTGCACCTGGATGTTGTCTCCTGAATAAGTAAGGAAGCCACGGTCACACAGGTGGTGAGACTGGTGGGGTGGGGAGGGAAGGGCTGAGAGAGCCAGGGTATCCCTGCTGGAGGCCAGGCTACTCAGGCATTGGAGGGGGAGTCGAGTCACCAGGATGGCCCCTCTGGAGCTCCGTCTGAGTGCAGCTGCTGCATCCTCGCAGCCTTGACTTCCTGATGTCAGGGAGCGGCTGATGCGGGGGAGGGGCCATCAGTTAACTTCCTGTCCTTAAGTTTACACTTTGTCTCCTTGGGAGCCTTAGTGAGGTTTTATTTTGCAAAGCATTCTCTAGCAGTGAATAATCCAGGACAGCTGGGTTATTGACAGCTTCACCACTAGGTTAAGAATGAAGTAAAGTTTACCAGTAAGGGCTTTTAAGAAGGTTGATATTCCAGAAGCCCCTGCAGGGCGACTGTAACGCTGGAGTTGGTGTGAACAAGTGATTTTGTGGTCCCTCCAGGAGGGCGCCTCCGTGGGGCCGAGGGCACAGTGCAGAGACTCTGTGGAGCTCTCGGCGCCTTGCCATGTGCTTGCCCCCGGGCCTGACTGGGGGACCCCGTTGTGTTCTCGGGGGTGGGGGGAGACTGGGTTCCGGGGTGGGCATGGGGTTGACTCTGCCCGCCCCCCTGCAGGGTACCGGCTCTCTGACCAGTTTCACGACATCCTCATTCGGAAGTTCGACCGACAAGGCCGGGGGCAGATCGCCTTCGACGACTTCATCCAGGGCTGCATCGTGCTGCAGGTACCGCCCCCAGAAGGCCCGGGGTGGTGGGCAGTGGGCACCTGAGGCCCCGCGCTCCGGCAGTTGAAGTGAGTCAGACGCGTAAGACTGGCTCTAGAACCTGCAGAAGTGAGTGTGCTTTTTGGAGAAGTAACTAGTTCTGTTAAATGGAGGTGTAGACAGCGTGTCCCTCCTCCCCTGGAAACCCTGAGAGCCGTCCATTTGGAAGGGGTCCAGCGGGCGGTTTACATGAATACCTGGTGTTGTATTGTGTTTCTTCCTGAGTATTGGAGAAGGTTTTGTTGTGAGGCTTGCTCTGCGCCCTCACGTGAGGCTTGTGCCCCAGCAGGAGTCGGGAGCAGTGCCTGGTGGGCTGATGATTGCAGTGCCCGCCACCTCGCAGGCCCCTCCGAGCTGGCTCCTCCTGCGGTCCCTCGGCTCACCCAGGAGGAACCAAGGGCGGGCACACCCTCCAAGGGTGGAGGCAGCAGCACCTGACCCGCCTGGCTGTTCCCACACAGGCCCTGCTCCTGTCTCCAGGTGGGGGGCCAAGTTCCTTAGATTTCAGCCTTAGAAAACGCAGTGAATTGGTGTAAACCCTTATGTCTCTCAGAGTCTTTATTGTGAGAAGTCTCAATAATAATAATAGCGAAGACAACCCATGTGCCCATTATTTAGAGTCAGCAGTTACCACCTCACAGCCAAGTCCATATAATACTCCATTCGCTCATAATTCTGACACAGTTCCATTTATGGGAAGCAAATGTATTTTCCAGAAGTATTTCAGTAGAACCCGGCCCTGAAAGACACCCTTGCTGTTTACATCCAAACCATTTTGTTGTCTTTAGAATCTACAGAGAGGTGTGCATGAGGTTATCAGTGTGACTGGTAACCTGGGGGACATTCTCAGGGCTCTCCTTTTCACAGTGATAGTTGAATGACTGAGGTTTCTCTCCCTGACCTGCCGTCCTGATTTCTCTCCTGGGGAATCTGGGCCGGCCAGGCCCTGTGCTTCAGTGGCTCCTTGGAATGCCAGGTGTCTCCCTCTCCGGGTCTGGCGAGGTGAGGTTACAGGGCTTCTCTGGTGGCTCAGACAATAAAGAATCTGCCTGCAATGCTGGGGACCTAGGTTCGATCCCTGTGTTGGGAAGATCCCCTGGAGGAGGGCATGGCAACCCATGCCAGTTTTCTCGTCTAGAGAATCCTGTGGCCAGAGGAGCCTGGCGGGCTACAGTCAATGGGGTCACAAGGAGTCAGATATGACCAAGCGGCCAACACTTCGCTTCTGTGCTGTCAGAATATGTTAGGAATAGGTGTGATATAGAAATTTCACCAGGACCTGTGGGGTTAGGGTTTTCATTTGAGGTTATGTCCCCTAAGTAACCAGCTGATCTTTATGTCTGCATAAGCAAAGGTCATCCTGTGTCACTTTCAGCCCCTGGAGTAACAGGATCTGAGTCCCCACTGCCTGTAGACTGAGCACAGACTGTGGGCTGCCCACAGCCTGCCGCTGTCCAAGCCTGGTGTCACTGCCCCCACCCCTTAGAGAAGGAGCCCAAACTCTGCACAGAGATGGGGGTCAGAAAGGAAAGGCTCAGCTGCAGGCCACCTGCAGAAAGTCCTCAGAAGCCCTCAGAGGTGTTTTCTTCCATCTGCCTCTTTTGAGAAAGAAAAAGCCTTTTTGAAAGTTGTTTTTATGAAACAATGTGAAAATTGGTAGAAATCTTCAAGTGTAAAGAAAGGGAAACCACGCGGTGTCTCCCAGCAGAGGGGACTGCTGCTGTGGTTTCTGTGGTCTGTATCACACCAGCGTTGGCCACACAGGAAGTTCCAGCTCACCCCCACGTGGACCATCACCTGTGTCAGCCTGTTGATTGTTGGCCGTCGATCTGCCCAGCTTGGGACAGAGAGGGCCAGAACTGGAGACAGGTGTGGGAGGCTCAGCTCACAGGCCAGGCTGCAGCCTTGCTCGGTCCTGGAGCAGGTGGACAGGCAGCTGCCAAGGTCTCAGTGAGACTGGGCGCTGTCTTCTCCTGTCTCGGTTCTTCTGAACCTGTGGTGGTTTCCAGCTTCTGTCGTTCAGGCAGCGCTGACCTGGCCGCCCCAGTCCCTGTTGTCTGGTGACTGGACTTGTGAACAGACTGAGGGGGAGCCCTGGGGGCTGGTCAGCCAGGAGGGGATGGGGAGGGTGGGCATCGGGACAAGGGACTGGGCTGGCACAGAAGAGAGACCCCACCCTCTGGTTCTGCGGCCAGGCTCCCCCCCCCGTGGGGGGCAGGTTCTTGGGGCCCAGTGGAGGCTGGTTTCCTTTCATCCTGAGAAGCCTGTCGCCAGAACAGAGGGGAGCCTTCAAGGAGGGTCCTGGGAGAACGGTCTTAGGGTGGGAAAGGAGGGCCCAGGCACATCACCCACTTTGGGGAAACCTTGTTCTGGGGCCAGAGGCCCCACCAGGACCCGGGGCTGTGGCCTACACACTGGGCCCCCCCCGTCGCCCGCTGTCCTGCCCGACCTCCATCTCCTGGGCGGACCGGCCTGCCCTGCGGGTTGTTAGGGACACCTGCGCTGCCTCCCTGTGCTGGGGGTGTGGGGTGTGGAGACAGGAACTCTTCTGAAATTGGGTTCCTGAATGTCTGTTTACCAATACATTGTGTTCCTTCTGTTTGGTAAGTGTCAGGTCTAAATACCTGCTGTTTTTCCTCAGAGGTTGACAGATATATTCAGACGCTACGATACAGACCAGGACGGCTGGATCCAAGTGTCATATGAACAGTATCTGTCCATGGTCTTCAGCATCGTATGACCCTGCCTTTCTGCAAATACCAGCATGACTTATGGAAAAAAAAAGACTGAAAATGCCAAATCTCTTACCTTTAATGAAACAGACACCAATGCAGTTAGATACTGTTCTTTCTTTAAATTTTGTATAACTACTATTTGGGGACCCAACTGTATATATGTGGATAAGCTGGTTAACGTTTCCCGCTTGTAACAATAGTTATATCTTTCCATAGATACAGACATTTGATATGAGGCTGTTTAATTGTGCCATGAGGTAACATAATAATGTTTCAGGTATTCTGCTTGCAAAAAACTTACCATGTGCTTTTTTAGATAGCTCTAGTTCTAGAGTGGAAATACTTTATTAGCCAATAGGAACTTTAAATAATGTGGAACTTGCACAGAAGGCCACTCACGTGCCTTACTTTTTAAAGGGGGTTTACTGTATTCACTTGAATGTGCAGCGTAAGCAATAAAGCACACATATCCTTGTGCCCGTCTGTCTCAGCTGGACTCACGTGGAGCTCCAAGGGGTGCAGCAACCTGGGGTGTCCCCTGGCCCTGGTCATGGAGTCCCAAGATTTGTCCATCCTCTGTGACAGGAGTTGGTTTACATTTGGTAAAACTTTGGAAATACAAATCCAAGTTTAATTTGGAAAGGAGTGGTCTTCCTTTCACTTACTAATGGTGTACCTCTGCCCTCTGATGGACTTGGTCAGAGTTTTTCACACGTGACTGTGGAGCAGGGGTGCAGCCGGCCCCGCCCCATGTGCTCACTGTCCGGCCGGCCCCGGGTCCCTGTACCCGCACCCGCAGATTCGCTTCAGGCTCCTGTGCCCCCGCCCTTTAAAGGTGCCTCCCTAAACCAGGATTTGGGGCTGGGGCTGTGAGATTTGGGGTGGGCTTCTGGGTGGGTGTCAGTGACCCATAAATGGATCTGGGGCATCAGAAACAGGCGGTCCATTTTGGGGGACCTGTGCTGGTGGCAGATAGGCGCCTGGGGAGCTGTGAGTTTTATCTGCAGTGTCTGATTAGGAGGAACATCACTGAGCACAGTACCTGGGGCTGAGATAAAGAATCTGTGGGGCTCCACCTGGCCTTGTGAGCTCATGGTCGAAGGTCCAAGGGGTTCTCTGAGGATTCCACGCCTTTACCCTTCATGGATCTCTACACTTCGAAACACTTCTGAGGACACCAGCCCACATTCACAAGTTGTACTCCAGATGTCGGTTCCCAAATTCCTGACTCTTGAGGCCCAGGACATCCGGGTGTGCAGCTTGACTCATCTTGTACCTGGTACCCACTGCCTCAGCCAAAACTGCCCCTAGTCTATCTCCCTGTCTCCCACTGGATGGAGGTGTAGACAATGTGACCCACTTCCCCTCTGGAGGTTCCCCAGTAGCAGAGGTGTCGACAGTGGACCCACTTCCCCTAGAGGTTCCCCAGTAGACAGAAGTGTAGACAGTGGGTCCCTCCTCCCCTGGAGGTTCCCCAGTAGATGGAGGTGTAGGCAGTGGGCCCACTTCCCCTGGAGGTTCCCCAGTAGACGGAGGTGTAGGCAGTGGGCCCACTTCCCCTGGAGGTTCCCCAATAGATGGAGGTGTAGACAGTGGAGCCCACTTCCCCTGGCGATTCCCCAGTAGACGGAGGTGTAGACAGTGGGTCCCTCCTCCCATGGAGGTTCTCCAGTAGACGGAGGTGTAGGCAGTGGGCCCACTTCCCCTGGAGGTTCCCCAGTAGACGGAGGTGTAGACAGTGGAGCCCACTTCCCCAGAGGTTCCCCAGTAGACGGAGGTGTAGGCAGTGGGCCCACTTCCCCTGGAGGTTCCCCAATAGATGGAGGTGTAGACAGTGGAGCCCACTTCCCCTGGCGATTCCCCAGTAGACGGAGGTGTAGACAGTGGGTCCCTCCTCCCATGGAGGTTCTCCAGTAGACGGAGGTGTAGGCAGTGGGCCCACTTCCCCTGGAGGTTCCCCAGTAGACGGAGGTGTAGACAGTGGAGCCCACTTCCCCTGGAGGTTCCCCAGTAGACGGAGGTGTAGACAGTGGGTCCCTCCTCCCCTGGAGGTTCCCCAGTAGACGGAGGTGTAGACAGTAGGGCCCACTTCCCCTGGAGGTTCCCCAGTAGACGGAGGTGTAGGCAGTGGGCCCACTTCCCCTGGAAGTTCCCAGTAGACGGAGGTGTAGACAGTGGGTCCCTCCTCCCCTGGAGGTTCCCCAGTAAACAGAGGTGTAGACAGTGGGCCTATTTCCCCTGGAGGTTCGCCAGTAGATGGAAGTGTAGACAGTGAAGCCCACTTCCCCTGGAGGTTCCCCAGTAGATGCAGGTGTAGACAGTGGGCCCACTTCCCCTGGTGGTTCCCCAGGTGTGGATAATTGGTCCCCAGTGGGTGGAAGTATGGACAGCATGGTCCCTCTCCCCTAGGAGGTGCCATGCTTGTTTGTCCCATGAGCTCTGCAAGCTTAGAGGGAGGGCAGGCATCCTGCATTTGCACTTTGGGCCCCTGTGATGTGAGCCCCTCACCGTTCTCTGTCCTCCCCACCCCCCCCCCAGCCCCCAGCCCTGCAGTACCTTAGGCCCTGGATTCCCCCTGGACCCCAGGATCCGGGATCGCTGAAGCTGGTTGGGGTGACAGCAATTCCCAGCTTCACTGAGGAACCTGCCCAGTGCATGGTCTGCCTTCAATTTCTGGAGATCCCTGGGGCCTGTGCCCAGACAGAGCAGACATTGAGTTGCCTGCTCTCAGTGTGGGCCGGCCGCAGTCAGGGACCTGTGCACATGTGATTGGACACGTCCCCTGATTCAGGGAAGTAAGGGAGAGGGAAGTTGCAGAATTGCAAAGAGGTCTGATGTGATACAGATGTGCTCAGGTGGCACAGTACACAGAGTTGGTGCAGGTACACAAGCCAGTGGTAGACACACAGGTGCGTGGTAGGGGTACTCACAGGCAGTTCAGGCACACAGTGGGTGATCTGGTATATACTCTGCACAGACCCTCAGTGGACTCTCCGCGGGAGAGGCAGGTGAGTTAAGGGCTGGGGGGTCCCCGAGCCCCGCCCAGGCCGCCCAGGCAGGCACGCAGGAAGATGGGGACCCCTTCCCTCCAGGGCCACACCTGACTGGTCTCAGCACCGGTCGGCCACACGGGGGCGGTGCTGTGCCGCCTGATCCTGGGTCTCACCCAGACCCGAGCTCTGACTGCAGGGGTGGAATTTCCAGGAGCAACAGAGAAACCCGAGGGATCGGGGCACAGGTCGTGAGGGTGGAAACAGCTCTGGGGCTTTTTCTTCGTCAGGATGCTCCACGCTCAGGATGGCCCAGGGCCCCTGAGAGTCGGTTCGGGGATGGGGCAAAGGAAGGGCTGCCGGGAAGCCGGCCCAGCCTCCGGGGGGGGGGGGGGGGGGGCTCGGGACTGGGCCGTGCAGGGGGCCAGGCCATCTGCTGCCTCATGCCTGGTCACTCGGCCCCGCCCTTGGCTGCCTTCTCTCGCGCTCCTTCCCCACGGGTGTCATGAGCTGATGACCCAGCTCCGTGTCTGACTCCCAGGAACATGACGGATGTGCCCGAGATGCCGCCGTTCTCACCTAGCTTCCAAGCCCAGTTCTCCACGAAGAAGGTGGTCGTCCGGCCACCACCCTGGTCACCGCTCGTCACCACAGCCAGCTGGGGGAGTCACCTGCGCAGTCCAGGTGAGCCTGGTCAGAGGGGGAGCAGGCAGGGGCCCAAGGTGGGGGGTCGGGGGCTGCAGGAGGAGCTGATGTGAGGAGCAGTGTGTGGTGTGGCCGCATCACTGCGTCTCCCCTTAAGGGCAATTGTGAGGGTGTCTGTGAGCGTGAAAGTGTGCCAGGGCGCACGTGAGGATTTCATCAGTGTCCAGGCTGGAGGCACCAGGAAGCCAGCCTGTGTGAGTCTGAATGTACCTCTTGGGAAAATGGGTAAAGGCAGAGATTCTCACCTGTTGTGTGATGGTTAAAATATATATAACGGAAAGTTTACCATTTTAACCAGTTTTAAGTGTGCAGCTCACCGGTATGAAGTGCACGAAGTGTTGTGCAGTCACACTACCCTCTGTGTGACTCTCCGTCCCGTGAATCCGGGGCACTGTCCCCATGAACACCAACTCCCCACCCCCGCCCACCACCACCTGTCCCAGGAGCCCGACTCCTCTGGGCCCCGGTGTGAGCAAGTCCTGCAGGGTCTGTCCTCCTGGGACTCCTGCACGTCGCTGAGCACCAGGTCCTCAAAGCTCACCCGTGCTGGAGCCTGTCTTAGAATCTCCTTCCTTTTTAAGGCTGAATAATCACCTGTTGTATGAATGGACCACCGTGCAATCATCCCTCATCTGCTGATGGACACTTGAGTTGCTTCCAGCTCTTGGCTGTTGTGAACATGCTGCTGTGAACCCAGGTGGACAGGTTCCTCCTCGAGACCGTGCTTTCAGTTCTTTCAGTTCTATCCCCAGAGGTGGTCAATTATATGGTAGATCTATGTTTAATTTTTTGAGGGACTTCCATCCTGTTTTCCACTTGACTGAACCATTTTACATTCCCACCCACAGTGGCCAAGAGCTCCACTTTCTCCATGTCTTGCAACATTTATGTTTTGCCAACTTTTATGTTTTGACTGGTTTTTGGTTGTTAGTTCTATAAGGTCTTGTATGTAGGTCTTCATAGAACTGTTCGATTTCAGCTTCTCTGGCATTAGTGGTTGGGGCATCTACTTCGATTACTGTGATGTCATTCATAAAGGAAATCAACCCTGAACATTCATTGGAAGGACTGATGCTGAAGCTCCAATACTTTGGCCACCTGACGCAAAGAGCCAACTCACTGGGAAAGGCCCTGATGCTGGGAAAGATTGAAGGCAGAAGGAGAAGGGGGTGACAGAGGATGAGATGATTGGATGGCATCACCGACTTGATGAACATGACTTTAAGCAAACTTCAGGAGATGATGAAGGACAGGGAAGCTTGGTGTGCTGCAGTTCATGGGGTCACAAAGAGTTTGACACGACTAAGCGTTTTCTTCAAAGATGGAGAAGCTCTATACAGTCAGTAAAAACAAGACCGAGAGCTGACTGTGGCTCAGCTCATGAACTCCTTATTGCCAAATTCAGACTTAAATTGAAGAAAGTAGGGAAAACCACTAGACCATCCAGGTATGACCTAAATCAAATCCCTTATGACTATACATTGGAAGTGACAAATAGATTCAAGGGATTAGACCTGATAGACAGAGTGTCTGAAGAACTATGGACAGAGGTTTGTGACATTGTATAGAAGGCAGTGATCAAGACCATCCCCAAGAAAAAGAAACACAAAAAAGTGCAATGGCTGTCTGAGGAGGCCTTACAAACAGCTTCGAAAAGAAGAGAAGCTAAAGGCAAAGGAGAAAAGGAAAGATATACCTATTTGAATGCTGCGTTCCAACGAATAGCAAGGAGAGATAAGAAAGCCTTCCTTAGCGATCAATGCAAAGAAATAGAGGAAAACAATAGAATGGGGAAGACTAAAAATCTCTTCAAGAAAATTAGAGACACCAAGGGAACTTTTCATGCAAAGATGGGCACAATAAAGGACAGAAATTCTATGGACTTAACAGAAGCAGAAGATATTAAGAAGAGGTGGTAAGAATACACAGAAGAACTGTACAAAAAAGATCTTCACCACCCAGATAATCATGATAGTGTGATCACTTACCCAGAGCCAGACATCCTGGAATGTGAAGTCAAGTGGGCCTTAGGAAGCATCACTATGAACAAAGCTAGTGGAGGTGATGGAATTCCAGTTGAGCTATTTCAAATCCTAAAAGATGATGCTGCGAAAGTGCTACACTCAATATACCAGCAAATTTGGAAAACTCAGCAGTGCCCACAGGACTGGAAAAGGTCAGTTTTTATTCCAATCCCAAAGAAAGGCAATGCCAAAGAATACTCAAACTACCACACAATTGCACTCATCTCACATGCTAGTAAAGCAATGCTCAAAATTCTCCAAGCCAGGCTTCAACAGTACATGAACAGTGAACTTCCAGATGTTCAAGCTGAATTTAGAAAAGGCAGAGGAACCAGAGATCAAATTGCCCACATCCATTGGATCATCAAAAAAGCAAGAGAGTTCCAGAAAAACATCTACTTCTGCTTTATTGACTATGCCAAAACCTTTGACTGTGTGGATTACAACAAACTGAAAAATTCTTCAAGAGCTGGGAATACTAGACCACCTTACCTGCCTCCTGAGAAACCTGTATGCAAGTCAAGAAGCAATAGTTAGAACTGGACATGGAACAACAGACTGATTCCAAATAGGGTAAGGAGTATGTCAAGGCTGTATATTGTCACCCTGCTTATTCAACTTATATGCAGAGTACATCATGGGAAATGACAGGCTGGATGAAGCACAAGCTGGAATCAAGACTGCTGGGAGAAATGTCAATAACCTCAGATATGCAGATGATATCACCCTTATGGCAGAAAGCTAAGAGGAACTGAAGAGCCTCTTGATGAAAGTGAAAGAGGAGAGTGAAAAAGTTGGCTTAAAACTCAACATTCAGAAAACAAAGATCATGGCATCTGGTCCCATCACCTCATTGGAAATAGATGGGAAAACAGTGGAAACAGTGGCAGATTTTATTTTTTGGGCTTAAAATCACTGCAGATGGTGACTACAGCCATGAAATTAAAAGACACTTGGTCCTTGGAATAAAAGCTATGACCAACCTAGACAGCATATTAAAAAGCAGAGACATTACTTTGCCAACAAATGTCTGTCTAGTCAAGGCTATGGTTTTTCCAGTGGTCATGTGTGGATGTGAGAGTTGGACTGTGAAGAAAGCTGAGCACCAAAGAATTGATGCTTTTGAACTGTGGTGTTGGAGAAGACTCTTGAGAGTCCCTTGGACTATAAGGAGATCCAACCAGTCCATCCTAAAGGAAGTCAGTCCTGAATGTTCATTGGAAGGACCGATGCTACAGCTGATACTCCAATCCTTTGGCCACCTGGTGCGGAGAACTGACTCATTTGAAAAGACCCTGATGCTGGAAAAGATTGAAGGCAGCAGAAGAAGGGGACGACAGAGGATGAGATGGTTGATGGCATCACCGACTCAGTGGACATGAGATTGAGTAAACTCTGGGAGTTGGTGATGGACAGGGAAGCCTGGTGGCTGCAGTCCATGGGGTCGCAAAGAGAGGGCATGACTGAGCAACTGAACTGAACTGAACTGAACTGAACTATAGCAACTAAAGAGTGTTTTGACAGTAGCCATCCTAATAAGTGTGAGATAGTATCTTATTTATGGTTTTTATTTGCATTTCCCTAATGATCTGTGAAAAAGCCAACTCAAAACTCAATATTAAAAAAAGTAAGATCATGGCATCTGGTCCCATCACTTCATGACAAATAGAAGGGGAAAATGTGGGAGCAATGATCAGATTTCTTCTTCTTGGCTCTAAAATCACTGTGGATGGTGACTGCAGCCATGAAATTAGAAGACACTTGCTTCTTGGCAGGAAAGTTGTGACAAACCTAGACAGTGTATTAAAAAGCAAAGACATCACCCTTGTCAAGAATCTCTGACCATAGTGTGAGGGTTTATTTCTGGGCTGTCTGTTTCGTTGGTCTATACTTACCTGTTTTACAGATGAGAAAGGCAAGGCTCAGAGAGGACCCATAATTTTGCCGAGGTCATGTGGTCAGTGGTGCTCAGGCTGGGGTTTGGCGGAAGGATGCCCTGGCCCTCGTCTGTTCATGCAGAGGTGGGTGCACAGGGTGCCCATCGGACCCAGCCACTCTTCCCACCAGGTCCCCCTCCGGGCCAGCTGTGCTGGGCCCTCACCTGGCTCATATAGGTTCAGACTAGCTTCCAGTAATGAGGTCTCATTGAAATTGTCTTCAAACAATGCACAGAAACACAGAGGTAAATGTCTGCCCCAAGAACCCAGGAAGGGCAAATTCCAGGGAAAAGCTGACAGTCTCCTGAGAGCCTGGGGAGGCTCAGGAGGGCAGGGGCAGGGGAAGGGGGGCACTGAAGTTTCCCTGAACAGGGAGCCCCTCCACCCTTGAGCAGGACCCACCCCCTGAGATGTGCCCATAGGTATGCACAGCCCGACAGGCCCAGCGCTCTGCCCACCTCGAGCAGTGCCTCCCTCAGTGAGAAGGGCGGGACGGTTCACTCGGCATCTGTGAGAAGGCAGAGCAAGGACCTGAGGAAACAACTCAGAACTCCTGCCGTCCAAGGTCTCAGAGATGACCAAAGACATCGCATTCATCATAAAAGAACCACTTCTATTCAAAGAAATGATACAGAATGGAAGTAGAACATCTGGAAGGGGAAAAGCTAGAGAAAAGAGCAAACTGTGGGGAATAGAAATTCAGAACAGAAAAGGGCCTTTCCAGAGCTAAGGTGCATTCCGGAGGACTGCAGGGGAGCAGGGGCGCAGACAGGAGAGGGAACTCTGGGGGAGCTGCCCTCAGCCCAACAGGACAGTTTCTGAGAAGGTCCCCCACATTCCTTGAACTGGGAAGCTCCTGCAGGATGATCCACAGCCCAGATGGAGAAGGGGCTGGGTCCCCGGTGGACAGAGCCCCAAGGGTGGGCCCGGAGGGGCAGAGGCGGGGGCTGAGGCGGCCTGACTCATGGGCTGCGGAAGGCTAGCTTCTCGGACACCAAAGGATGCGGGGGACAAGGCAGGTTCAAAGAAAACCAAGTGAGTCATTGTTCATGGGGACCGGGTTGTGCAAGAAAGGAAGTAGCTGTAGTGAGCTGCCCGTCCTTCCCTCCTCCCCGGCCCCGTCCCTCCCCCTGCGCTCCTCCCTCTCCCCTCCCCCTCTTCCCTCCTCCCCACTCCCCTTCCCTCCTCCCCACCCTCCCCCTCCACCCTCCCCCTCGCCTATCCCCTCCCTCCCCCTCCCCCTCCCCTTCCCTCCTCCCCCTCCCCTTCCCTCCTCCCCCTCGCCTTCCCTCCTCCCCCTCCCCCCCTCCCCCTCCCCTTCCCTCCTCCCCCTCCCCTTCCCTCCTCCCCTTCCCTCCCTCCCCCTCCCCTTCCCTCCTCCCCTTCCCTCCTCCCCCTCCCCCTTCCCTCCTCCCCCTCCCCTTCCCTCCTCCCCTTCCCTCCTCCCCCTCCCCTTCCCTCCTCCCCTTCCCTCCTCCCCCTCCCCTTCCCTGCCTCCCCCTCCCCCTTCCCTCCTCCCCCTCCCCTTCCCCCCCCCCCCTCCCCTTCCCTCCTCCCCCTCCCCTTCCCTGCCTCCCCCTCCCCCTTCCCTCCTCCCCCCCCCCTTCACTCTCACTCCCCTTCCCCCGCCCTTCTGTCCCCACAGTGGCTGCTTCTGGGCTGTGAGGCTGTAGCAGGTTAGGGTTAGGGATGAAGTTAATAGATGAAAGTTCCTGCTGCCTGCCCCGCCAACAAAAAACCCAAACGTGGGGAGTGAGGGAGGTAGGGGTGGCCTCTGCCTGAAGCTGAAAGAAATGCTGGACAGCACTCCACTCAGAAGGAACAGTGCCTGCGAAGCCCCTGGAGCAAGAGGAGGGAGGGCAGAGCCTGAGGGGCTTGGCTGCACCCTTTTCACAAGCAGGGCTCCTGGGGATCCTGACCCCCACCAGGCTAGAGGGCACAGTCCCTCTTCCGCTCTGTGCCCTGTGGCGGGAAGCCCTGCCTGGCTGTGCAGCGGACCCGGGGACGCACTCAGGGAGACACACTCAGGGATGGCCCTCAGGCTGGGCTGGGGGGGGCACTGAGGCACTCCAGGTCCCCCCTCGTGCGGGGACAGAGAAAGCGCCGCCCTGAACGAGGGCTGCTTGGGCAGCGTGCTGTCCCCCGGGCCCATGTGGCCTGGCTCCTGGCTGGGCACCTGCAGAGTGACCGCATACCCCTGTCTGACCCTGAGGAGGCCTTGGCTGTCTGGGGGCAGGGTGAGGGGTTGGAGCAGGCCGGTGAACCCTGGGGGAGGGCAGGCGGGCACAGCAGGGATGGCAGTCAGGCTCGCGTAGCCGTCACGTCACCCGCCTCCCAGGATGGCAAGGCTGGGGTGTGGATGCGGACACCCCATGAGCAGCGAAGGCACCGGGGATGGTCTCTTTTCCAAACCTCTTCCCTGCCAGGTGGTGGCTGCCCTCTCACCCTAGGAGGATAAATGATCCAGGCAAGAGGAATTTGTCCCCGGCTGGTTGGACCTTCGTTGCCAGGGTGAGGAGGGCGGGGAGAGGGGGCAGACTCAGCAACCTGGAGCCTATTTACAGTTGGGGTTCCCGAGTGCAGAGGGACGGCAGGTTCTGAAGAGAACCCCACCCAAGTCGCAGCCCCAGAGGGAAACAGTGTGGGGGGGCAGTGGGCAGGGTGGTCACGATGCTCAGTCGCTCAGTCTCATCTGACTCTCTGTGACCCCACGGACTGCAGCCCACCAGGCTCCTCTGTCCATGGGATTCTCCAGGCGAGAATACTGGAGTGCGTTACCATTTCCTTCTCCACAGAGTGGTCATGATGGTGAATAAAACAGAGCACCCACAAACTGTCATGTGTCGCACTATCTGTGTGGACTGTGTCCTGTCGACCTCCTGAGAACACTGCCGGGGAGGCCCGGTGTCACCTTCGTCCTGGTGGGAATGGCACCCAGGGACTCTCACAAACGGGGTCACCCTGAGTCCCTGGGACTTCAGAGGGGGCACCGCCCTAGGAGGGGGTGCCCTGTTTGTGTCCAGTCCCAGTGACGGCCTCCAGGTCTGCAGAGGCTGCGGGCTCTGGGGCAGGCGCAGCCTACGGGCTGAAGGCAGGGTGGCTGGAGGCGGGGCGTAGACACTGGGAAGAGGCAGCAAGAAGCACTGAGTCGTCTCACTCAGGCAGGCTCCCCAAGGGGCTGGTGGGTGGGTAGGAATGATGCCCGGGCAGCAGGCTCGAAGGGGACACAGGGGGTGCAGGTCTCTGTCTACAAAGCTCTGCATCCTCCAGGCACCCACCCAGGGGTCTCCACCCTCCGTCCTGCTCTGAGGGCCCCCTACAGGCCTGGCCTTCACAGAGGGGACCCCATTACCCCTGCCATCCAAGATGTATCCTCCCAACGTCTTACACATGCTTACTCTTTCTTTTTAACAAAAAGGAAAAACAATGAAAGTAGTTCAAAAGTACTCTGTGCTTCTGCAAGATAATCAGAATTTGTGGCACTTTTAACAAGGAAAAAGAAATGAAAGTTCACCTGTAACCCAAGTTATGCACCCAGATTTTTTCTGTGCATAATGCACTTTACAAAAATCAGATCAAGATACAGCAGCTGATTTTAACTACTTAAAAAATACAGCCACATAGCTGCATGTTGCTCAATGTCAAAAGGTAATATACAATAAGAATTATAAAAGCTGACACTTTGAGTCCCTGTTCTGCATTGGGGACTCTGTTTTTCCTCAGGTAGAAGTGAATAGACCTGGTGAGTTTGCCTATTTGACACTGGAGCAAAAAAAAATCTGTGTGATTTCAGGCAAGAATAAGCCCTGTGAAAGGTAGAGGAGATAGACAGCAGGGTTTGATCTGGGGTGGATATTCTCTCTGAGGACAGAGGATCAGAGTGCCAGCCCTGCCAGTATCTGCAGAAGAGATTTCCTGGAATAGGAGCAAGTGCCAAGGTCCTGAGGCCTGTGGTCTGTGAGGTCAGGATGGGCCTGGGGCTCTGGGTAGGGGTGGGATGAGGGCTGGCTGTGGGGGGTGGGGGTTGCTGGGGCTTGCATGAAGACAGTGTGAGGTTCCCTGGGGACCCGGGAGGGTCTGGATTGCCCTGGCAACACAAGGAGGCCCCTGGGCCGAGGTCTCCTGAGACCCTTCAGACTTTGTGGAGAGCCTAGGGTGTGAGGTAAGGTTCATGGGTGTCTGGGAGGCTCTGGGCCATATATGCAGCTCCAACCCAGTGAGGGAAAGTGGACCTTCCAAAGTCTGTACATGTCCACCAAGATGGAGGCAGGGTGGGAGGGTCCGGTTGGAAGAGAGGGAAGGAGCAGCAGGAAAGATGGGAAGGGTCGGCTGGAGGCCTTAGCTCCTGTGAACCAGAAAAGTCCGGATCAAGACTTCCTCCTGGAAGGTGAAAGGTTAAAAGTACTATATTAATATTTTAAACTGTAAGACCCTTTGGTTTTAGCAATAACTCCACCGAAGCAGGTAGAGCAGGACATGCTACACTCACGTTACACATACTGATCCGGGTGCCGGGACCCAGCGGCTAGGGGAGTTTGCACCCTGCACCTCCGCACTGCGGTTAGGTGCGCACCGGTCTCAGCTGGCGGGCGGAAGGGGGCCGCGACTGGAGGCGAGGAATAGAGAGTCCGGGGCTCCCCGCGGGGAGCATGGGGGCCTCGAGGGGCACAGAGCAGCCTGGAGGCGACAGAGCGTTGAGGATTCCACGAGGACGCGAGAGACGCAGGGCACGAGCCCACCGTGGCTCACTCGGACCCGGGGACCACGGGGAGAGAGGGGCGCAGGGCAGGACCTCACCAGAGTGCACAGATTCGGAGGACCGCGGAGACAGGGGCGCAATGCAGGACCTCACCGGGCGGGGATGCAAGAGCCGACCCGGGGACCAGGACCGCGAGGGGTGCACGCGCGCGCCCCCTGCCGCCGCCGGGTCTCGGTCGTCTCGGGGCGGGGCGGCTCGCGTGCCGGGGTGGAGCTGTCCTTTCGCGGCCGCAGCCGCCGCCTGGTCCCTGAGATGCGAGCGCCGGCAGCCGTGCCAACACAGCTCCCGGTCCTGGCGGACGCCTCCCGCGGGCGCGCCCGAGCCTCCGCGCCCCGCCGGCCGGGTAAGTGCCCCGGGCGCGCTCCGCGGCTCCGTCTCCGTGGTGGAGACCCGCGCGCAGAGCCATCTCCCCAAGGGTCCCCCTCCACTCACCCCATCCTCACGTCTCCAGGCCCGGGAGTCCAACCGGCAGCTCCTCACCTAAAAATAAAACAAGAACTTTCGAGGGACTCCAGTGCACTTCCATTGCTTGTGGTCACTCAGTTTCCGACCTGGGAGCGTCAGACAGCCCCCTCCCCCAGCTTTGGAAGAGTTGGGCCGATTGCCCTTAGCTCTTGGCCCAGTTTCCCTCGGAAATGTTTCGGGCAGATGCTAGGGGTTGTGGGGGGAGACTTGGAACCGAACCCCTGAGCCCTCCCCAGGGCAGCTGGTGAGGGTGGGGGGCCCCAGAGCTGGGGGTGCGCAGCTAAGCCCCCTCCTTCCGGGCAGGGAGTGCCAGCCTTGGTTCTCACACTCGAGAAGGCTGAAGGCATGTGTTCCAGGAATTCACTGGGCTTCAGTTAGTGGCACCAAGAAAATTTTTCTCCCTAAAGTCTTACTTTGAGTGGTGGAAAATCCCCAGCTTGTGGGCACTTTGTGAGAGGCACTGGGCTGCCCACAGGGCAGGTGACCAGTCAGAGGTCAGAGGCCAGAGGCCTTGGGAGGTTAGCCCTGGGGTTCCTGTGTCTGTCTCCCAGTTGGTCTGAGGGGCTGGGGCCGGAGGCTGCCCCCTTGGAAGCGTCCAGCGGGTCTCCAGCTGTGGCTGCCCCGTGACTCACGTGGGGCCTGTGTGTGACCAGCCGCAGGCTCTGACCCTCGAGGGGCTGGGCGCAGACTGGAGGCATGAGAGCGTGCTCTGGGCACTTGCCCTCTCGCTCCGGGTACTCGACAGTCGTGACTGGACCTCTCCCGGACCGGTCAGCGGCCTGGCCCACCCGGGCCGTCTCCAGGGGCCTCTGGCGGAGGCGGGCTCCTGAGCCTGGCCGGTCTCCGCCCAGCGTCCGCCATCAGGGCCTCCAGCCTGACTTCTGCAGCCTCTTGGGCCAAAGCCCGATCCCGGTGGTCTCGGGACCCACTCGTGGGCAGGTGAGCGGCTTTCTGTCCCCCCCGGGGGGGTGCGGTCTGTGCTGGCTCCAGCCACCGGGGCCAGCAGACCGCGCCTGTGGTCTGTGTGCTGGTGAGGACTTCGGGGTGGTCCTGGGCAGAGCTTGGACTTGGACCTTGGGCTTTGTCCCCTCTTGATTTGGCCCCAGAGTGGGGCAGCTGCGTGGGCAGGGGCTCACATGCTGGGCGGGAGCCATGGGCACTGCTCTGTGGTGTGGGAGGCTCTTTTATTTTTGTTTTTTGCTTATGTGTATTTTCTGAAGTGGACAACTATCATTTTTACCATGAAAGGGTCTTAGGAAAGCCCAGATTTCTCCGAGCAGCACAGTCGGCATAGAGCTCCGGGAGGCCAGCCCCGCGCTGCTCGGTGGTGCGTTTCTGGGGAGTATGATCCAGGCCCGCCAGGGCTAAATCTGTTTGAGGAGAGTGTGCAAGTGGTCAGGAAAATGGAGCCCGTGTTGAAGATTCCTAGGGCACGACAAGGCTCTTCCAGGGAACAGCAGCATCCTGGGGTGCCTCTCCCACCCCTGACGGGGTGCCTGGCCTGTGCTTGTTTGCTCCGGTGCTTTTTGCCATAACTTGTGTTTTTAGGGCCTTACCACCCTGGGACTTTGTGGGCTGGCTGTGTGCACACTGGGGAAGGGCTGCTCCGGGGAGCCTGGCTCCATCTCATGTCCTGCTGCTGGAGGGGGTTTGTACGGAGGGAAGTAAGGGGTCAGCACCACCCCCTCGATGTGTCCCCCCCAGCTCATCTCCCCTGTCACCCCCACTCCGCGCCACCCCTGGTCCGAGCTTTGGGCTCGTTTAGGGAATAGTGGTGCTGGGGAGGGGTCTCCTGGGGCCATGCAGGTCAGCCCCCCTCCCCCACTTTGGGTCTTGATGGGGCTCAGTTGGTCTCTGAGTGCCCAGCCCCTCTCGGGTGTGGGGGAGCTTCCCTGCCCGGTGTCCGCTGAGGCTGGGCCGGGTCTGGGTGCGGCTCAGTCCTCTCCTACTGGCATTAAGCGGCTTTGCAATTCAGATGGCACGACTTCACCCTCTGGATTCCAGCCCCCGAGGCTCTGACCTGGCTTCCCAGAGAAGGGCAGGCCTGGTGGCCGTGGCTCCGGGTGAGCTGAGAAGGCTGGACCCTTCCCAAGCATCTGCCCACCTATCCCTGTTCTGGCCTGCGGCCACCAGGCCCAACTCACCCGCCCCAGCTCATCTCCAGAGCTCTTGTTTCCTCGGACTTGTCACCCCGCAGCCTCAAAGCCAGCTGTTGCCCCCCAAGCCCTGCAGCTTCCCCCCTGCCCAGAAACCACCCCAGCCCTGCCAGGAACACCCCACTAGTGCTGCCACCACTGGTCCTCTTCGCCACTCCAGGCATTTTATTTCTATTTATATAGGAATTTGTGTTCTTTGTTTTTAGTATGGTAACATTCAATTACATAAAATTGACCATTAAAGAATTTCCAGTCCCGTGGTATTTATTGAGTCTATTGCCAAAGCTGTGCAACTACCACCTCTGATTCCAAAACATTTTCTTCATCCCAAATGGAAACGCATATCCTTCAAGCAGTCACTCCCCCTTCTTTTTCCCTCCAGCCCCTGGCACTCATCTCCTTTCTGGACATTTCCTCTACATGGACTCGATGTGCACCCTCTGGGGCCTGCCTTCCGGCCCGTAGCATTGTGTTTCCAAGCTCCATCCGTGTTGTAGGGACGTTAGGGCTTCACTTCTTACGGCTGAGTGTAGTCCACAGCGAGGATGGACCACGTTTTGTTTATCTTTTCATCAACTGATGGGCATTTGGGTTGTTTCAGCTTTTTGGCTATGGTGAATAATGATGCTCTGAGTATTTGTGTGCCAGATTTTGTCTGAACGTATGTTTTTAGTTCTCTTGGGCTAGGAGTGGAATTGCTGGTATAGTATCGTGACTCTTGTGTTTCACTTTTCGAGGAAATTCTGAAATGCTTTCTACAGGAGCTGTGCCATTTTCTATCCCCACCAACAAGGCACTCAGGACCCATTTTCCCTACATCCTCACCAACATTTGTCATTTTCCTTTTTAAAAAAATTATAGCCGTCATCGTGGGTGTGGAGTAGTATCTCATTGTGAGTTTGATTTGTATTTCCCTGGTGACTCATGATGTTGAGCATCTTTTTATGTACCTGTTGACCATTTGTATGCTTTTTGAGGGAGAAATATCTATTCAGGTCCTTTGCTCATTTTTAATTAGGTTGTTTGTCTTTTTGTTGTCGAGTTTTAAGAGTTCTTTTTATAGCCTGGATACTAGACTTTATCAGATATGTGATTTATACTTAATATTCTCTGTGTGAGTGTCTCTTCACTTTCTTGATAGTGTCCTTTGAAGTCCACGTTTTAAATCTTGATGAAGTTCGATTTATCTCATTTTTATTTTCTTACTTGTGCTTTTGGTGAAGAATCCATTGCCAAATTTAAGGCTGAAAGAAACACAGCATCATGTTTCCTTCAAGAGTTTTGCAGCTTTAGCTCGTACCCTCAGGTCTTTAACTAACTGGCTGGTTTTTGTCGCTGGCAGCTGGCTCCCCCACCCTTCAGTGTGTGCATGTCCAGTTGCCCAGCATCTTTTGGTGAGGGGGCCCTTCTTCCCCATCAAACGGCCTCGTTGTTGAAAATCCATAGACCACACGTGTTTATTCTTATGCCACCTCTCTCTTCAACGCCTTTAAAGCCCTTTTATTATGAAAGTTTTCAAATCTTCTACAAAAGTGGAGAGTTTTATAATGAGCCCAATTTATTCATCAAGCAGCATAAACCCCACACTACTCCCCAGATTACGTAGAAACAATCTCTGACATGTCATTCTTTCACAGGTGTTAGCGTATACGTATCTCTAAAATGTGTAGACTTTTAAAATCAGCGTTTTATGTGTTTTTTTACTTAATTTTTTAAAATTGAGAGACTTTAGTTAATATAAAGAAGTATCAGCAACAGTGAAAAGAGAGCTCAAAAGGGTACTCAGGACTGAGGGAGGTGCCCGGAGGGCTCACTTGGGTGTGGGGGTTCAGGCTCCAGGAGAGTGGGGGTGGTTGCCCTGTTTCTCAGCCCCTGGCATGGGAGGGCAGGAGCACACAGGTGGTGGGACGTGTGGGAGCCGGAAGCCCCTGGTGGTGGAGGGTGTCCCACGGCGCTCACTGCAGAGGAGAGGTGCCAGGAAGGCCCAGCCCTGGGAGCAGGCAGGTGCCTGGCACACGGGGTCCCTCGGACCGTCCCCCGAGTCCCCCCGCTGCCGGGCGCCACCACGTCCCCCTCCTGGCCTCTGTGCTGTAGGTGCCTTATTCATCTGCATAGGTCGTAAACCCCACAACACACTGTTGTCGTTGTTTTAAACAGTCAATTATCTTTTACAGATATTTAAATGGTAAGAAGGGTCCCGCATTTTTACCCGTGCAGTTACCACTTCCTGTGCTTTCTGTTCATTTGTGGATCCACGTTTCCATCTGGTATCATTTTCCTTTGGCCTGAAGACACTCTTTCACATTTCTTATAGTGTGGGTCAGCTGGCAATGAATACTTTCAGCTTTTTCATGTCTGAACAAGTCTTTATTTAGCCTTAATTTTCCGCAGTGATTTCCACAGTGTCAGGAATTCTGCTTTCATGCCTTCTTCTCCAGTGCTTTAAGGATGTGGCTCACTGAGTCCTCTGCATCCGTGTTTCTCTGGCGGCGTCTGTGGCCACACTTACCTGTACGTCTTTGTGTCCAACACTGTGCTCCCTGGCAGCTTCTAAGATTACCCTCTTTATTGCTAGTTGTGAGTGATTTGACTTTGATGTGCCTTGTATAGTTTTTTTCCTCTTTCTTATGCTTGGGATACATTGACTTCTTGAATCTGTAGGTTTGCAATTTTCACTGTTTGGACAAATTTCTGCTATTATTACTTACTTCTGTCACCTCCTTTGTCCTCCGATTCTTTAGGGCCCCAGTTACACATATTAAGCCTCTTGAAATATCTAAATATTTGATTTTTATTTTGATGCTATTGTAAATGGTATGGTTTTTTTAAATATCTGTATTCAGTTGTTCATTGCTAGTGTATGGAAATACAGTTGACTTTTCTATATTGTCCTTTTTCTCTGTGACCTCGCTGAACTCAGTTATTATAAGAGATTTGTCATAGCCAAATTTTATTATTTCCTGTGTGTACCGTCATGTTGTCTGTGAAGGTTAAGGGGCATGATGACAGAAGACACCTTTGTATTCATGGTCTCTGGGCATGTATTCGGTCTTTCACTGTTAGGTGTGATGTCGGCTGCACATCTTTTCGTAGATGCCTTTCATCAGGTTGGGCTTTTCTGATGGCTCAGCTGGTAAAGAATCCACCTACGGTGCAGGAGACCTGGGTTCAGTTCCTGGGTTGGGAAGATCTCCTGGAGAAGGGAATGGCAACTCACTCCAGTGTTCTTGCCTGGAGAATTCCATGGACAGAGGAGCCTGGTGAGTTACAGTTTATGGGGTCAAAAAGAGTTGGACATACGTGAGTGACTAACACTTTATCAGATTAATTAAGTTCCTTCTATTCCTAGTTTAATGAGAGTTTTAAAAATCATTCTACATAGATTTGGCCTCATGCATTTTATATATGTTGAGGTGACCATATATTTTTTTCTTTTGTTCATAAATAAAGTGAATTATACTCAATTTCTTGAATTCCTTGAGCAAAACTCATTTGTGATATGTTATGCTCTTTACATATTTCTGGTTCCCATTTGCTAACATTTAGTTGAAGATTTTTGTGCCTGTGTTCATGAGGGATGATTTTTGTCTATAGTTTCCTCAAAACATCTTTGGTTTTGGTATCAGGGAATGCTGAACTTAAATAAATTAGTTGTCAGTTTTAAATTTGATTTTTAGATTTTTGCAGAGAATTGTATGGCTTCTTCCTTAAATTGGTAGACTTCACCAGTGACTCCACCTGGGCTTTTGCTTTTGTTTGTCGTAGGAGTAGATACAGGCTCAGCAGGTTATTTTTCCTGGGTGAGTTTGGCAGTTTATGTCATTCGGGAAACTGGCTCATCCCATCTGAGCTGTGGAATCTGTGGGGTGTTTGTCTTAGTCTCTGTAGTGACAGTGCTCATCGCTCAGTCATGTCTGACTCTGTGCAACCCCGTGGCCTGTAGCCCGCCAGGCTTCTCTGTCCATGGAATTCTCCAAGCAAGAGCGGGCTGCCTTTCCCTTCTCTAGGGGGTCTTTCCGACCTAGGGATTGAATCGGGTCTCCTGCGTTGCAGGCAGATTCTTTACCGTCTGAGCCACCAGGGACGCCCCTTAATCTCCCTGGACTGCCACAACAAGACACACTGACCCAGGGGCTTGAACAGCACCTGTGAATAATGAAGATTTGTTTCTCACAGTTCCAGTGGCTATGAAGTCCAAGATCACGGTGCCTGCTGACCTGACTTCTGGTGAGAAGGGGCTGCTTAGCTCGCACGCAGTGAAGAGTGTTGTCCTCTCTTTCCCTCTTCTTGTGAGGCCAACAGTTCTGGCAGTGCAGGGTTCCACCTGGAAGACCCCATTTAACCCTAATCGCCTCCTTGCAGACCCATCTCCAGGACAGTCAGATGTGGAACCAGGGCTTTAACACGTGAACTTGCAGGGCACACAGCTAAGTTCAAGGCTGTGTTCTCTTGTTTTCCTTCTGATGGTTGTGGTATCTGTAGTGATGTCCCTTTGTTACCAAAAGAGTGAGGTGGGGTCCAGCTGCTCGCTGCAAAATCTGTTATCAAAAGGTATGTGGGGTCTGGCTACTCGCTGCCCAAAAGTCAGTAAACAGGCCAGGTTGGTGGAAAGTTTATTTCAGATGCTGGCAGCTGGAACGGAGAGAGGATGGCAGATGTCTGTCCAAAGGCTGAGTCCCACCCCCTACTGGCAACCAGCAAGGCAAGAGCTTTTATAGACAGAAGTGATGGTGGTGGGGGGTGGGGTGGGTTTCTACATGCAGAAACAGCAGCAGCAGAAACAGCACAGTCAGCTCTGACAGTCGTCTTCAAATTGGTGGTCTTCACCATCTTCATCAGTGGTCTGACCAACATCATCTTGGTTGTTTTAGGTACAGTTAATTTTCAGCTCCAGGGTCAGTTTGTTACCGTTTCTTTGAGGCCAGTTCATGGGTACCGTCTGGTCATCATGTAGTTTTAAATTCTCCATCTGGTGTTTTAGTGTCTATAAGACGGCTCACAGGATATGGCTCAGAATATTATATATAGCCTTTGAGAAAGGGTTAAAGGTCCTTGACTGTGCTAATGACTGCATTATTATTTAGTCTCTGACTGTTCTCCTTTGTTTCTGCATTTCTCACTTCTCTGATTAAACTTATTCTTTGACTAAAGTTTTCTGCAGACAAAAGACAGATAGAGGAATTGGTAGGGGGCAAGGACCATAGGGTCCTCTTCTGTTTCACCTTCTTTCATTCATGATATTGGTAATTTGTCTCTTCTCTATTTTTTGATCAGCCTGGCAAGAGGTTTATCAATTTTGTTGGTCTTTTCAAAGAACCAGCTCTTGGTTTCGTTTATTTTTCTGTTTTTCTGTTTTAAGTTTCACTGAGGGACTTCTCTGGCAATCCAGTGGGTAGGACATTGCCTTCCGATGCAGGGAGTGCAGGTTTGATCTGTGGTTGGGAAGCTAAGATCTCACATGCCTCCAGGTCAAAAAAAAAACCCCAAAACAACAAACAGAAGAAACATAAGTTTTATTGATATTTCCACCTTTCTGCTTGATTTGGATTTGTTTTCTTGTAGTCACTTAAAGTGGAAGCTTAGGTTACTTACCTGGAACCTTTAATTTTTTCCTACAATAAACATTTAATGGTACGTTTCCATCAAAGTACTTCTCAGCTGTACTCCATAAAGTCTGATGTGTTGTTTTTTTTATTCAGTTCAAAATACTTCTAAATTTCTTTGAGACTTTCTCTTTTACCTGTAGTTATTTGCATACCAGATAGTTGGGAATTTTCCAATATGTTTCTAGTTTAATTCCATTATTATTAGAGAACATACTTTGTATGATTTTTATTCTTTTAAGTCTGTTAAGGATTACTTTACGTTTCAGAATATGGTCTGTCTTGAATGTTCCAACTACAAAGAGTGTGGACTCTGCTGTTGTTGGGTGAAATGGTCTATATATACTTCAATTAGTCTATGTCTGTTTTTTGGATATTCCACAACTTTTTGATTTTCTATATTGATTACTGAGAAGATTGAAGGCAGGAGGAGAAGGGCCCGACAGAGGATGAGATGGTTGGATGGCATCACCAACTCAATGGACAGGAGTTTGAGTAAACTCTGGGAGTTGGTGATGGACAGGGAGGCCTGGCGTGCTGCAGTCCATGGGGTCGCAGAGTCAGACACGACTGAGTGACTGAACAGCAATGATCAATTAGTGAGAGAGGAATGTTGAAGTCACTGGTGAATTATCTTCTCATTTTTTTTTTTAGTTTCTGCTTCATGCATTTTGAAGCTCTGGTGGTGCATTGTTATTGAGAAACATGGGCCCATCCATCCTCGCGCGACGTCCCTGTCCGTGCTGGTGACTCCTTTGTCTGAAGTCAGCTTTGTCTGACGCTCACTCAGCTATTCACATGGCTACTCCAGCTGGACTTTGGATTGGTGTATCTTTTTTGATCCATTCACTTTACCTACTTTTGCCAGTAGTCAAAGTGTGTTTCTTATGCTTAGAGTGGATTCATGGCATGTTTCCGGCATTGTCACATCACTTGCTGAACGTAGAGGAAAGGGTGGAAGTCATGAGTTTGAATCTGCTTCCTCTTCCAGGTTGGACACTCGAGGCCGGGCAGGGCTGCTGGCCTCCTCTCTGCGTCTGCTGGCGCGGAGCCTGATGCCAAGGGTCATTGGTCTGCAGGGCGTCTGTGAGGCTCAGCCCCACTGCACGGGAAACCGAGGTTCTGACGTGTGTCCTGAGGTGACGGGTAGGCTGCCCAGCCTCGGACCAGAGTCACGGGGCTGCTCCCTTGGCCGGCGTTTGTGTCCACACTGCAGGTGGCGGCCACCAGGCGTGGTCAGCGGGCTCAGTGCAGCTCTGAGTTAGTGGCCAAAGCAGATGCCCGGTGTGGTGGCATCGAGAGAGATTTTACATAGAAAAGAGGAAGCCCATGTGCCCAGAAGTGTAGACCTTGGGGGAGGTGGGCTGCTGGGAGGGGACAGATGGGCCACAGGCAGCGGGGGTGGGGGGCGCCTGCCCGGAGCCCCAACCCAGCGCTCAGCCCTCTGTGCCCGCGGCCCAGTGTCCTGCTGGAGCAGCGACTCCTGTTTCCAGTCGCTTTATGGGGTCTACCTGCCGGGAGCTTTCCAAGCACAGGGCTGTCTTCTCAGGAATGTGGTGACAGGACAGGGTCCTCGGGCCACCCTGGGGGCCCAGAGGCCACCCGTGGAGAAGGGGCGCGGCAGGAGCCTGCTCCCACGCTCGGGGCCTGGGCCTGGGGGCCGTGGTTCACACCCGGGCATTGTGCCCTCGCGCGCCTCGCTGGGTGGGCACGCCCTGGCCGCTGCCTCAGGGCTTGGGGCATTGTGTGGACACCCGGCTCCGTTCAGTGTGACCGACTTGATGCTCCCTCTCTTTTAGGGCCCGAGATGATGATCCCACCGGGGGAGTGCCTGTACGCCGGGAGGAAACGCAGGAAACCCGTTCAGAAACAGTAAAGTATCATGTCTTTGCTGACGGCTGCTGACGGAGGGGAGGCCTTGTGTTTTCATTAGAAAAAGTGAATTTCAGGAAGAAAGCGAGTGAGACAAGGGTTCTGTCAGGCCTTCCCGAGGGCCAGGCACCCTCAGGATCTTGGGGTCTTGGCTGCGGGGCGTGGGGGCAGGACCCTGGGCCACTTTCCCAGCCCTGATTGCAGCTGAAGTCTGGCCAAGGGGTACCCCCCCTGCCTGGGTGAGACTGTTTCCAGCTGGACACACCCCAGTGCCCTTGGGCTTCACCCCAAGTGAGAGGAGACCGAGGCTCATCCTCCCAGCCTCCAGGAGGCTGAGTTGGGGGGTACCCCAGGCGTGGCCCCCACCAGCCCTGTCTGTGGCTGCCCAGTGGGGCTCGGAGCCTCCATGCGGGCACCCTGCAGTCTTGCAAGTGGCCGGCCGGTTGCAGAGAGCAGCCCTCAGAGCCTGGGGCCAGGTTCTGTGATGCATCCACCGTGTAGGGCTATGTGTATGTGTGTGTGTGTGTGTGTGATCATATGTGTGCATGTGCAGTGTCACTTCCTGTGTGTGACACAGCTCTGTTGGTGTGTGTATGTGTGTGCACCTGCGGTTGTGTCTGTGTGGGTGTCCAGGTTTCTGTGACCCAGGCAACCCTTCAGCTCCTGGGGGCTGCAGGACCCGTGAGAGGTTGACAGGAATGGGGACCCCTCCAGCCCCAAGGACGGGCTGCAAGACTGGTGAGGCTGGACTTTGGAAAGTGGCTGTCACCTGAGTCAGCTGTGTTGCTTCTGTGACCTTGGGATGGGGCTGGGGGCAAGTGTGCGGCCTAGTCTGCGGGGGGCAGGGGGACAGCAGAGCTATATGCCCAGGGAGAGGCCGGGCAATGTCCTGAGCTCCTCTGCTCTGGTGAGAACACTTGTCTTCTTAGATAGGAAAAGAAAGGACCTGGAGACACAGCTGTGTGCCCTGGGATCTGGGGACTGGGGCGTGTCCGCCAGGATCCAGGGGGGCATGTCCACCAGGATCCAGGGGGGCGTGTCCACCAGGATCCAGGGGGGCGCGTCCACACCTGGGGGCTGAGAGCAGCCAAACCAGCCAAAACAGTGTTTATCAGGGCAGCTCCCCGCCTCTGTGCACGAGGGGCCAGCCGTGTCTGCACACCTGGCAGTGAGCCTGCGACAGTGTTCCTCGAGGGTTCCTTGTCCAGCAGTTCAGGACGCACCACGGTGTGTGGGCCCCAGCCCTCCGCCAACGCCTGCTCAAGCTGTCTCACGGGTGTCTACTGTGACATCAGGCCTCGTGTTGAACTCTTCCCCGTCTTTGCAGAGGCGGCTGCCCTGGCCGCGTGCTGGCTTTTCCTCATGGGCTGAGCAGGCTCGTTGAGTGTTCACGCTGGGAGTGGTGGACTCCTTGGCTTTGACACAAAGCCCACACTGCAGCCCCTGCCTGGCCACATCTGTGTCACCCTTGTGGACTTGGGGGCGCGGGTCAGTGATGCAGACAGAGGGGCGCACCCTGCTGTGCTGTGAGCAGTGAGTTTCCTGCTGAGCTGGGGAGCTGGTGCCTCGGCCAGGACTGGTGGCCAGCAGCAGCTCATCAGCTTGCAAGCAGGTGATTCAAGGCCAGACCCAACAGGCCCGTGTGTTCCTACAAGTGGCGTTGCTCAGACCAGGAGTGTGGCGTTTGTGATTTCACAGGTGTCACCACACTGGCCGGTGCTGGAGCTGAGCCCTGCCAGTGCATGGTGCTCCTCGGTTTTGGGGAATGTGGGTGCTTTTCTCAGACACAAGCCTGTCAGACACGCTGTCTCCTTTTCTGTGACTGTATGTTGACAGCTTTCGCTCACTTTTCTATCGGATTGTTTATGTTTTTGTGCTTCGTGATTTGTGAGAGCTTTTTGTACACTGGGGATACAGATTCTTGAACATGTTTCACATACTTTCCGCCAGTTTTTATTTCACTTGTGGTATTCTTTGCCATGCAAAAAGCACTTAATTTTCATGTACTTGAGTTTATTAATCTTTTCCTTTGTGGCTAATTTTATGTCACATTTAGAAAGGTCTTCCGTGCGTCAAGTTTATGAGAATTTTCCTAGAAGATCTTGAATATACATTTGGAAGTTCTGAGCCTTTGGAGTCTTTCCTGGTGAAAGGTGTGTGTTCTGAATCTGTTTCTTCTTCCCTGTGGCTGCTGGTGGTTCCCAGGATTTCTGTTGGATGAGCAGTGTTCTCTCTGATTTGTCATGGTATTGGGCATTCAGCTCTGTGATTTCAGGGAAGGCGGAGGACCCCTGAACACACTCACCCAGCTGTGCCTGTGGACATGGCCCTGCCGGCCTCTCTGGGCACCCGTGTCTGTGGGTTGCAGAGGCCAGGGAGGCGGCTGGGATGTGTACCAGGGCGTGAGCCCCATGTGCCAGCTGCAGTCCTGCCCCCTTGCGGAGGCTATGGGCTATGGGTGGGCAAAGAAAGTCTGGAGCCTGCCATAGATGGACTGCAAGGTGGAACCTGCTAGAAGCCCAGGTGAGAACGTGCTCCCCCAAGGCCCAGGGCTGGGCCCACGCTGAGCAAGCAGGGCAGGCTGCAGGGTCCCTGCCCCCAGCCGCTAGGGGCAACCGGGCCCCCCCCCGCCCCGTCCCCTTTGGGCCCCCGCTCCTCACCGTGAGGGGTGACCGGGTCCTTGCCCCCTGCCCACCGCGGTGAGGGGTGACCATGTCCCCGCCCCCCGCCGTGAGGGGTAACTGTGGCGGTGAAGTTCTCCGTGCTCTTGGGGGCGGCACCTTGCACTCTGAGCTCAGAGGTATGTGAGCAACGGGGCGCCCCCTTGTCTCCACTTCTGTCTTCTTGTGACTGGCTGTGACCAGAGCGCCCTGGGCTGAGAGTGCTCGCTGCACGTGGTCTGATCCGTGTGGGGACTCGGGGTGGCTCAAGAAGGCCCTCCTGAAACTGAGGTTAGCGAGGCTCTGTTGCGTCTGAGGCTCCTGTGCCTGCCATTCCTCCACGGCCTCACAGGCGACCTTGCCTGTGCCCCCGTCCTGCAGGCGGATCTGCACTTCCTGGGACTTTCCACAAACGGGACCTTCTCCATGTGGGAGCTTCAGTCCCCTGTCGTGATGATGTAGCTTCCTCCGCACTTGTGTGCCCCTCGTGTGGCTGAACCACGTGTGGTTACTCATCTCCAGTGACAGTGGGGTGGGTCCCGGGTTGGGGTGTCACCAGCAAAGCTGCTGTGAACATTTATGTTTGAGTCTTCGGGTGTGTGCCTTCATTTCTCTTGGGTGGGATTGAGTCCGTGTGCAGTCGAGGAGGGCTCGACTTTCTGAGAATCCACCAGACAGATGATTTTCTGAGCAGCTTTGCTGTCCATGCTGCTGGTGGCAGGGCGCGGGGCTCATCCGCCTCCTCACAGCGCCTGGGTGTCCGTCCTGGTCTCAGCTCCCCGACCGGCTGTGGTGGAGGCTCATCGTGACTTTATGTTGCATTTCTCCAGTGAGGAATGGTGCTCATGGCCTTTCCTGTGCTTATTTGCTGTCCACAGAGCTTCTCCCGTAAAGAGTTTGTCTAAATAACTCATCTGTCTTCTTATTGGGCTGTTTGTCTTCTTGTTGAATTGTGAAACTTCTTTAAGTGTTCTGTATATAGGCTCTTGTGAATATTTTTAGCCAATTAATCTATGGCTCCCCTTTTAATTTTCTTAATGGTGACTTTCAAAAGTCATTTTAAATTTTTTGAAAAAAATAAATTTACCATTTTTTTCTTTCACAGTATTTTTAGTGTGTGCCCTGAGAGTCCCAGGACTCCTTCCAGGGTCTCCAAGATTTTCTAATGTATTTTCTTGTAAAGTTTTATGGTACATTTTAGACTTAGGCCTACAGTCTGTTTTGATCTAATTTTGGTATTGTGTGAGGTAAGGATTGATGTTTACTTGTTTTCTCGGCTGTCCAGTTGATTAGCACCATTTGTTGAAAAGAGTTTCTTTTCCTATTGAATTTCGTTAGTGTCTTTGTCAAGTGAATTGACCAAAAGTATGTGGGTCTGTTTCTGGATCCTCTCTTCTGCTCCATTGATCTTTTTCCATCTTTGTCTGAAACCAAACCAAAATGGAACACTTAACTCCGAGAGGATTATGGTCAGTCAGGTAAGTCCTCCAACTCTGCCCTCTGACTGACGATCCCCTGCACATCCACATAAAGTCTAGACTGCTTGTCGTTTCTGCAAAAAGTCCTGCTGAGATTTCCGTCAAGGCTCCATCGATTCCACAAGTCACTTTGGGGGTAACACCGTCTTAACAGTACCCAGCCTTACTAGCTGACTTTCCATTGTTTGTGTCTCTTTCCTCAGCACTGTTAAGGTGTCAGGGTGTCTCCTGTTGGACTTGTCCCGGGTGTTTTAGGTTTCTGGCTTTTGGGTCACTCACCTCCTGCCGAGTCTCCACCCTGCAGAGTTGGGGCTTGCCCCCATGGCCCTGAGCCTGAGCCTGAGGTCAGCTCAGAGGGGCGCTTCCCTCCAGTGGCCCCTCACCCACCTGGTGGGGGCGAGGGTCTCTGCCCCAGCCCCTGGAACCAAGGCCTGGGGAGGTGTGTTGGGCTGCATTCGAGGGGAGCCGGGTGGTCGATTTGAGAAAGCTGGAAGGACAGAGCCTTCCCAGCCCCCGGGTCTTCATTCAGGAGTGTCCCCGGCGCCTCATGGGGTGGGAGTGGGGACAGTCACCACTCAGCCCATCCCAGGTGTGGGTGGGGGCCTGCTCCCCACAGATCTGCCCACAGCGAGGTCTTTGCCCTCCTCTGGCCCTGCATCTGCCCTCAGTGCTGCTCTGCTTTCTGGGGGGGAGGCCTTGAGTTCTCTCCCTTCTGGGCGGGGCTACCCTCTGGTTGGCACGTCCAGTCCACACGAGGCTGCTCCATCTCCCCATGCCTCCTGGCTCTGGATTTTGTTAGCAGATGACCAGTGTTGGTGTAGGCACCTCATTAAGGAAGAAAAAAGAAAAGAAACCAAAGAAAGTCACTAGATAACCAGAGAATGGGAGAAAATGTGTGTATCTGTTAAGGATCTAGTATCCTGAATATATAAAGACTTCCTACAACTCAAGAGCAAAGGAAATGGCAACCCACTCCAGTGTTCTTGCCTGGAGAATCCCAGGGACAGGGGAGCCTGGTAGGCTGCCGTCTATGGGGTTGCACAGAGTTCGACACGACTGAAGCGACTTAGCAGCAGCAGCAAGAGCAAACAACCCAATTTAAATTTGGGCAAAAGGCTCGAGTAGACATTTCTCCAAAGGAGATACAGAGATGGCCAACAAGCATGTGAGAAGATGCCCAACATTATTGGTCATTCATTCATTCAGTCAGTTCAGTCGCTCAGTCGTGTCCGACTCTCTGTGACCCCACGGACAGCTGCATGCCAGGCCTCCCCGTCCATCACCAACTCCCAGAGCTTGTTCAAACTCATGTCCATTGAGTCAGCAGTGCCATCCGACCATCTCATCTGTTGTTCCCTTCTCCTCCTGCCTTCAATCTTTCCCAGCATCAGGGTCTTTTCAAATGAGTCAGTTCTTCCCATCAAGTGGCCAAAGTATTGGAGTTTCAGCTTTAGCATCAGTCCTTCCAATGAATATTCAGTACTGATTTCCTTTAGGATTGACTGGTTTGATCTCCTTGCAGTCCAAGGGACTCTCAAGTCTTCTCCAACACCACAGTTCAAGTGCATTAGTTCTTGGTGCTCAGTTTTCTTTATGGTCCGACTCTCACATCCATACGTGACTCCTGGAAAAACCATAGCCTTGACTAGACGGACCTTTGTCGGCAAAGTAATGTCTATGTTTTTAATATTCAGTGATTTTGGAGCCCCCAAAAATAAAGTCAGCCACTGTTTCCATTGTTCCCCCATCTATTTGCCATGAAGTGATGGGACCAGAGGCCATGATCTTAGGTTTTTGAATGTTGAGTTTTAAGCCAGCTTTTTCCACTCTCCTCTTTCACTTTCATCAAGAGGCTCTTCAGTTCCTCTTCACTTTCTGCCATAAGGGTGGTGTCATCTGCGTATCTGAGGTTATTGATATCTCTCCCGGCAATCTTGATTCCAGGTTATGCTTCATCCAGCCCAGCATTTTGCATGATGTACTCTGCATGTAAGTTAAATAAACAGGGTGACAATATACAGCCTTGAAGTCCTCCTTTCCCAATTTGAAACCAATCTGTTGTTCTATGTCTGGTTCTAACTGTTGCTTCTTGACCTGCATACAGGTTTCTTAGGAGGCAGGTAAGATGGTCTGGTATTCTCTTCTCTCAAGGAATTTTCCACAGTTTCCATACAATCAAAGTCTTTAGCATAGCCCATGAAGCAGAAGTAGGTGTTTTTCTGGAACTTTCTTGCCTTTTCTATGATCCAGCAGATGTTGGCAATTTGATCTCTGGTTCCTCTGCCTTTTCTAAACCAAGCTTGTACATCTGGAATTTCTTGGTTCACATACTTTTGAAGCCTAGCTTGGAGGATTTTGAGCATGACCTTGCTAGCATGTGAAATCAGTGCAACTGTGCGGGTAGCTTAAACATTCTTTGGCTTTGCTCTTCTTTGGGACTGGAATGAAACTGACCTTTTCTAGTCCTGTGGCCACTGCTGAGTTTTCCAAATGTGCTGGCATTTTGAGTGCAGCACTTTAACAGCATCATCTTTTAGGATTTGAAATAGCTCAGCTGGAATTCCATCACCTCCATTAGCTTTGCTCATGGTGATGCTTCCCAAAGCCCACTTGACTTCACACTCCAGGATGTCTGACTCTAGCTGAGTGATCACACTGTTATACCATCACACATATGAGAATGTTATTTTAAAAAGGACAATAGCAAGTATTGGTGAGGCTGTGAAGTATGGCTGGTGTGGAAGACGGTTTGGCAACTCCTCAAAAAGTTAAACATAGAATCACAGGGCCATGGAACACGACTCAGCTCTGAGAAGTAGTGAAGTTCCACAGAGGCTGCCTGATGGACGAAGCTTGACTGTGTGATGGTCAGTGAAGGATGCCAGCCGTGAGAAGTCTGATTCCATTTTTAGAAATGTCTCAACAAACAAATCCAGAGAGACAGAGAACAATTGTGGCCACTGGGGGCTGAGAGATGAGAGAAGCCACTTGGTAGGAGTGTTACCTGGGGGTGAAAAAATGTTTTGGAGCTTGATGGAAGTTGACAGCTCTGTGAATGTCCTAAGTGCCAGCACGCTTTCACTTTGAAGCAGCTTTATGTTACGTGAATTACAGCTCAGTCAAGAGAAAGAAGCAGCGATGGTGGAGCTTCTGCTCTTGTGTGGTTTTGTGTGGCCTTGGCCCCCCATGGCCGCGTGGGTGGGGGGTGCCCGGGGGTTTCTGACCGAAAGGACTGTGTGGGGCAGGTTTCCATGTACTTACAAGTGAGCGTGCGGTAGAGACACGGGACCTTCTGGACCCAGGAGCCCGGAGCCCCAGAAGGCTGCTCCCGACCTGGGGAGCGTGGGCCCGGGGGAGGCGGCCCCTGCCCAACTGGCCTAGCCTCGCTTTCTAGGAAGGAGGTTAAGGAGATGTTTCTGCGCGGAGGGGGTAGGTCCAGGGGCGGGTAAGAGGGCCCGTGAGGGCGGCCGCGGTGGGCAGGATGTCCAGCCTGGGCCGCTCCCTTGTAGGGAGCTTAGTAGGAGTGTTAGTAGCCTTAGTAGGAGGGGGAGCAGGCCTGTGGCGGGGGCCCTGGCCTTCCGCTCCTGAGTGGAGGGGAGGGTGGAGGGCACCATGGTGCCCAGGCCGCCTTGCTCACCTTGGCCTTGTTAGCACCTTCCAGCCCTGCTGAGTAGGGGCACGCGGGCCCAGAGGGGGCACGCGGGCCCGTAGGGGCCATGCAGGCCTCAAGGGCAGGACCCAGAGGAGCTCCCGAGAGAGCTGAGCTGTGTGCCCAGGGCTGGTGCCTGCTGCTACTGCAGAGTAGCAGCGCAGTAGCTGCTTTGTGCTCACCCCAGCACAAAGAGGCCACAGGGCCTTCCTGCTGGCTCTTCCCCATCTCTGGGCCTCCCTCCAGAGCTGCGACCAGTGGCTGGCATGGTTGGTGCGGCCAGTGTGGCCGATGTAGCTGGTGGGGCGTCTGTGGCTGGTACAGCTGGTGTGCCCAGCATAGCCTCTGTGGCTGGTGTAGCTGATGTGCTCAGTGTGGCCTCTGTGGCTGGCGTGGCCTCTGTGGCTGGCATAGCTGATGTGCCCGGCGTGGCCTCTGTGGCTGGCATAGCTGGTGTGCCCGGCGTGGCCTCTGTGGCTGGCATGGCCTCTGTGGCTGGCGTAGCTCATGTGGCTGGCATGGCCGCAGTCTAGCTTGTGCATCTCCAGGAACTGGTGCCTTTTCATCCCGTGAGGCACGTTTTTGCCAGCAGCCACTTTTTGTAGCCAAGTGCTCCTCCTGAGGTCACTGCCTGGGACGCTTTCCACCTGGGAGTCCCAGCCTGACTGAGGTCTTCCCCTCACAGGAGGCCTGCTGTGGGTGCCGAGAAGTCGAACCCTTCCAAGCGGCACCGTGACCGCCTCAATGCCGAGCTGGACCACCTGGCCAGCCTGCTGCCGCTGCCGCCCGACATCATCTCTAAGCTCGACAAGCTTTCCGTCCTGCGCCTCAGTGTCAGCTACCTCAGGGTGAAGAGCTTCTTCCAAGGTAAGACCCTCACCTCTGTCTGCCCGGGCCTCACCTGGGCCCACCTGGCTTCCTCGGGATGGGCCTGTCTTCGCTTCTTGTCTGGAACCCTTTAGAGGCAGAGTGCTGAGTGTGACTGACCAGAGCAGCTCTGGTGGGGAGGGGCCTGGGGCTGGCTCTCCCCCTGTTTGGCTCACCTGCCTGGGGATGCTGTGCTGGGCCAGGTGCGGCCCTCCTTGGTGCAGGGCAGCTGGTGTGTCCGTCAGGCCCTTGCAATGCGCTGGGTACTTGCTCGTGCCTGGTGCCCCTGGGCAAGCCTTACTCTTCGCGTGGCCTGGCTGAGCTACTGGGGAAGAAATGTGGTTTTCACCGGCCTACTTCAGCCTTCGGCCATCAGCCCTCAGCCAAGTCTGAGCTTCTTACAAAACTGTGCATTTATTCTGTCTTCGGGCAGAGGTAAGATGAGTGTTTACAGTGGGCACGTGTGGACACCAGGGGGTGGCGGACAGCAGCTGACCACAGGCTCACGCTCTGCTCAAGGCTCTGGGAGTCAATGCGTGCACAGCCTCCTGTGGCCGAAACCCACCTCGGGCTGTGGTTAGGAGGGCCAGCCTCTGAGGCTGTGGCCCGGAACCACAGGGACCCGGGCCATACAGTGCCGGCCCCGCTGCGGGGCTGGGGATGTGCGTGCGTCCGACGTGCCTGAGGTGTGGCAGCCACTGTGCCTTGCTGGCTTTCTCGGCCTGGGAGGGAACTTTTCCTGAGGACTCAGGCTGCTTTCAACCTCTACACCCCCAGGGACCCGCTCACTGCACCCTCCAGCTGGGCCAGCGCCGACCAGCCTGGCACCGGGCCCTCCCGGCCTTCCCTTTGTCTCCTGGAGCGGGAACCCCAGTCTTCCCGCCACGGCTGGCCCTGGAGCCCCCTTTGTGTGAGGGTGCTGACAGGGTCTGGGTCCCACTCCCGGGGTCCCACGGCCCCTCCCCTGTGTCCGGCTCCGATCTGGGGCTGGACCCCTGTTAGGGGTGCGCACGGCACACTGGGTGGTACTGACCCCAGTGAGCCGAGCTGTCCCTCGTGGAAAGGACCTCTGTCCCCGAGGGAGGCTGAGCACTCAGGGCTGTGTCTGCTGACCCAGGCTTGGTACTGGGGGTGGGGAGGTCCTTGCTCCTTGTGACACCCACGTGTCCACCCCCCACACACATACACGCGGGCTCAGGGAAATCATAGGGTGAGGACATGGGCAGAGTTTTGACAGCTTGGGCTGGAATTTGCCCAGCACCAGCCCAGGTTCGTCCCCCAGTAAATCACCCAGACCCCCCTGCCCCACCATGGCTGGAGGCACAAGCTTATGAAGCATTTTTGGAAAAGTAGGCTTGGAGGGCAGCAGAGAATGGTGGGTGCCATGGGGACAGGAATTTGGGGGGTCACCAGGAGTGTTGTGCTGGCTGGAGGGCTTCCAGGAGGAGGCGAGGGGGTTGGTGTGGTCTGTAGGCCGCATAGAGGCAGCCCCATCATGGAGCTGTCGAAGGGACCCTTGCTACTTCAGTCCTGCACTGAGAAGGCCCCACCCTCCCCAGCTGTGGTCTGGGCTCCTCCCCCATTAACTGGCGCCCTGCCCTGCCAGTGCCCCCTCCCCGTGGCCAGCCCCGAGGCCCCCACTGATCCCCAGGTTCACACTTCTTGCAACCACCAGGAGTCCTGCGTTCTCCTGCGTGTCCCACTGGCCCACTTGCAGAACTGGGCCTGAGTTCTGTCTGAGTCCCTCCCATGCCCACAATCTCCTATCCCTCCTTAAAGCACCTGTATTTCCCTGGATCTCGGGTTATGGTTGCCCGGGCCTTGGATCTCTGATGGGTGCAGGAAAATGGGGAAACTGAAGGGGTTATGTGGTTCTTTGTGTGAAGTGGGCCACTTTCCCAGCTCCTCCATTCCAAGTGGAAGTTGAAAGTGACAGTTCTACAGGGGCTTCCTGTGACATGTGTGCGTGCTCAGTCGCTTCAGTCGTGTCCGACTCTCTGTGACCCCATGGACTGCAGCCCACCAGGCTCCTCTGTCCATGGGATTCTCCAGGCAAGAATCCTGGAGTGGGTTGCCGTGCCATCCTCCAGGGGATCTTCCAACCCAGGCATCAACCCACATCTCCTGTGGCTCCTGCATTTCAGGCAGATTCCTTACTGCTGAGTCCCTGGGGAAGCCTTCCAGTGACACTACTTCTACATTAAACATCAGTACCTCCAGCTGCCGGGACCTGCGGTGTGGGGCCCAGGGCACGTGGTTCCCAGCCACCGTGGACTCCACGGTTCCTGGGTGCTGAGTCCTCAGGGGCTTCGGGAGACCAGGGGCTGCGGCCAGCTTTCTGCTTCAGGGTCAGGCCCTCAGGTGTCTGTCGGCCGCTCCTGAGTGCCTTCCGGGGAGGGCTCCATCCTGAGTGCCTCCCAGGGCTCCATCCCACAGGGGCCCTGCACCTCCCCGAAGGAGGGCCCATGAGCTCACCGTCCCCAGGGCCCTGCCATGGGGGCATCACACACCCGACCAAGCCCCCACTGGGGCTGATGCACAGACTCGCTAAAGCTTTTCTCACCCATCCAAGCACTAACCAGGCCCCAGGGCCCTGCCGTGGGGGCACCGCGGACCTGACCAAGCCCCCACTGGGGCTGACGCACAGACTCACTAAAGATTTTCTCTCTCATCCAAGTACTAACCAGGCCTGACCCTGCTTAGCTTCTGAGGTCAGAACAGATCAGGTGCATTCAGGATGGTATGGCTGTAGACAAGCCTTTATCCCTGAGAGGGTTTTACTGTCCAGGTTTCCAAGTCTTACTGAAAATGCATCAGGTCTTTAGGTAGGAAAAATGCAGATGTGTGAAACAGCAAAAGCAGCCATTCAGCACTGGTGTGACCTTGGTGTGGAGTCCAGGCCCTCGTCTTGGAACCGCAGGCCCTGCTGGTGCTGCCGGTTCTCCAGCCCCGTCTGTGCTCACAAAGGAGAGAGTTCCAGGAAGGCATAACAGGACCTCTCCGAAGGCCTGGGGATGCTGGGGGCTCACGGACCCATATTCAGAAACTCTCAGACCCTGACTCCCAATGCCTGGTCTCCATCCCCACTGTGTGGTGTCCACCCCATTGTGAGGTCTCCATCCTCACCGTGGGGCCTTCATCCCCACTGTGGGAATCTCCATCCCCACTGTGCACTCTCCATCCCCACTGTGGGAATCTCCATCCCCATTCCTGGGCCTCTGTCCCCATTGTGGGGTCTCCATCCCCGTTGTGGGGTCTTTATCCCCCACTGTGTGCTCTCCATCTCCACTCTGGGGCCTCTCCCCACTGTAGGGGTATCCATCCACACTGTGGGGTCTCCATCCTCCATTGTGGGGTCTTCAATCCTTTTCTGGGGTATCCACCTCCATTGTGGGGTCTTCATTCCCTTTATGGGGTCCCCACCCCCCATTCCAGGGACCCCATACCTGTCCCCAGGGTTTCCCCATGCCCGGGGCTTCCTAAGTGACCCATGTGGACAGCTGAGCCAGGTGTGGGGCTGCTCAGGAGGGTTTTCTGTTCACCTTCTTCCCACAGAGGCTTCCATCTGCCTTTAGGACACTGATAGGGGACTGGTCACTTCCTCTCTGGTCACTTCCTCGGGTACAGCTGTGTCCAGCCAGGCCAGGGTTGGTGGCCTTGTAAAGACTTTGGTTCTGTTGTTTCCAGGAGTTCAGGTATCGGCGTGGTGTCCGCCTGAATGCATGCTTCCTCTTAACCAGGAGCAGAGTGCTTCTCCTGCACTGTGCCCGATCCCTCTCCCTGCCCCAAGGCAGGGGGATGCCCCATCAGGTCTGTGGAGCCCTCATGCTGCCAGTGGGTGGCCCTGCTGGTCACAGCTGGGGGAGGTAATGAACTTGACTTCCCTATCACCCTTTTGTCTCAAGGATTCCCAAGTTTGTGATCTTCCTCAGGCTGTACATTTTAGGGGAAATTCTAAACATTTTCCTGAATTCATTCCCTCTGCATAGTTAGAAAAAAGTCGAGCTATAAAAATTGGATTTTAATCTCTGCTTCCTGACTCAGAAATGGATAATTTCATTAAAGCTTCCATAAAAAGTCACCTTTGGGAAGGACATGAACTGGAAAGTTCCAGCCTCCAAGAGTAATAATGGCCTGCAAATTTGCTTGTAGTGTCGTGTTTGTGTCAACTTTCATGAATTTTTAAAAGGCAGTGAGCTTATTTAATTAGTTAACTTGGTTCTGAGTAGACTGAGGGCTGGTGCTTCTTAGTTATAAACCCTTTGCTTGTACCCAAAAGAGGGATTTTCCACTCTTGCAAGTTTCGCTGTTTGCAAGAAGGAAAACTGGGAACTGATCACAGAAAAGGGAGGCACGGTGGGTGGAGAATGTGAAGGACCCTTGGGGGGGCGGGAGCCGGGTTCCCGCTAGGACATGTGGCCCAGGACGTGAGGTCCCAGGTGCCCCCTTCTCAGGCCCAGCAGATGATGCTGCAACATTGACCCAGGCAGGAGACTCACTGGACCTGGGCTTCAAGGGCCTAGAATGGGGACCAGCATGCAGATGACCAAGGACCCCAGTCACCCTAGCCTGGCCGGTGGCATGACCCAGGACCCCCGGCCCCCCTACCCTGGTAGGTGGTGTGACCCAGGACCCCCTGTCACCCTAGCCTGGCTGGTGGCGTGCAGGCAGGACCCCCCATCACCCTAGCCTGGCTGGTGGCGTGACCCAGGACCCTGGTCACCCTAGTCTGGCCAGTGGTGTGTAGGCAAGACCCCAGTCACCCTAGCCTGGCAGGTGGTGTGACCCAGGACCCACCATCACCCTAGCCTGGCCGGTGGCATGACCCAGGACCCCCCTGTCACCCTAGCCTGGCTGGAGGCATGGAGGCAGGACCCCCATCACCCTAGCCTGGCCAGTGGCGTGACCCAGGACCCTGGTCACCCTAGCCTGGTCAGTGTCGTGCAAGCAAGACCCCAGTCACCCTAGCCCAGCTGGTGGAGTGACCCAGGACCCCCAGTCACCCTAGCCTGGCTGGTGGAGTGACCCAGGACCCCAGTCACCCTAGCCTGGCCGGTGGCAAGACCTAGGACCCCCAGTCACATTAGTGTGGCCGCTGGCGTGCAGGCAGGGCTGTGGGTGGGATGAGCAGAGGGAGGGGACACTCAGCAGACAGACCCAGGAGGGGAAACCACAGGTTTGGCCTCCCAGGATGATCCAGAGATCCCTGAGCTGTGAGGACACACCCCTGCTCACTGTCTGCCTGGCCCGGGCAGCCCACCTGCACTCTCTGTGCCAGATGGACCCTGGCCCCAGGCTCTCCTGAGCTGGGTGGGTCTGCTTCACCCGCTCCGGGTGGCAGGTCCACAAGCCCCGTGTCCTAAGCTATGTCCGGGACACATGGGACACTGGACTCCTCTGCGGGTCAGAGATAAAATTCTCCCCGAGTCTTAGGATCCCGTGACCTGGGAGTGCAGTGGATGCAGCTGAGCTAAACTGTGCAGTTCTCAGCTTTCACTGACGAGTCATCCTTCCCTGATGAGTTCTGCTGGGAATGAGTGTCTGTGATCCCGCAGAGCACATCCTGAGGCCTGGCCCCACTGTGCCGTGGGGCGAGGCGGGGCTCTGAGGGGTGCGAGCTGGGACCCCGTCCCTGAGAACGAGCACCCTTGCGGGTGGAGGCTCCAGGGGGCCCTCCCCACTACGTTCTGCAAGTGGGCGCTCCCACCTCTGAGTGGCAAGGCGTGCGAGGCCTCTGAGATGCTGGGAGCCGGGTCGGGACCAGACTGCCCTGCCTCCATGGGGCTGCTCCGTGAATTCCTCCCCTCTGGGATGTGGCTGTGGCTGGTCTGGGGCTGCGTCTCCTCTCCAGCTCTTCCCCTGTGGGAGCCCCACCCCCGCAGCACAGACAGCTTCTGGAGGACAGCCCCTGGGGTCTTTCCAGCAAAGATGTGCTGCTCTGGGTCATGTCAGGCTACGTGCAGGCTCCTCATTCTTTCACTCTCTCCTGGTTCCTGAGTCCTTCCAGGACCTGTGTCCCCCACAACACAGGAAAGAGCGTTGCTTTTCCTCTCACTGCTGTGGGATGGACCAGGGGCAGTCCCGGACCTTCCCTGTCCCTTCTGGGTCATTTAGGGTCTTTCGGTCACTGGTACTAGTGTGATCAGTCCAGCCGAACAGTAAATCTCTGAAAGAATTTCAAGTGTGAGCCTTCTCGCTGCCTAGTCTGAGGGTCCAGCAGGCAGGGTTGGGGTGGGTGGGGAGCCGGATAGTGATCCCAGAGCCATGGTTTCTAGCCTTTCCAGGTGAGAGCAGCAGCACGAAGAGGTGAGTTTGGAGGAAGTCTGCCTGGCGCTGCCGGAAGCTGGCACCCAGGTGGTCTTGGTGTTTTCCCGGCCTCTGAGGACCACATGCCTGGGGTGTCTGTCTGCCTCGGTGGCTGACATGTGTCACCCATCCTCTCTAGTCACTTCCTTGCACTTCCTTCCTTAACACAAGTGTCAGACGGCCACATGCCTACAGGCATCCTCCCGGGAGGAGCTGAGATACTCTCAGCAAGTGTTTGGATATTGTGGCCCCACCTGCTCCACAGGAGACATACGTCTTTGACGGGCCTGGTTGATACATGGTGCTTCTCACTTGCAGCCCAAACACCTTTGGAGTTCTTGAACATAGAGAGACAGCCACCCCACGGGCCCCTGGAGGCATGTGCAGGCCTCACAGGGCCATCACGAAGCTCCTCTCGCTAGGCGCTGGCAGGGGCAGGGGCCTCCAGCCCTCTTCTGGTGCAGGTTGGGGGGTGGAACCAACAGCATCACCCTCCAAGGAAGTCCTACTTCCAGCCTCAAACATCTCTCACCTCTGACATCCTATCTGAAGCCTTGCCAAGGTCATCTGGGGCCAACAGTTGGAACATGTTGTGGTGGGGCCTTGGCCCAAATTGAGACTGAAAGTTCCACATTAACAGCAAGCTCTAATGCAGGTAAACAGAACAGTGGCTGTGGTCCTCACCTCCCAGGATTTACAGTCCAGTGGGGAAGGTCTGCCACCAAGCACACAGACTCTTCCATTTCCAGCAGATACAGTGTCGAGTAACTGTAGCCATCAGGCAGATGACATGTGAAATACAAGATGAAATATCTGAAACCTTTAAATATGTATTGCTCAATCAGCAGAAAATTAAGGAATACTCAAAGAGACTAAAAACTAAGTGCAGTTGAGAACCCAAAGATAAATTTTTAAAAAACATTTTTAAAGGATGTACCTCCTTTAAAATGCAGAAAGAAGGCAAGGTTTGGGCTGCAAGGAGGGATGGAGAAGGGTGTCAATCAGAGCAAACACTGATGTGTGAAATAGTAATAATGGCATATGGTAAGAGCAAAAAATGAGAAAAATAAAGCCCTGGCCATGACAGTATATAAATTTGGAGAGGGAGATTTGAGTTAAAGATTTCAACATTTCTTGTATTAATTAAATTTGGAGGTTGAGTAACTAATTCATAATAAAATTTTCAGGATAATCATCAAGACAACAGAAAGGTTTAACTTTCAAAATAATGGAGAGAAAAAAGTAGAATGAGAAAATGTAATTAATCAAAAGAAAAAGACAGGAAAGAAGAAAAAAGAAACGTGGAAGAGTGTAACAAATAGAAAGCGTAAAATTCCAAATGTGTCATTAGTTACAGACAATGTAAGTGGACTAAATAGGCCAACTAAAAGATAAGGATTATTAGAGTGAATATCTCTGTTTACAAAAGGCACAGAAAGGTTGAAAGTAAAAGGATGGAAAAAGATATATTGGAAAAATACTAACTGAAATACATTTGGTGAAGCTATATTAATGTCAAAAAATTGATTTGAGGGTGAAAAATATTACTGGAGATCATGAGAGCCTATCATTTAAAAGTCATTAAGCATTTTATTTTGTCAAGCAAAGAGAATAACTTTAAATTTCTGTGCTTTTAATAACATCATCTCAAAAATATTAAACCAATATTGACAGAACTATAAGGAAAAATACATGAATTCATCATCAGAAGAAAGATTTTAGATAGTTCTCTCAGTACTTGATAGATGAGATAAATAAAAATCGGTAACAATTAAAGATTTGAGCAGTGCAAAAAAGGGTTAAACATGGACATACATAACACTGTACTCTGAAACTTAACACTCACATCTTTTCAAGCCCACATGTAACTTGTAAATATATTGAAAATATGCGTGCATGCTCAGTCACTTCAGTCATGTCCAACTCTTTGCCACTGCATGGACTGTAGCCCACCAGACTCCTCTGTCCATGAGATTCTCCAGGCAAGACCACTGGAGTGGGTGGCCATTCCCTCCTCCAGGGGATCTTCCCCACCCGGGGTTCAAACCTATGTCTCCTGCACTGCAGGTAGATTCTTTACCCACTGAGCCACCTGGGAAGCCCAAACTGAAAGTATGTTGGTCAATAAAGCAAGTCACAATAAATTTCAAAAGACAAAATCATGAAGAATGCATGCTGAGCCCTCAAGCCAGTTAAGCTGGAAATCTGTAGAAAAGATGACTTGAAAGCCCTTACATTTGGAAATAAACACATTTGTAAATAACATAGACCAATGTAGAAAACATGACAGAACTGAGGAAATATTTGCAAATCAAAATGTGTGTGTGTGCTCAGTTGTGTTGGACTATTTGTGACCCTGTGGACTGAATACCACCAGGGTCCTCTATCCATCAAAATGTGTGGCTGCAGCTAATGCAATTCTTAGAAATAAATCAACTTGAGGGTCTAATGTGAAAGAAGAAGGGATGAAAATTAGCATTCAGTGTTGATAAAGTGAGCTAAATAAAGAACAGTCATAGGAAATAATAAAGCAGAAGGTATTTGTGAAATAGAAAGGTAACATACAATAGAATTCCTTTAAAATGATAAAACAATAAAGATCTGGTGAGACTGATCAAGGAAAAATAGCAAACAGTATTAAGAAGTAAAAGGAATATTATATAGCATATTATATATAAAGCATGATGATATATGCTGCAAATATTTAAAAGATGGCTTGAAATTATTATGAACAAATTTATGCTAGTAGATTTGAAAATATAGTAAATGCTTAGAAATATAGCTTATTAAAATTGAAGAAGAAATAAAACACCCAAATAGTCATATGGCTATTTGAATGAGTGGTTAAAATCTTCCCACAGAGAAAAATCTAGGCCCAGACAGTTTTAAAGCAATTTCTACTAAATGTCAAATGAAAAATCAGTCCACCCTATACTGAATCCATGGTACAGAATTGTAACAGAGGTCCTGATGTGAACTCACATTGTGCGCGCGCACACACACACACACACACACGTGTGCCTGCACGTGTGTGCATGTGTATGTGTGTTCCAGCTCTGTCTACTGAAGGGGCCACCCCAGAACAGGGGACACAGGTGGCCTTCAGACCTCGGTTTCCAGACACAGTTCACCACTGAAAGGGACTCATGCCTTCTGGCCTCTGTCCAGAGCAGGAGCAGAGAAAGGACAAGATGAGCCTGGACCGTCCATGCTGGACAGCAGGCTGTGTTCAGAGCACGAGGGGACATACCCCCAGACCCAAGCCTCCTGAGGAGACATACCCCCAGACCCAGGCCTCCTGAGGGGACATACCCCTAGACCCGGGCCTCCTGAGGGGACATACCCCTAGACCCAGGCCTCCTGAGGGGACATACCCCTAGACCCGGGCCTCCTGAGGGGACATACCCCTAGACCCGGGCCTCCTGAGGGGACATACCCCTAGACCCGGGCCTCCTGAGGGGACATACCCCTAGACCCGGGCCTCCTGAGGGGACATACCTCCCGGGACCCAGGCCTCCTGAGGAGACATAACTCCCAGGACCCGGGCCTTCTGAGGGGCTCCCCTAACCAGGTTGGGACAGTCTCAGCATTAAGATGAATGTGGGTGGTGACAGATGATAATCCAGCAAATGAGATGGGATTCCCTAAATCTGCATGGATATAAGTAAATGAACAACTAAACAGACACCATGATACCTGACCAAACTGCCAGGAGAGAGGACTCTAGATGGGTGACTTTTGAGCGGAGGTGAATTATAAAATGCCCAGTTGGTAACCACTGTAGGAATAATTCAGGCTGGAAATGTCAATGGACACTAAAATTGGTGAAAGTAAGAAATGGAATATTTGAGTCTTGAAAAACAAAGTACTAATTAGCTACAAAGAGGGAAGCCCTGCAGTGGGGAAAGCCAGCACACTGTCCCAGTGACCGAACGTGGCATCTGCGGTCCCAAAAGAAACCGACCCCGTGTGCCAGGCTGCAGGATGTGTGAGGACACTGCTTAGTTTTGTGATGTTCCCACCGGACATGCTGAGGACACATCAGCAAACCGGACCTCAGGGGCAGCCTGCAGAGCGGCTTGTCCCATCTTGAGTCAAGAAGGACTAGGGGCATCTAGATGGAGAGTAGCCTGTGCCTGACTGAGAGGATGCTCTGGGCAGTCGGTGAAGTCCCGGGGTGGAGGGGGGTTCTCTGGGCAGAGGACATTGGGTGTTGTTCTTACAACATTTCTGCATGCTTGATATTGTCTCAAAATAAAACACAAACGAAAAGAAGAAGTAGAGAAAACTGTGGACCGGGGAAGCAGCTGAGGGTTTGAGTCAAGGGGAGGAGCTGGAGGAGGAGCAGCGGAGAGGGCGGGGTGGGGGGCTGGCAGGAGCTGATGCTCCTAAAGCTCGCCTCGAATTTTTAGGGGAAGGAACTAGTCCTTTTGCAAGGGAAGAGTGTGCTTTGAGCAGCACGGTTTCTTGCAGCCACGTTACCACCAGCGGTTCCATAGGTTGAGCCAAGGGCCCCTGAGGGGACAGGTGCTGGGAGGGAGTGAAGGGGGCTCCTGGGAGCAGCTGACCCAGCTCACCTGCAGCCGCTTCATGACCGGGCCCTGGGGTCTCCCTTCTCCAAGCGTTTGCTCAGGGTCATCTCTTTGGAGGCTTCCTCCAGCCTCACTGGGACCTTCAGTGCTGGGCTGTGTCCCTGGACGGGGGTGGAGACTGACTCGGCCATAGAAGGCCCCAAGCACCTGGGCAGAGACCTCCCCCCCGCCACCCCATTGCCCAATCAACCCTGCCTGTGGGTGGTGAGTCAGGCAGGACTGTGGTGGAAACGACCCCTGGAGTCACTGGTGGTGACCAATGGGCTCCAGGTTGGGTGACGTGCAAGTTCTTTACTTGGAGGCTTCTTTGTAACTTTATTTACAAATTCATCCTATGCCCATGCATCAGACACTGTGACAGCCAAGCTGGCCACTCCTCCAGATCCGGCCTGTTCTTGGCTGGAGCTGCCCTGAGGACAGTCTGCCCCTTCAACCTGGAGTGCCTGACTTGGTGTTATTGTAGATAAGCAGGAGCTGGAGAAGGAGCAGCAGAGAGGGTGAGGTGAGGGGCTGGCAGGAGCTGATCTTCCTAGAGCTCATCTGGAATTTTTAGGGGAAGAAACCAGTCCTTTTGCAAGGGAAGAATGTGCTCTGACCATCCTCTTATCTATTTGTCTGTGAGTTGCAGCACGTGGCATCTTCGTTGCGTCATGTGGGCTGTTTCACTGTGGTGAAGGGCTCTCTAGTGGTGGTGACGTGGCCTTGGCCTGCGATGGCTTGCGGTGGGGCTTGGGTCCCCAGCCAGAGAGAGGCCAAGTTGTGTCAGTGAGAGCCCCAGATCCTGGCCACCAGACTAGTTGTCAGTGACCAGGCCTCTGGCCCTTCAGCTTTGCAGAAAAGAATTCCCACAAAGATGGAAAGTCCATGAAGCAAGTGTTTATTAAGGGAAATAAGTACAGTATATATGGACAGACACATGGGCGGACTCAGAGAGAGTCTCTAGACTTGTGTCCTTGTGGCAGTTTGAATTACCTTTATGGGGCATTTCTTCTGGGTTTCCTTCGGCCAATCATTTTGATTTCCTTGGTTCACAGTCCACATTTTGATGTATCTCAAGATCCTCCCATGTGTTTGCATGCATCCCTTAGCCAAGATGGATTTTATAAGGCATATGGGTAGAGAACATCCCTTGACGTAACTCCCCCTTTGACCTCCAAGGAGTCTTTATGTGCATATGTGGTCTCCTGACTTCTAGAATGAGATATATGTGGTCTGGGCAGGGCCCAGCCTGTCTTAATTGTCCTGCTATCCTCATTTTGGAGTTCCAGTCCACAGGGAATGACTCTCCAATTACTTTACCCTGCAGGGTGGTATCTCCTCCTGCCTAAGTGGTGGGTGGGTTTATTTGCCCCACAGCTTGTGGGGTGTTGGTCTCCCCCATTGAAAGGCAGAGTCTTAACCCCTGGACCATGAGGCAAGTCCCTGTGTCCTGCTTATCTTGACACCATGCAGTTCCTCATGGAATAACTACTTGACTTTATAGCACTGTTTTTTTTTTTTTCTTTTTGGTTTTGTCTGCTTTTTCAAAACGTTTCTTGAGCCCTGGGCTTGCCAATGTACACTTCCCTTCAGACTGTTGAAACTAAGTGAGAAACCTGAATAGTTGACCTACCACCAAGAGCATGTGGAACCAAAACGCGTGTAAATAAAATTCCTTTTTCTTTTTCTTCCCAAAGAGCTACTTTTAGTTGTGTCTCCCCCCCACCCCTTTTCTCTTTTTAAATTTATAGGTTTAGTTTAATTGGAGGATAATTACAATATTGTGATGTTTTTCCCATGTGCTCAGTCGCTTCAGTTGTTGTTGTTGTTCATGGGGTCCAACTCTTTGCGACCCCATGGACTGTAGCCCGCCAGGCTCCTCTGTCCATGGGATTTTCCAAGCAAGAATATTGGAGTGGGCTGCTGTGCCCTCCTCCACAGGACCTTCCCAACCCAGGGATCAAGCCTGTATCTCCGGCATCTCCTGCATTGCAGGCAGGTTCTTTACCCCCTGGGCCACCTGGGAAGCCATACATCAGTATGAACCAGTCATAGGCATACATGTGCCCCTCCATCCTGAACCACCCCCACCCCTCCAGGTTGTCCCAGAGCACCAGCTCTGGGTGCCCTGCTTCATGCATCAAACTCAAACTGGTCATTTATTTTACATACGGTAATGTACGTGTTTCAATGCTACTCTCTCGAATCATCTCACCCTCTCCTTCTTCCACTGAGTCCAAGTCTGTTCTTTATATTTGTGTCTCCTTTGCTGCCTTGCACATAGAATCACTAGTACCATCTTTCTAGATTCCACATACATGCATTAATATGTGGTACTTGTCTTTCACTTTCTGACTTACTTCACTCTGTTTAATAGGCTCTAGATTCATCCACTTAATTAGAACTGTCTCAGATGCATTCCTTTTTACAGCTGAGTAATATTCCATTGTGCATATGTACCACAACTTCCTTATTCATTCATCTGCTGATGGACATCTAGGTTGTTTCCATAACCTAGCTGTTGTAAATAGTGCTGCAATGAATATTGGGGTGCATGAGTCTTTTTCAGTTCTGGTTTCCTCTTGGTGTATGCCCAGTAGTGGGATTGCTGAATCGTATGATAGTTTTATTCCAAGTTTTTTTAAGGACTGTCCATGCTGTTCTCTATAGTGATTGTATCAGTTTGCATTCCCACCAACAGCGTAGGAAGGTTCCCTTTTCTCCACACCTTCTCCAGCTTTTATTATTTGTAAACTTTTTGATGATGGCCATTGTGGCCGGTGTGAGATGAAATTTCATTGCAGTTTTGATTTGCATGTCTCTAATAATGAGCGATGCTAAGCATCTTCTCATGTTTATTAGCCATCTGTATGTCTTCTTTGGAGAAGTGTCTGTTTAGGGCTTCTGCTCATTTTTTGATTGGGTTATTCATTTTTCTGGTATTGAGCTGCATGAGCTGCTTGTACATTTTGGAGATTAATCCTTTGTCAGTTGCTTCATTTGCTATTATTTTCTCCCATTCTGAGGGCTGTCTTTTCACCTTGCTTAGTTTCCTTTGTTGTGCAAAAGCTATATTTGAGGAGATAACAGTTGAGTAGATAATAATTGAAAACTTCCCTAAAACTTGCACTGCAGCATGGGGATTAAGGAGAGAGCACAGTTCCTCTGCAGGACTTGCAACCCTGGTCTCCTGCCTGCCAGACCCCAGAAAGCCAGTGAAGAGGACTGGGCCAGGCAGCGGTGGAGACGGGGGCTCCGCTTTCCTGGTGCCCGGAGCCAGACTGAGCTGTGAAACCTCTGGAGCTTCCCTGGTTATTTTGGAAAACAGGGAAATTCTTTCTGTAAAAAACCCACAAGCTGATGCAGTCTGCGTCCTGTTTAGAACACCTGCGTTCTAAACATAGGCACATTTATTCACACGCATGATGTTTCTTCTCACCTAACTGAGCTTGGGGCTCTGGATGCCGTTGGAGTCCCTCCTCCGCACCCACCTAACTGTGGAGCTCAGAAGGACACGCCCCCACGCCCCCACCCACTCCTTCGGGGCTGAGATGAGAGCTGGTCCAGCCCTGGCCGCTTATGCCCACATGCTTCCGGTCACCTTTCCTGTGCTGGGCGGGCAGACTCTGGCACGACAGCACATAACCCTGTGAGCACGTCTGTTCTTGACAGCGCAGGTGCAGAAAACCACTGTCCAGAAGGAGACAGAGCCGGCCGGCCCCTCTGTGGACCCCTTTGCTGTCGAGTCACAGGACAGCACTTTCTGCCAGCCTGTGTGATTCACGGTCATGCTCCAATGGCAAGACAAGGAGTTTATCTTTTAGTTCTTGAAAAGCGAGGCGTGGGAGAGAGTTTGAATGTCTGAAAGCTGAGGTGCTCCATGAATGTGATGCCAGAGTTGCCGCGGGGTCTGCAGGCACGCTGGGGTGGGAGCTCAGGTCAGAGTGGGGCCCCGCATTCTCCATCTGCCCCCCAGGCCTGGCCACTGGTTCCCCCAGCAGGTGCACCGTGCTGCGTGGGACCCACACGTGCTCCTGGACTTGTGGGGCCTCTGGGCCCGAGTGGTATCCCCAGGGTCACCCAGAGGGGCTGGTGGTGGGGGCAGGGGTGAGCGAAGCCAGTTAACCCCCCAGTCTCTCGGGAAGGTTGGTTCTCTACGTCCTGGGCCCCTGTCTCAAGGACGGCACGCGGTCCCTGCGGGAAGTGACAGGGCACGTCGGAGGGTTGAGTTCGCCTGCTCCCCGAGCCTGGTCTCAGCTGCTGAGAGGGGGTGGCCAAGAGTGGCCACCACAGACGTGGCTGCGGTCACTCCCGTCTCAGTTCTGCTGCTGTGACAGACACACAGACGTCACCTCTCAGTCCTGGAGGCCGGAGTCCCGAGGTCAGGCGCCCCATGGCTAGGCTCTGGTGAGGGCTGAATTCTGAATTGTCCTCACCCGGGAAGGGGTGAGAGTGCCCCTGGGGTCTGTTATAAGGACACTCATCCCGCTCGTGGGGCTCCCCTCGTGGCCCAGAGCCCCTCCTGACACCTTCACCTCAGGGGCCAGGAATGTGGGCACACAGGTGTCTGCATGGAGGTCTGTGCCGAGTTGGTGGCAGCAAGACACGGAACATCAGGGCACTGCTGCCCAGGCCCCTCTCGAGGCACATCAGGTGGGTGGTGTGCTGGACCCCCAGCGGCCCACCCCCATCTCAGGGGGCGCCGAGGTCCCCGGACCCCTGCTCTGAGCCTGTGCTCCTCTGCCGAGCAGGCCTCAAAGGGCATCTGGGCTGGAAGTGTGCAGGAGAGGGGGGCAGGCCTGCTCCTTGGGGTCCCAGGGGCTCCACGCTCTTTACCTCCCTCCACACTGACCTCCCTCTGTAGCATGGAGGGAGCTGGGCTGCGCTGTGGTCACACCAGCTGCCTCCGGAGGGACACACGGCCGAGCATGAATGCGGCCCTGGGCGCACGGGCCAGGGTGGTGTGCTGCTGGAGGGTCAGAGCTGGGCTGTGTGTGCAGTGACCTGTCCATTCCAGGAGCTGCTGCTCATCAGAGCTGAGGTCCAGCCCAGCTCCCCGGGGTACCCTGGCTCCTCTCTCATCACCCTGGTGGCGGAACTCCTGCACCCCATGCCCAGACAGCCCCCTGCTCCCCACATTCCCTGTGTCCATAATCTGGACTCACCTGTCCTGTCCCTGGGGACCTGGCCAGGAGCAAGGTGGCTTCTGGGCATCATGCACTTCCAGAGGCAGAAACGGGGCATCTCCAGGTTTCTCCTCCACCAGGGACACTTGGCACCTCTCGGTGGCCAGACCCAAGCACAGCACCCTGAGCAGCGACAGGTGGGGCTGGGTCCTTGTGCCACGTGACTCGGCCCAGTGTGGCAGCTGCCCTGAGTCTCCTCTGTGTGAAGGACAGGGAAGGAGGTGAGGTACGGAGGGGCTGAGCCCCCAAGGGCAGCAGCCTCTCCAGTCTCCCCCCCAGGCTATGTGTGCAGCCCAGCCCACACAGGGATGCCCGCCGTCTGCATGATGATCACACACAGCCTCTCTCCTCCAGACAAGCAGCTCAGGGTTGGACTTGGACATTCACTCATGTCCAACTCTTTGCAACCCTTTGGCTGTAAGCTGCCAGGCTTCATGGGGTTTTTCGACAAAAATACTGGAGTGGGTTGCCATTTCCTCTAGGAGATCTTCCCCAGCCAGGGATCAAACCCATGTCTCCTGTGTCTCCTGCATTGCAGGTGGATTGTGTACCACTGAGATATCAGGGAAGCCTTTCAGGGATGCAGGGAGTCAGTGAAGTGAGGGAAACTGGTTCTGGTTGGTTCTGGGGTCTACTGGCGGGCAGCTCAGACAGGGCAGTGAGAACCCTCTGCTGTGGCCAGAGCTCTGGGGCCTGCGGGGGGCAGGGAACCCTGGGCCTCCGGCTGAGCCCCAGGTCCGGCAGTCTCAGGGCTCAGGCTGGACTGTGTCAACCTCAGGAAGTCCGTGCGTTTCTGGGCGGGGTCAGCCCTGACCGGCCGCCTCTTCTGCCTGCAGGCCCTGAGCTCTGTCTGCAGACAGTGAGGAGACCGACCCCAGTCTCTGCCCCGGGCCAGGATAGCTTCCATGGGGCTGGGGGTCTTGGCGGCCCCTCCCACTGCCCCTCAGAGACCAGGTTGTGGGGAGGAGGCCGGCTGCCTGCAGGGTGGGGCGGGTGGGTCGTGGGTGCTGGCCGGAACCTGTGTCATGTGACTTGGCCCTCTCTGGGGACAACACAGGGCTGGCTGGTGGGGATAGCAGCTCAGTGGGGGCACAAGACCCTTAGACGTGCGGGCTCCTATCCCTGGCTGGACCTCAGGGGGTTCCTGGAGCCCTGGGCCTTGGAGCACCCCCACCAAGTCCTTCTTCGCGGGGCCCAGAGGCCGCAGCGACTCCTCTCCAACTTCCACAAACTTCCCCATGGACCCCACACACACACACCTGCTCTCTGCTAGCTCTTCTCCCTGGCATGTTACCGGGGCAACCAGGAGCACACGGCAGAGGAGCGTGGTGGTGGGCTTGCCCTTTGTCTGAGCGGAGGCCTGGCGGGAGGGCACCAGAATTGGGGTTGTCTGCAGAGACCCTGTCTGCAGCCCTGGCCTCCCCTCTGGGGCCCACTCAGATGGAGCTGGAGCTCAGTCCCAGGTCATCGTGGGTGAGACCCCCCAACCCCGCCTGCCATGGCAGGGAGGGAGAGAGGCCAACCCTGGAGAGAGATGCTGAGATGAAAGAGCAGACCCAGATGCTGGCCACAGGGCCACGGGGAGTGCGGGCTGCTCCCCCCACCCCTGGGGTGCTCCCCCAACCCCCCACCCTGGGGGTGCTCCCTACTCTCTCTCCCTCCCCACTCCCCCACTGCTGTGCCATCCCCCATTAAGAGGACTGGCACCACCAGCCCCTGGCCCTGGCTCTGACCCCTATCCACACCAGAGTTTGCTGCCCTGGCAACTTCCGGCCCCCTGACCTGGGGGGCTGTGGCTCAGAGGGGTTTTCAGAAGGCCCCGCTCCACCGCCTCCCCCCCCCACCCCCACCCCCGTCCCCGCCCCGGCCCCTGCCCTGGCGGGGCCTCCGGGAGAGCCTCGGAATCGCATTCGGCTTCTTCCAGTCTCGCCGCAGGCCTGGGGGTGGGGCGCGCGGGCGGCCCTGCTCGCACGCGAGGCCCTGGCCGGGGGCCAAGCGGCTGTCACTGCGGCGCTGACGCCCCATCGCGTGACAGCGGCCCGCGGAGGCCCTGCCGGGCGTGCCCCGCGGAATGTGGCTGCGGAGGCGGGAAGCTGGGGTGCCTGCTGGGGGCGCACGCGATGCTGCCGCGCTGTTGGGGGGGTGGGGAAGGGAAGTTGGAAGGGGACCCCCACTTCTGCCTCCAGAAGCGACCTCCGCTCCCCAGGCCGCCTGTGTCGGCTCTGGCCCCTGCGAGCCTGTGTCCTCCAGTGGGGGGGGGCGAGGTCCCAGCAGGGGTCAGCGAATCCCCTGTGTGGTGACGTCACCGCCTGGGGATGCCCCCAGGCAGCTGTAGGCAGCAGCACCCCCACTCGGGGGCTGCAGGGCTGAGAAGCAGGAGAACCTGGAAGCCTGTCCCCAAACCTCCCCTTCCCCTTGGTGGGGGGGTGCCCGCAGTGAGCTTTGCAGTGGGTCCCTTAGGAGGCCTCGCTGGTCTGGGTCCTGGAGGGGACAGCCCTGGTGCCCTGGGTTGGGGAGTGGGGTCCTGCCCCCCTCCTCCTGGCCTCAGACCACCTGGGAGACGTGGCCTCTGGGTGGGCGGTTGGGCCAGACCCTCTGGGAAGCCCGCAGCAGGGATGGGAGTGGGCCTGGGCGTCAGCCCACTCCCTCCTGGGTTTCTCAGCCTCTGGAGCCAGGCTGTGTGGTCCTCAGTCAGAGGCGGGGGGGGGGGGGGGGGGGGGGGGGTGCGCCCGGGCCCCAGGAGGTTCTTGCAGACCCCAGGGCAGCTCCTGGTCTCACTGAGCCTCCGGTCGGGGGCTGGCTCCAGGAGTCTTGGGCACTCACCCTTCTGCTTTCTGAGCAGAGAGGCACACACAAGGGATTAAGTGTTAGCTCCTCTGGCTTCTGAGCTCAGGATTTTTCGGTGCCTTGAAAACCAGCAACCATGAGAGGGGCTCCGATGCTGGAGGGAGAGAGAACTTCCCCTTCGTGGGGAGGGAGCCCGGCCATCTGTGTCTCTGCCCGGGGCCCAGGTGGACTGTCCTGTTTCCTGGAGCTCAGCACCTTCTGCTGGGAAATGGGTTGTCTCTCCTACAGGAGAGGGAGGGGATGGAGCGCAGTTTCTGAGGAGGAGGCAGGGGATGGAGCACAGTCTGAGGAGGGAGGGAGGGGATGGAGCGCAGCTTCTGAGGAGGGAGGGGATGGAGCGCAGCTTCTGAGGAGGAGGGAGGGGGTGGAGCACAGCTTCTGAGGAGGAGGGAGGGGATGGAGCGCAGCTTCTGAGGAGGAGGGAGGGGATGGAGCGCAGTTTCTGAGGAGGAGGGAGGGGATGGAGCACAGCTTCTGAGGAGGAGGGAGGGGATGGAGCGCAGTTTCTGAGGAGGAGGGAGGGGATGGAGCACAGCTTCTGAGGAGGAGGGAGGGGATGGAGCACAGCTTCTGAGGAGGAGGGAGGGGATGGAGCGCAGCTTCTGAGGAGGAGGGAGGGGGTGGAGCACAGCTTCTGAGAGGAGGGAGGGGATGGAGCACAGCTTCTGAGGAGGAGGGAGGGGATGGAGCACAGCTTCTGAGGAGGAGGGAGGGGATGGAGCGCAGCTTCTGAGGAGGAGGGAGGGGATGGAGCGCAGTTTCTGAGGAGGAGGGAGGGGATGGAGCACAGTTTCTGAGGAGGACGGAGGGGATGGAGCGCAGCTTCTGAGAGGAGGGAGGGGATGGAGCACAGCTTCTGAGGAGGAGGGAGGGGATGGAGCACAGCTTCTGAGGAGGAGGGAGGGGATGGAGCACAGCTTCTGAGGAGGAGGGAGGGGATGGAGCACAGTTTCTGAGGAGGAGGGAGGGGATGGAGCACAGCTTCTGAGAGGAGGGAGGGGATGGAGCGCAGCTTCTGAGGAGGAGGCAGGGGATGGAGCACAGTTTCTGAGGAGGAGGGAGGGGATGGAGCACAGCTTCTGAGAGGAGGGAGGGGATGGAGCACAGCTTCTGAGGAGGAGGGAGGGGATGGAGCACAGTTTCTGAGGAGGAGGGAGGGGATGGAGCACAGCTTCTGAGAGGAGGGAGGGGATGGAGCACAGCTTCTGAGGAGGAGGGAGGGGATGGAGCGCAGCTTCTGAGGAGGAGGGAGGGGATGGAGCGCAGTTTCTGAGGAGGAGGGAGGGGATGGAGCACAGTTTCTGAGGAGGAGGGAGGGGATGGAGCACAGCTTCTGAGGAGGACGGAGGGGATGGAGCGCAGTTTCTGAGGAGGAGGGAGGGGATGGAGCACAGCTTCTGAGAGGCGGGAGGGGATGGAGCACAGCTTCTGAGGAGGAGGGAGGGGATGGAGCGCAGCTTCTGAGGAGGAGGGAGGGGATGGAGCGCAGCTTCTGAGAGGAGGGAGGGGATGGAGCGCAGCTTCTGAGGAGGAGGGAGGGGATGGAGCGCAGCTTCTGAGGAGGAGGGAGGGGATGGAGCACAGTCTGAGGAGGAGGGAGGGGATGCAGCGCAGCTTCTGAGAGGAGGGAGGGGATGGAGTGCAGCTTCTGAGGAGGGGGGAGGGGATGCAGCGCAGCTTCTGAGAGGAGGGAGGGGATGGAGTGCAGCTTCTGAGGAGGAGGGAGGGGATGGAGCACAGCTTCTGAGGAGGAGGGAGGGGATGGAGCGCAGCTTCTGAGGAGGAGGGAGGGGGTGGAGCACAGCTTCTGAGAGGAGGGAGGGGATGGAGCGCAGCTTCTGAGGAGGAGGGAGGGGATGGAGCACAGTCTGAGGAGGAGGGAGGGGATGGAGCACAGCTTCTGAGAGGAGGGAGGGGATGGAGCTCAGCTTCTGAGAGGAGGGAGGGGATGGAGTGCAGCTTCTGAGGAGGGGGGAGGGGATGCAGCGCAGCTTCTGAGAGGAGGGAGGGGATGGAGTGCAGCTTCTGAGGAGGAGGGAGGGGATGGAGCACAGCTTCTGAGGAGGAGGGAGGGGATGGAGCGCAGTTTCTGAGGAGGAGGGAGGGGATGGAGCACAGCTTCTGAGGAGGAGGGAGGGGATGGAGCACAGTCTGAGGAGGAGGGAGGGGATGGAGCGCAGCTTCTGAGGAGGAGGGAGGGGGTGGAGTGCAGCTTCTGAGGAGGAGGGAGGGGATGGAGCGCAGCTTCTGAGGAGGAGGGAGGGGATGGAGCGCAGCTTCTGAGGAGGAGGGAGGGGATGCAGCGCAGCTTCTGAGGAGGAGGGAGGGGATGGAGCACAGCTTCTGAGAGGAGGGAGGGGATGCAGCGCAGCTTCTGAGAGGAGGGAGGGGATGGAGTGCAGCTTCTGAGGAGGGGGGACAGAGGCCACAGCAGGGCCACCGAGGGGACCACGGGGGCGGGCTGGGGCTTCCGGCGGAGCCCTGTGTTCCTGTGGACACCCTCAGCCTGGACCAGGGAGGTAGGGGGTGGTGAGTTTGGCTGCTGCCTGGGTGTGTGCGTGTCTGTGTCCCTGTGTGTGTCCTTATGTGTGTGTGTGCGCGTGCCTGTGTATGTCTGGTGTTTCTGTGTCTCTGTGTGTATGTGCACGTCTGTGTCCCTGTGTGTGTGTGTGTGACTGTGTGTGTCTCTGTATGTGTGTGCATGACTTGTGTATCTCTGTGTGTGTCTGTTTCTGTGTGTGTCTCTGTGTGTTTGTGTGTCTCTGTGTGTGTCTGTATGTGTCTCTCTGTGTGTGTGTATGTCTGTGTGTTTCTCTATGTGTGTGTGTTTGTGTGTCTGTGTGTGTGTCTGTATGTGTCTCTGTATGTGCATGTGTCTGTGTGTGTGTGTATGTCTGTATGTGTCTGTTTCTGTATGTGTCTGTGTGTGTGTGTATATGTGTGTCTGTGTATGTCTGTGTGTGTGTTTCTGTATGTGTCTCTGTGTGTGTGTGCGTGTGTCTGTATGTGAATGTGTGTGTGAGGGGTCTCCGTCTGCAGTGGGCCCCACCCAACCTGGAGGGAAACTGGGGGCCTGGGACCCTGCATTTCTGACCAGCTCCTGGGGAACCCCATGGCCCCTGGAGGGAGTGTTTAGCACAACTTCTGGTTTGGGAAGAGGTGTTGGGGAACTCTGCTCTGTGCTTGTATTTTACCCCAACACAAGACAAGGTGGTGATGGCCTGCAGGGCCCTTGGTGGCACTGACATCCCCCAAATCAGGGGAAGTGGAAGCGCAGTCCTAGAGGCCTCCATGGAGGCGTCAGCACCAGGCCGGCTCCTGGTTGGGAACCCTCATAATTCCAGGAGCTGATGACAGAGCGTGGAGTTCAAGGCTGGGATGTGGACGTCTGTCTGTCTGAATGCTTCACCTCAAGTGCAGATGAGGCCAGAGTGGGGGTGGCGGGCAGCAGGGGGCTCTGGCAGGGGTGGGGGTCCGCAGGGCACTGGTCGCTCCAGTCTGGGTCAGGCCAGGGCTCCAGGACGGAGAGACGTGAAGGGGTGTGCAGGGCTCCTGGCGACTGGTTCCCTTGAACAGTGGTGTCCCATTTGGGGACCTGCCTAGGCTTGGGTCTTGAGAGGGGAGCTTTGGGACCCCTGGAGTGTTCCTGAGGCGGGAAGGGGGTTAAGAGGCTCATTGGGGAGGCGGAGGGCAGGGCGGGGTGGGGTCTTTGGAGTGCAGCCAGTCGAGAAGCCCCATCCCTGAATGTCCCCCACCAGCTGTCCGGCGCTGCCCTGGGTACCTGGGAGGAGAGCAGACCTGGGCTGGCGTGCCGGCAGAGGGTGGGAGCCGGGGACACAGGAAGAGCATGACTGACTGTGCCCCCCTCAGCCCTGCAGGAGAGGCGCCCGAGGAAGCCGGTAGCTGCTGCCCCCTCGCCAGGAGACCGGGGTCCACGTGGAGGGTCCACAGGCTCAGCCATGCTGGAGGGAAGGCTGCTGCTGGAGGTGAGCCCCCCCCCACCCCCGCCCCGCACTCCCGGGTCTCCTGGCCATGTTGCGGCGTCAGTCATGACCGTTCACAACCACCAGGGAGCTCAGTCTCTGGAGGGCTTGGTTGCAGGTGGGCTCCAGGACCCCTGGGCAGCATACACGGGTGACCTCCAGGCTGTGGGCTTCAGATGGGAACCTCGCTTCCCCTTCTGCATTTTCTGGTTTTACTTGTTGATGCAAGAACCTAATAAAATACCGAGCAGGCTTTTCCCCTCAGACTGAGGACAGAAAATCATGCACTGTGAGTCCCGGGCTGACCCTGTTGTTGATACCACACAGTGGACATCACGGGCGGGGCGGGCCTTCTCACCGGAGAGGGGCCTGCCTGGTGGTTCTGAACTGCTTTTCCTGACCAGATAAGAGAGGTGGGGCTTCCTGGGTGGGATCAATCACTGCTCACAGGGTGAGAGCACTGCGTGGCTACCAGAGAGATGCAGGCCCCCCCGGGAGGGCGGGGGTGCAGGCCGTCTCTCCCCGGGGGGTTGGCGTGCGGGGACCAGCCCCCAGCAGGCTGCCCGTAACCGGCGGCCGTGGTGCCCTTGGAGCTGGGCTGTCCTGGCCGTCCTCCCGGGCCCCCGTGTCTCTGGCGTGTCTGCCCGCAGGCCCAGAGCTGAGCCTCTGGTTCTGGGCCCCCAGCCTTGTTTGGTGGGCAGTTCTGCCCCCAGATGATGCCAGCCGCAGCCTCGTGCCCTCTGAAGTTCGGCATGTATGTTAGGGGATGGGGCGGAGGGCAGGTACACTCAGCTGGGAGAAGCCCCGCAGAGCAGCCGCCTGTCCGCCCGCCTCTGAGAGCAGCTCGGTCCCTGCAGGTAGCTGGTCTGCAGCCCAGGCTGCTCCACGGCCCACAGCCCCCTCCCCACCAGTCACACTGGGCCTGGCATGATTGTGGTCACCTGCTGATACCCACTCGGGTGCCCCCACCCGCCAGGCCAGCGCCCCACTCGGGGTCTGAGTGTTGCACGGGGATACGCAGTGACCTTGGCAGTGACCACAGGGCCTTCCTTCCCTCATGCCCCTGACAGCTCTTTCCCGGCAGCCTCCTCCATGAGGGAGGGGGGCCCAGCAGACACCTTTTCATCTCAGCCAGGCTCCTGCCTCAGCGCTTTGTTAGCGGTGTGGACCAGGAAGAGAGGGTGGAGTAGTGCAGGGACAGGCAGACTTGGCCGACTGGCTCCTCAGGGTCTGCCTCCCGGCCCTGCTCTGCCATGTCTGCTCAGCGGCCCCCCCACCCCCGATTGGGCCCCCCGACAGCCCACATCACACTGCACCTTCTCGTGCTGGCCACATGCCCCCCCCCCACCCGCATCCCACAGTCCCCAAGCCTTGGCCTTGCCGAGGGGTCTGGATGCTCGGAGGCCCTAGGAGCTTATAGACCATCTCTTTCCCAAAGAGGTGAAAACATGTGAGGGCAGACGGTGTTCTCGCAGGTGACAGGGTTTGCATTTGAGTTTGCAGGGTGCTGGGTCCTGCCACCCCGGGGCCTGTGGAGCAGAGAGTAGGCCTAAGAGTAGAGTGCTTTGGGAAAGATATTTTCAGAAGAGGAAACGTTCCCATATTCATTACTTATTGGGTTTGTAGGAAGCAAATCTTAAATGTTATTTTTCCTTTGAAGCAGTTTTTTTCTGTTAGTGCTAGTGATCGTGGAGAACGTCCTGCCAGCCTGGATTTCATTCTTGCCAGATGATAACTGGCATCACTCTTTCCCTATTCACGTTCAAGATTAAAATGACATCTTAACCATAAAATCGTGTTTAAAATTTCTCTCTGCGCTATAAACATAGAAGCCAATGCACACAGCTTGCTGTCCCGGTTAGAGCACCAGGCACCGTCCAGCAGCCGGGACCACCTCCCGGGACCTCACTTCCCTGGTGTTTCCGGGCTGTCCTGCCTCCACGGGGGAGAGGCCTGGGCCTTTGTGTTCATGGCCGTGTTGTGGGCCTTGGGCCCCCCCCACCAAGGAGGGTGTCTCCTGCTTGGCCGGGAGACACCTTGACCCCTTGACCCTGGCTAGAGATGAGGTGTCCTGGGCTGCATGGGACTTTTCTGAGCTGTGTCCTTTCTGGCGGTGTAGGGAGACAGCACTGAGCAAGTCCTCCCCCCAAGGTTTCCCTCCTGCTCTCCGTTTGCAGCCAGAACCCCACCCGCCCCCAGCTCCGCATCCTGCGCCTGAGTGTCCGAGCGGCCGGCACCTGCAGTGTGGGCATCTCATTGCACTGGCCCTCCCAGCCGCTGAGGCCTCTGGGCTGCTTCCAGGCTGTGCGACTGTGAGTAGAGCTGTGGTGAACATTCACACACAGGTTTCTCTGCACACAGGTTTTCCTTTGATTTGGATGATGGGCGTGTGTGTGCTTAATTTTGCAAGAGACGGCCACCCTGCTTGCCTGGGCGGCTGTGCCGGCGCGTCCCTGTCACAGGGACGGAGCTCTGCGCTGCTCCAAGTCCCTGGTGTGCCCAGTGTACCAAGCCGTTTTAGGAGCTGGGCCACTTGTGGGTTTGATTTGTGTTTCCCTCATGACCCATAATGTTGAGCATCTTTTCGTGAGTCTCTTTGCCATCCACAGATCCTCTTTGTAAGCTGTCTGCTCAAGTCTTTGTCCACCAAGAGAAGATCGGGTTGTTGCTTTCTTAGCTGTTGGGTTCTGAGCGCGTGTAAATGCTCCAGCATGTCTCCCTGTGTGTAGGTTCTGTAGTGTTTGCTCCCAGCCTGACTGGTCTTTTCATTCTCTTTTGTTTTGTTTTGTTGTTGTTGTTGTTGTTGTCTTCATTCTTGACAGGGCCTTGCAGAGAGTGAAAGTATTAACTTTGACAAAATTCAGTCTATCCATTTTTTAATAATAGGTCATGATTTTGGTGTCAGCTATAAGAAATCTTTACCCACTCCAAGGTTACAAAGATTTTTCTTTTATGTTTGAGTCCAGCATTTCATACTGTTGCATTCAGTTTTAAGTTTTACACTCAAGTCTGTGATCTATTTTTAATTTAGGGTAAGGTGGGAGACATAGGGCAAGATTTGTTTATTTTTGCATATGAAGTCTAGTTTTTTCAGAACCATTTATTCAAAAGTTGATCCTTTCTCTATTGAATTACCTTTATACCTTCATAAAAACATCAGTTGGTCATAGTTTTGAGTCTGTTTCTGGACCCCACCTGGCGCATTGACCACATGTCTAACCTTCCACAGAGAAACACCTTGCTGCCTTAATTACTGTGTTGTTGTCGTTCAATTGCTCAGTCGTGTCTGACTGTTTGCCACCGCATGGACTGCAGCACGCCAGACTTTCCTGTCCTTCACCATCTCCCAGAGCTTGCTCAAACTCTGTCCATTGAGTCGGTGATGCCATCCAACCATCTCATCCTCTGTGTACCCTTCTCCTCCTGCCTACAATCGTCCCCAGCATCAGGGTCTTTCCTAATGAGTCAGCTCTTCACATCAGATGGCCAAAGTATTGGCGTTTCAGCTTCAGCATCAGTCCTTCCAGGAATATTCAGGGTTGATTGTCTTTAGAATTACTGGTTTGATCTCCTTGTTGTCCAAGGGACTCTCAAGAGTCTTCTCCAACACCACAGTTCAAAAGCATCAATTCTTTGGTGCTCAGCCCTTATGATCCAACTCTCACATCCATACATGACTGCTGGAAATACCATAGCTTAGACTATTTGGACCTTTGTGGGCAAAGTAATGTCTCTGCCTTTTATTATGCTTATTTTGCTTTTTATAGATGTCTTAGATTAAGAAACCTATAGATGTCTTAGATTAAGAAATGGAGAAGGCAATGGCACCCCACTCCAGTACTCTTGCCTGGAAAATCCCATGGACGGAGGAGCCTGGTAGGCTGCAGTCCATGGGGTCGCTATGAGTCGGACACAACTGAGTGACTTCACTTTCACTTTTCACTTTCCATGCGTTGGGGAAGGAAATGGCAACCCACTCCACTGTTCTTGCCTGGAGAATCCCAGGGACGGGGGAGCCTGGTGGGCTGCCGTCTATGGGGTTACACAGAGTCGGATATGACTGAAGCAACTTAGCAGTAGATTAAGAAATTTCCCACTATTCTTTCATCTCTGAGAGTTCTTATTATGAATGGACATTAAGTTTTGTTAGATGTTTTTTCTGCATCTATTGAGATAATCGTGGTTTTTCTTCCTGAGTCTCTGTATATTTAATATTGTGAATTACATTAATTGGTTTTCAAATGCTTACTCAACCTTGCATGCCCAGAATAGATCTTATTTATATATTGCTGGATTAAATTTTGCTAATATTTGTGGAGATTTTTGTACTTATGTTCATAAGAACTATTTTATTGTTTTCTTGTAATGCCTTTGTCTGGTTGTGGTGGCATGCTGATGGAGGCTTCATAACATTGGTTGAGAGTGTTCCCTTTTCTTTTTTTTCCTGAAAGAGCTTGTGTAGAATTAATGTTATCCCTCCTCAAGTGATTATAGGATTCACCAGAGAAAACAACTGGTCTGGGGATTTTCTTTAGTTTATATCATAGAAGATTAAACTGTGAATGCATTTTCCTTAATTAATAAAGGACTTTTCTAGTGCGAATTTGAGTAGTTTGCGTATTTCAAGGAGTTGGTCTACTTCATCTACATTATTGATTTTATGAGTACAACGCTGTCCATGGTTTTCACATGTTGCCCTTTTAACGTCTGTGGGTTCTGTAGCTTTGTCTCATTTTCCGTTTCATTGGTAATTTGTGTTTTCTCTTGGTTTTTCTTAGTCACTTGGGCTAGAAGTGCATTCACTTTATTGATTTTTTCCAAAGGCACACAGCTGTTAGTCTCACTGATTGTTGCTGTGGGCCGGACACTCGTGTCCCCCTGAGCCCCCCAAAATCAATGTCATTCAGATTCACACTAGACTGACCCCCAAAGTTAATGTAAGTCAGACTCACACTGTACTGGAGACCACCCTCCAGCGTGGCGGTTTGCAGGTGAGGTGGTCATGAATGGGGTTGGTACCCCTATGAGAGATCCCAGAGGTACCCCTATGAGAGATCCCAGAGAGGCCCTGCCCCTCCATCCTGAAGGACAAGGCTGTCTGTGAGCCCAGCTGCTGTCCTCGGGCGAGGTGTCCGCGGAACATTAGCCACGTCAAGTCATCTGATGGCGCTGGCAGTTTCTATGTCCTTGCTGGTTTTCTGTCTGGTCCTAACCTTAAAGATACCTTCTGGTGTGACTGTGGGCTTCTGTCCTTCTCTTTAGGGTCTATCAGTTTTCCTCTGTGTTCTTTGGGGCTCCATTGTATGCTGCAGACTTAACTTAGGATCATCACATTTTCTTCTTGAATTGACCTTTCTATCATTATCACTAAACACCTCTTTATTGTAGTTTTCCTGATGTCTGCTTTGTCTGACACTAATACAGTCATTCCAGTTTTCTTCTAAGTCATGTTTCCTTGGCATACCTTGCTTCATCTTTTCATCTTAACCCATTTGTATTATTACATTAAATGTATTGATGGTGTATTTGGGCCTTTTTTTGGTTTTGTTTTTCTGAGTCCAGTCCAACAGTATCATTTTAATTGGTGTATTTAGGGCATTTATATTGCAGTAATCATTGACATTATTGGATTTCAGTCTACCATTTCATAATTTTTCTATATTTTGTTTCTTTTCTACGTTCCTTTTGACTTTAGTAATACTTATTAGTATTCCATTTCAGTATCTCTACTGACCTTTGCTGCTTAATTTTGATATGCTTGGGCTTGGGTATATGCTGGGTTTATTAGATTGTCTTATTTAGGGTTCACTGAACTTTCTGAGGGCTTCCCAGGTGGAGCTAGTGGTAAAGAACCTGCTTGCCAGCTCAGGAGATGAAAGAGACTCATGTTTGATCCCTGAGTCTGGACGATCCCTTGGAGAAGGGGCATGGCTACCCACTCCAGTATTCTTGCCTGGAGAATCCCATGGACGGAGGAGCCTGGTGGACTACATAGTCCATAGGGTCGCAAAGAGTCAGACACGACTGAAGCAACTTAGCATGCATGCACGAGCTACCTGAGCCTTTAAACTTACGTCTTTCACCAAATTTGGGACTATTTCCAGCCATAGTCTTCAAATAGTTTCTATTGCCCCTGTCTCTTTCACTTCAGAAGCCTCACTGCCCAGCTGTTAGGCCTTCTCACCCTGTCCACAGGGAGTGAGGCGCCCCTCACTTTCCCCCCACATTTTCTCTCTCAGGCTGGTCACTTCCTAGTGTGTCTTTACTGGCTCTTCTGTGTCACCTCCATCCTGCCCTTCAGCCCATCCAGTGAAATTTTTACTTCATATATTTTATTTCTCATCTAAAATTCTCAGTTTTTTTCATGGCGTCTATTTCTCGTCTGAGATGCTGCATCTTTCCTGGTGTTTTCCTTGCTCAGTGCTTCCCCTTCTCTCCGGGAGGAGGCTGGCCATTCTGTACCCCTTCCCTGACCGCCAGCTGGCGGCCTCTGCTTCCTGTGCCCTGAGCGCAGCCCGCACACTCTGGGTCTGTGTATGCGCAGTGATTGTGGCTGTGCGGCTGGTCGAGTGAGGCGCGGGTTCCTGGCCTGTTCTCAGAGCCTGTGAACTTGTTACTTTACACAGAAGAGGGCCTGTGCAGACGGGACTAAAGGTGTGGACATCCAGGCTTCCCCACGGGACACGCAGCTCCGAGGCTGCACAGGGGGCCCGCGCCTGCTCCTCGAGTCCAGCATTGCTGAGGGGTCGTGGGTCTCTGGGAGGAGGCTGATGGAGCCAAACCCAGGAGCCCCGAGAAAGCAGCTGCACAGAGACGGCCATGCGGAGAGGAGAGGATGCACAGACAGGCCACGCGGCCCTTGGGCTCCTCAGACAAAGGGACACGCACCCATGAAAGAGACTGCTGGAGATCTTAAAAGCACTCAAAATTAAAGGCATGAGAGCAAAATCTGGAAATCTGTGGAAGGGCCCAGAGTTTGAGTCCTCCTGCGCGTAACTGAGGAACAGGCGGAGAAAAACAGGAAAGTTGGGGAAGTTACCAGACCCCGGGGACCTGTGTACTTAGAGCTGCAGAAAGATCAGAGGGGGGGAAATGGTCACGGAAGCGACCCGGAAGATTCCCAGAGCCCGGGACTGAGTTTCCGGCCCGAAGGCCCCATGGCGACCAGGACAGAGAGAAAGGACCAAGTGTTTCCGTTCAGTTCAGTCGCTCAGTCATGTCCCACCCCACGGACCGCGGCACACCAGCCCTCCCTGTCCATCACCAACTCCCGGAGCTTGCTCAAACTCATGACCAATGAGTCGGTGATGCCATCCAACCATCTCATCCTCTCTCGTCCCCTTCTCCTCCCACCTTCAATCTTTCCCAACGTCAGCATCTTTTCAAATGAGGCAGTTCTTTGCATCAGGTGGCCAAAGTATTGGAGTCAAGTATTGATCAAACCAGTCAATCCTAAAGGAAATCAGTCCTGAATATTCACTGGGAGGACTGATGGTGAAGCGGAAGCTCCAATACCAAACATTTGCCTCTGTGAAACTGAACACCCAGGACAGGAGGGTCGGCTCTGAGACAAGGAGGCAGAGTCGGGAAGGCCATGGGGAGGTGCCCGAGGGGTGGGGGCACCTGCCTGCCTTAGAGGGGTGGGGGCACTCCTGAGCATCCCAGTTCAACTTTCTCCGCATGGAACAGGCCGTGACCAGTGGCAGGCAGGGACCTGGAGCCTGGGGCCCACCGGGAGGTGGGGAGAAAGTGGTGAACCACTCGCTGTGGAAGGGCGGGGTAAGTCATCGCCCAGCGGGCACTGAGGACAGTGCATCCCCCCATGCCCACTGAGAAGCATCTGGAGCACGGAGCAGCTCAGGTTCTAGCAGAGCCGTGATGCTGCTCAATCAGCAGAAGCGGGGCTGTGGTGGCGGTGGGGACACATGGACACCTGAAACCCCAGGGAGCCTGGGGCAGCCTCTCAGGGAGCTGCGAGCAGGCAGCCCTCACACCCTGTGCTTACTCTGTCCCTCGTCCCGCTGGGTGTCCATTTGATGCTCAGGTTGCCCCGCTCTCTGGCATCCCGCAGCTGGGACGGCGTCTCGCTGTCACCGCCAGGCTCCCGCTCCCGTTAACTGGCCTTGTGCTGCACCACAAGGCCTGGCCGGAAGTCTAGCCTCCTTATTCTTCGTGTAATTACTCTTGCTGGAGGCTAATTTCTGCCCTTGTATTTTGTAATTTCTATTGACTGTACTTTCCTGGGTTTCTTGTTCTTCTCTCTAGCTCCCCATTCAGGTCGCGCTTTCTTGAGCTAAAGGAGTCATGCACTCTGCTTTTGTTCGCAGGGATCACCCAGTGGCCCTGCATGGACACAGTGACTGTCCAGAAGTTGAATCCTGGATGACACAGGTCCTGCAGTTCTCCAGGCCCCTCTGAGGTTCTGCACATGCCCCCCCTCCCCACAGCCCCCGAGCGCTTTGCCGTGGGGCTCCTGTGAAATCTTTCTACATCTCACCCGTGCTTTCACACTGGGATCACAACTTGGCCGAGTATAGATTTTTAAGTTCAAAGTTTTTCCCTCAACCTTCATAAATCCTGCCTCACGATTTAGCCTCACGATTTGCAGCCTGGTGCTGCCACCAGGGTCTGAGGCTTGTTCTCTGTGGTAGGTCCGCTCTGGCTCTGTCTGGAGCTTTTGTGAGCCTGTCTTTGGCCCTGATATTCTTGAATTTCACTATGGTGTGTCTTTCGTCTTGTTTTTCCTGCCTGGCGCTCTGAGTTCTTTCCTGCTGAGGCCTTTCTTCTCCAGTTTGGATATTCTTCCCGTTGTCCCTCTGGGCTGCTGGTTCCACCTCTGGAGCCTGCGCCCAGGGCCCCGGGCAGACCTCCCATCCGCAGCTCTTTCTCTCGTGGTCTGTCTGGTGTTCTCTGCTGCCCCAGGGCCAGTCCTCCAGGCTGTGCCCATCACATGGACCTCAGCAGTCCTCTGTCTGTGCTCTGCTTGGTCACTCAGTCCTGTCCGCCTCTCCGCCAGTCTCCTCTTCATCCCTACATTTTCTTACCTAGTAAGTGTTTCCCCTTGATTTGCTCGCACTATTTCTTCTTATCATTTCATTTTGCTATTTTCTTACCTCCTTAAATCTGTATTTTAAACTCATGCTCATCTCATCCTCTGCTCTGTGCTGCCCCATCCGCTGGGCATCCCCCGAGCTGTGTCCTGGAGCCTGTGTGCTGGGGGCCGGAAGGTCAGGGAGAGGGGGGTGGGCCGGGTGGACTTGCCTCCTTGGTGAGGGTCCCCTCTAGAAAGGGCCGCCCTGGGAGGAACCCTGGTCTGGGGTGTGCATGGGGCGGGAGGGGTGAGTGCCTGGGATACGGCTCAGCTTTGCCCTGCAGCCCTGCTTCCCTCATCCTACCAGGCAACGCAAGGGGCCCAGCAGAGGAGGACAGGGTTCCTACTTCTGTTCTCTACGCCCCCCGAATGCCCAGCCCAGGCTCAGGCCACAGCCCTCCTCATCCTGACCCAGACAGCCCTGGGCCCCCACTAGGATAAGGAGGGTGACTTTGCAGGGTGGGGCATGGAGCCTGTGCTGGCTCGCCCTGTGCAGACACGGAAGCCTGAACCTTGCTGCAGGGCAGGGACACACAGGGTCACTGGGTTGTGCTGCGCCTCTGCCTTTGAGGCCGCAGCAGCGTCCCTGGGTTTCAGCTGTCAAGATCCTCCAGGGAGGGGTGGCAAACGGGCCAGCGTGCTGACTCCCGAGTGAGGGGGTTTTGCCATTCCTGCTGCCGGCCCTGGGCCTGGGCAGGTGACTCACGTGGCCTCGTGGCACCCACGAGCCTCGAGGAAGCACCGTGAGAGGACCTTGCGTGTCTGGGAACCCTGAGGACCACGCTCACTCAGCAGGCTGTCGACCCGTGCCAACCAAGCTGGCGCTGTTTCTGGAAAAGCCAGCACAATTCCCGGGAAGTTCTCAGGAACCACAAGTGACGTGCCGAGAACGAGAGTGCAGACTTTCTCACCTTCGGGCTGTTGCTTTCCTAGAGAAAGACCCAGAAACCCCTTCTCCTGGTTGGGAGGAGGGAGCAGGGGTCAAGTGTATACCCTCCTGGTGGGCTATGGCTGAGGACTCCCTGCTACAGTTTCCTCCGCTTAGTGCTGGGCCCACGGGTCCTCAAGAAGCAGGGGCACAAAACCCCAGAGCCCACACAGTGGGGCACAGAATCAGCCGGCAGGGGTGGGAGGCGAGGCGGCCTGGGGGCAGGGTCTCAGGGTCGCCGTCAGAGGGGCCGGGCTGCAGGAGGGGGCATCGCACACCCGGGATCCCGACTGCTGGATGGTAGTGTTGGCGAGGTCGCAGGTATGCGTCTGAGGCCCTCCTACCCCTCGGCTCTGGGGAGAGCACCTTGGTGTTCGTGTACCTGCACCCACGCATTTTCTGGATCCGCTGAGCGGGCTGCTGCAGGGGCTGCTCCATCTCCCACTCTGGTCTCTGCGCTCAGAGAAATCCTGTCTCACCTTCTGCTGTGACCCTGTTGTTCCCAAACTTCTTTGATGTGGCTCTTCTTTCAGGGACGTGACAGGCGTGAGTAAAAGTGTAAATTCCCCAGGGGCTGGCCTGTGGGTGGACACAGCCCTGAAGGGCAGGCTGCCCCCACTGCACAGCAGACCCCAGGCCCCACCCCACCTGTCTGACGTCCACTGAGCATCCCAGGACAGTACCAGCCTCAGGCTATGTCCACCGTGGTGCAAGGTTGTACTTTCTGTCCATCCAGCAGTCTCCCTGTGGTCAGAAGCCCACAGCTCCTGGCCCTACCGCTGAAGATAGTTCAGCTGTTAGGAGCCTCTGTATGGCTTTTAGACCTAGAACTCTCCGCTGTGTACCTCCTGGCCGTCCATGGTCACTTCAGCTGTCCACCTTGAACCCCTGATCGTCCATGGTCACCAAGCAGAGCTTCCTGGTCAGTTACCCCTGTGGCCACTCAGGCCCTGGGCTCTCCCGGACTTGGCCGTATGTACCCCAGGCTCTGCCTTCACTGAGCCCATGGTCATAGGGAGGGTCCCAGTGGGGACTTGAGCGGGGTGAGGCCGCAGGCCAGCCCCCTGGAGGAGGACCTGCGGGCCGGCTCGCGCCTGCTGCATGGGCTCCATGTCAGCCTTGCTGTTCATCGCTAGGCCCTGAGACGCTGCGGGCCCGCGTCATCTGCAGGGTTTATCACTAGGGAAGAGCTCCTGGCTCACTCTGGGTCACCCTGGGTTCACGGAGGAGCAGCTGAATGTCGTGGGGCCTGAGAACCTGCCTGTCCCACAGCCAAGGCCATGGCCAGTTTGTTCCACATGAAGCCCGGGTCCCCCCCGTGGAAGCCGGGTTCCCCCCTGCCGTGGAGCCCGGTTTACCCCTGGTTTGTTCCATGTGCAGTCTGAGGGCTCACACCAGCTCCTCCCTGCTGTGCCGGCAGGTCAGCTTTCCTGTGTGATGACGACTCTTCCGCAGGGGCTCTCTCCAGCTCCCAGCGGCGCTCCCCCTCCTGCAGGCCCCCTTGGGCTCCCCGGGGGCAGAGGAACGGTCTAGAACCTGTCCACAGGTCTGGAGTGACCCTCGGCTATGAGGCTGAGGCTGGTGGCCCCCGGTTGGAGATTTGGGGGGTGAGTGGGGGCAACCCCTCCCGCCCCAGGACCCCGGCAGGATGGACTCTCAGACTAAGCACTGCTGCTCCCTTAGGGTTGCCAGGAGCACCTGTTTATCGATTGCCCATAACTGCTTCTCAGGAGCTAAACTTAAGTTTATATTCAGAGAGTCGTCTCAGTCTTCAAACAGGCTTTGTTTTCTTTTTAGGAAACACTGCCAACACTTTTGGTAAATCACTCGTTCCAGCACAAAACCCCAAGTTCTAATTAACAGGACCAATATTAATTTTGCCCTTACTCTGTGTGGGTGCTTATTTGAGCTCAGAGATGGTCCCTGCTGTCATCCCTATTTTTTAGATGAGGAACCTGAGGCCCAGAGAGGTTAAGTAGTTTGCCCAAGGTCACACAGCTGTTGAAAAAGCAGCCTTTGGTTGAGGTGTTTTTGAAATGGTCACGTCTGCCCAGGGAAGGAAAAGCGATGTCTGCAGTGGCCATATTCTGTGTCTGGTTCTGGGCTCCGCTCCCACCGGCCGCAGGAGGGTCCAGGGCCAGACTCACCGTCCAGACACCTGTACTGTGCAGCTGCTCACCTGGAGAGGATGGCCCCGGGGCCGTGGATAGTGGACAGGGCCAGGCAGCACAGCTGCGGCGCCCAGGGCCCGGGGGTCCACACCTGCCTCCACCGTTGTGGCTCTGCCCCGTCAGCTCACTGCCTCTTTCAAGAGCTGTTTGCAAGTACCGTCGCCCTCCGAGGCTGGATCCCAAGGCCAAGTTTACTGTTTGTGGGATCTATAAACAGCCGGCGAGCCGTCCCCAGCAGAAGCGCCTCGCACGCACACGAGCCCCGCGGCGAGGCCCAGCGAGTGATCTGGCTCCAGCAGGCCCAGCGGCCGGTGCCCTGCTCGCGTGACTGGCGGCCTGGCCTGTGGTGTTGCCCTGTTGCCACGGCGACAGCTCTCAGGGGAGGACCCAGCTCCCAACTTCCCTTCATTCCAGGGAGGGGCGAGGAGAGGGGCTGCTGGAACTGTTCCTTTTCTCTCTTCTTTTTCCTCTGCTGTGACCTTGACGAGCAATCTTTGAAGTGCTCGCCGGCTATTTTTTTCTGCCTGCGTTGGAAGACATCAGGATGTTCAAGGGCTGTCCAGAGGAAGTGCTGCTTGCTCAGCCGCTCGCCCCGCTCCCCACCGCGGGGCCGCCAGCGGGGGCCGGGGCAGGACAAGTGGCCGGCCCCGCAGTGGCAGGTGCGGCTCCCGTGACTGGCTGTCATTGAACGTGGACGCGGTTGTTTCTCCTCTTAAAAAAGCGCAGCCTTCAGCTTGGGGCCAAATTCTTTTCTCCACTTGGAGAAGTGATCTCATTTTCCATGTACCATATTTAAAGAAACACAAAAGTCTTGCAGGATTAAAAGAGAGAGAGAAAACAAACAAACGTTTGCGATGCATATTTGCTCCGGCCGTCCCACATGTGCAGCAGTATTTGGCGTGAGGTTTCCAGGCCAGTACGTCGATCTGATATTGAATCCATATGACTCGGCAAACAGCATTTATGGTCGTTTTTCTTTTTAAAATTTCTGCCTGGTGAGTTAAAATTAAGGTTGTTTTCGGCTGTGACTAATCTCGTAAAATCTTTTTTGAGACGGCATTTGATGCACTCAGACCATGAGCATCTCTTTGGGCTTTGGACTGTTATTAGTGGGACATTGTGAGTCTGGGCTGCCTCTGAGACGGGAAACGCTGCGTGGACGGCTGGTGGTGCCCACCTCACCCATTCCCGCCGCCGGGGGCAAGTGGGAGTCCCCACGCCCACAGCTTGCCCTGTGGAGGGGGGGAAACAAGGCTCTCAGGCTACCACCGGCCCAGCCCCGCGTGGCGTCTGGGCTTGGTCACCTGGGCCACTTGGCCACTGGTCAGTGAGTCTATAAGAAGGAGGGACAGTAACCTTGTTGCCACAGTAACAGAGCCATACCACAAGGCCACTGAAGCCTGAGGTGGTGCCACCCTGCTTCTGCCCAGATTCCTGGGGTGGGACTTAGATGGGCAGCCTGCAGGCCCCTCCCGGGATGTCCCTGCCAGCTCCAGGTCAGGTGCGAGGCCCGTGGCTGCCCGCTCCGGCTTTCCTGGCTGGAGGGCTTGGTCACGGTGGCCGCAGCAGCAGGCTGCACCAGCCCCCAGGGCCTTGGCCACTAGAATCTGCCGGCTGTGGTGCAGGGTGGGGAAGGAGGCGGGCACCCTGAGCAGGTGTTCCACTGAGCCCCTGGGTCACAGGAAGCCAGGTTTATAGGGGAGGCGCTGGAAGCCATCACAGGAGGGCCATGGGCAGCGGTGTGAGCGCCAGCCCTGCCCTCATCCTGGGGGACGCCCAGCTCTGGGGGCAGCAGGTCCCACGTGGTCACACACCTCCTCTGCACAGCAGCACTGCAGTGAGGAAAGGTTGTGGCCTTTTCTCCTTGCCTTAGGCGTCTTCCATCCATGTAGTGTGCGCTCATCCCCGGGAGCCCCTACCAGGAGCTGAGAGCAGCCCAGTCGCCCATTGAGTGACGAGGGATCGGCAGTGCAGCCTGTGCGTGCAGTGGAATATTAGTCACCCAAGAAGAAGAAGGGAATTCCGACACAGGCTCTGCACGGATGAGCCCGAGGATGTTGTGCTGAGTGCCTGAGCCTGGCCCAGAAGGGCCAGTCCTGTGAGTCCACTCAGGAGGCCCCTGAGGAGTCGGGCTCCTGGAGACAGGAAGCAGATGGTGGTGGCCGGGACTGGGGAGGGCCGGAGTGTCAGCCTGGGAAGATGAGACGCTCTGGAGATGCTGCTGCTGGCGGCCATACAACCACAAGGCTCGCGGGGATGAGCCGTGTGCGTGAGAGTGGCTAAAACGGTGAACTTTCTGCTGCATACATTTTACCACAATATGAGAAGAGTTGACATTTTGAAGTGTGGTTCTTGTACGTGTCGGTGTCTGAGGGACATGGGAGTCCAAGCCTCAGTGGTCCAGCTCGTCATAGATTCTGAGGCTGACGGTACTTCTGAAAATCCTCCGGGCCGGTGGACAAGGACATGCAGGTTTTGTGTTTTTAGGTGAAGTTTCTCTGAAGTGGCACAGAAACTGTGAGGGGCACTGTCCAGACTTGGCACCTCCCAGTGGGTGGTGGGAAGTCCGCGTGGGGACCACTCACAGATGGGGCTCTCCACACCCAGCCTCCTCTCTTGTTGATCGACCCACACCCTGCCGGTCAGCACGCAGGAAAATCTGGCCTCTGTTACACTGTGTAACAGCCCAGACATTTCGCGGGTCTCCCCACCCCCACCAAGAAACTTGGGATCTCCTAGCAGAGGCATGTGGGGGGAGAGTCAGACATGGTCACAAACCTGTGACCCCCCCCACCGGGATGAGCGCGGGCAAACACTGGACTTTCCCCCAGATGCCCAAAGGAGTGTGGGCAGTGTGAACAGGCACTTCCCTGGAACTGCACAGGAACTCATGACAAATGCTGCCGTCTGTCTGGGAGCACAGACGTTCCGGTGGACACGGTGTGCATAGGGTCGGTTGTCAGTTCATTGGAGTTCGGGGGTTGTGGCTGGTATTTTAATAACAGGCTTTTGGTGAGACATGGTCGCCGGCGGCAGACTGCTAGGGGCAGGGGTGCCTCAGGGGGCTGTGTGCGCTTTGGTTTCTCGTGCAGGAGACTCAGCGCAAAGTCTAAATCTGACTGCAGATCTCCACCTTGCTGTTTGCACCTCTGTGTCAGAAACTCATCCAGAACTGTGAAACAAGGCGAGCCGTTGGGTGTCACTTCCTTTCCAAGTCATGTGGGCACAAGGCTGCTGGAGGATTCTCCGGGGGAATTTCATGTCTGCATCTGAGGCAGCAATCTGATCTCAGCTGTGAGCCTCTGGCATCTCTGATACGTCTTAGGCTGCTCTAACATCTTAGTGACTCCCTCTTTTTCTAAAAAAATTTTTTGTTTATTTATTCATTTATTTGGCTGTGCTGGGTCTTCAGTGCTGCATATGGGTTTTCTCTAGTTGTAGCGCCTGGATTTCTCACTGTGCTGGCTCCTCTTGCTGCAGAATGTGGGCTCGAGGTGCTCTGGCTCAGTAGCTGGGGCTCGTGGGCTTTGCCCCTAGGCATGTGGGATCTCCCCGGACCAAGGGTCAAGCCAGTGTCAGCTGCACTGGCAGGCGAACTCTTATCCACTGTACCACCAGGGAGCCCGCTGGTGCCTCCCTCTTGGATCAGACCTTCTGCTGAGCGCTCACTGTATGTTTGCCTGAGTGCTGTGATGCTTCTTCTCTGAGAAGTACTCTACCAGCTAGGGTGTGGCTTCACAGCAGAGCGAGGTCCCGTGTGAGGCTGTGAGGCTGTGTCCCTTTCTGGGAGTTTCCTTGGGAATCTTGTGTGATGTCACGTTGGGCAGAACACATGATTTCCTTTTGGGCCGGACATTGCACTCCATTGATAAATTCATCTTTATGATGGTGAGTCACCCTGTCCAAGACCAAAGGATGTCTTTCTATTGTTCACATATAATTTGGTGTCTCTTGAGATGTTTTAATGTTTTCTTCACATCAATTTTGCGTTTTTCTGATTGAGTTTGCAAGTGTTGGGTCTTCTAAAGAGGATTTTATCCACCAGGATGTCTTCTGATATGGTCATTATTCTAGTATGTAAAGGCTATTGACTATATATTTAATTTTATATCCTTCCTGTTTACTTAATTCTTTTACTTGGGTTACTTTATTATTGATTCTGTAGAGTTTCCCAGACAGATCAAGGAGTCCTCTGCAGGTAGTGACCCTTTTACCTTCTCGATGTTATACCCCCCGTTGAGCCCCCTTCTAGTTGCAACAGTTAACACCCCAGAAATTACACGGCAGGCCTCAGCAAACCTTTTCTGTAAGTGGCAGATGGCGTTTCAGGCTTCATGGGCCACGTTGTCTCTCTTGGAACTATTTAACCTTGCTCTCATAGTACACATACGTAAATGAACAGGTTTGGCCACCGTGTTAGGTGGAATGGAGGGGCACTGTAGTTTACACACCCCTGGAGTGGGATGTCACGGGCATCCTTGCCTCGCTTCCTGATCCTCCTGGAAACCAGCAGCATTTTTCCTCATTAATTAAGTTGCTACCTTAGGAATAACATGGACACACACACACACAACATGTTCACACGCATTATCATATTAACATGTATCCATAATTCCTATTTTCTTGAGTGTTTTTTAATCAGAAATGAGTGTTGAATTTTGTTGAAAGCTTTTTTTGCCATCCATGAAGATGGCAAAAGTTATAGATTTTTCTCCTTAGAATTATGAACTTGCTTGTCTGGTTAGTTGCTCAGTCATGTCTGACTTTGGAGTCAGATGGACTGTAGCCATCCAGGCTTCCTTCTCTGTCCATGGGATTTTTCAGGCTAGAATTCTGCAGTGGGTACATATGCCCTTCTCCAGAGGATCTTCCTGACCCAGGGATAGATAAGCTTGGTGTATTATATTAATGAATTTCCCAATATTGAACCAAACTTGCATTCCTGGAATAAAGTCTCTTGGTCATGATGTATTCTTTTCATAATGTGAAATTGAAATCTGTTTGCTAATATTTCATCTAGCATATTTGGAATCAGTAGTCAAAGTCTGTAATTTTATTTTTATTGAATTTCCTTACCAGAATTAACTGTCCATGTTATAGTTCTTAAGAATTAGGGAATTTTCACTTTCTATTTCTGAGACAATTTAGGGGGCATTGTTATTATCTGATTTTTAAAGATTTTTAAAACATCTGGGTCAGGCACATTATCCTGGGTTAGTGCCTTGATAACTTTGTTTCTTCTACAGAAATTGTGCTTCAAGGTTTCTATCTCTAATGGGTTAATTATGGTAAATTATTTAATTTCTTGAGTATCATTTTTAATATTTCCTTACTGTATTTTTAATGTCTGTAGGGTGTGTAATGATGTTTTCTTTAAAACTCCTTGTGTCAGTAACTTGTATTTTTCTTGATACTTGTATTTTTCTTGATAAATCTTCTAGGAGTTTATCAATTTTATTAGTCTTTTTAAAGAAGCAATTTTCCACTTTGTAACAATCTTTATTATTTAACTATTTAAAAACTATTATTATTTATTTAAATAATATCTGAAACTTTATTATTTAACTATTTTCATTGTTTCTTCTTTTATTTTTAATTTTTTTCTCCTTCTTGCTGTTGTTCAGTCTCTCAGCTGTGTCCAGCTCTTTACAACCCCATGGACTGCAGCACACCAGGCTTCCCTGTCCATTACTATCTCCCAGAGTTTGTTCAAACTCATGTCCATTGAGTTGGTGATGTCATCCAACCATCTCATCCTCTGTCGTCCCCTTCTCCTCCTGCCTTCTATCTTTCCCAGCATCAGGGTCTTTTCCAATGAGTTGGCTCTTTGCATCAGGTATCAAAATATTGGAGCTTCCGCTTCAGCATCAGTCCTTCCAATGAATATTCAGGACTGATTTCCTTTAGGATCAACTTGTTTGATCTCCTTGCAGTCCAAGGGACTCTCAAGAGTCTTCTCCAGCACCATAGTTCGAAAGCGTCAATTTTTCAGTGCTCAGCCTTCTTTATGGTCCAAATCTCACATCCATACATGACTACTGAAAAACAATAGCCTTGACTAGACGGACCTGTGTCAGCAGAGCGATGTCTCTGCTTTTTAATGTGCTGTCTAGGTTGGTCATAGCTTTTCTTGCAAGGAGTAAGCGTCTTGAATTTCACGGCTGCAGTCACCATCAACAGTGATTTTGGAGTCCAAGAAAATAAAGTTTGTCATTGTTTCCATTTTTTCCCCAATTTGCCTTGAAGTGATGGAACCAGATGCCATGATCTTAGTTTTCTGAATGTTGAGTTTTAAGCTAGCTTTTTCACTCTCCTCTTTCACTTTCATCAAGAGGCCATTTAGTTTCTCTTCGCTTTCTGCCAAAAGGGTGATGTCATCTGCATATCTGAAGTTATTGATGTTGATGCTGGAATCTTGATTCCAGCTTGTGCTTTATCCTTCTTCTTACATTGTGTTTAATTGTCTCTAGTTTCTTGAGGAGGAATTAAAACACACTTGGTTCTTTTGAAGCCGTCATCCTAAGCTTACTGGGACTTTACGTTGCCTTTTCTGATTATATGTAACTTGCAGTTCATCACCTCTGTGTGTCCTCATCATGACAGGGTGCAGAGTTGTAAAGTTGTACCTGTCCTTGTGGCTCTCCATCAGTTCTTAGAGGTGTGAGGCTTTGGATTTAGGTGGCTGCCATTATCCTATCACTTCATGGCAAAGAGAAGGTGAAAAGTGAAAGCAGTGACTGATTTTCTTCTCATGGGCTCCAAAATCACTGTGGACCTTGATTGTAGTCATGAAATTAAAAGACACGTGCTCCTTGGAAGAAAAGCTATGGCAAACCTAGACAGTCTATTAAAAAGCAGAGATGTCACTTTGCTGAGAAGGGTCTGTATAATCAAAACTATGGTTTTGCTAGCTGTAGTCATGTATGGATGTAAAAGTTGGACCATAAAGAAAGCTGAGCACCGAAGAATTGATGCCTTCAAATTATAGTACTGGAGAAAACTTGAGAGTCCCTTGGACTACAAGGAGATCAAACCAGTCCATCCTAAAGGAAATCAGTCCTGAATATTCATTGGAAGGACTGATGCCGAAACTCCAATACTATAGTTACCTGATGGGAAGAGCCGACTCATTGGAGAAGACCTTGATGCTGGGAAAGACTGAGGGCAATCGGAGAAGGGGACGACAGAGGATGAGATGGTTGGATGGCATCACTGACTCAATGGACATAATTTGAGCAAGCTCCAGCAGAGAGTGGAGGACAGAAGAGCCTGGTGGGCTATAGTCCATGGAGTTGCAAAGGGTCAGACATGACTTAGAGACTGAACAGCAACATTATCCTGGGCTCCCTAGAAGTCTTCAATACCAGTAATTTGAAAGCTCCTAGAAATTGATATTTGTAAATCCTAATAGAAAAATCAGCACATAACATGCACAGGTATTTTACCAAAAAAGAAATACAAGTTACCAATGAATGTGTGAAATGTTTTTCAATCTCATTAATAATCAAATAATGAAAATTATAATGATGGTAAAATAATTTATCACATAAAATTGGCAAAAATTAAAAAAAAGAAAGAAGTACTCAGTGTGGTCAAGAATTAAGAGAAATTAATATTATAATGTATTGCTGATAGCTGCAAACTTCATGGATGTTAATGTAAAGTCTCTAAATGTCTGCATGTTAAAGATTCCAGCTGAGATATCATGAACTTCACCGTCCAGCTGCCTAACTCTCCCTAACCTCCCGCTGTGCCCTGGCCCCAGAAAATCAGGCTGTTCCTGCCTGCCTGCAGGAGGTGATACACAACTGAGTGAGCCATTCCACACTTGGTGTCTGACACTTACCAGGACCCACACTCTCTGGACCGCTGTCTTTCTTATCAGGATGAGGAGGATGCCAGACAGGCAGGCAGACAGCTGGCTGACAGGGTGGGCATTGATCACATGCTCGCGTGCCTGTGGTCCCTCATGCACCCTCACTAGCCATGGCTCTGGGAAGCCTGTGCAGGAGGGGCTGGAGGGCCTGCTTTTCAAAAAAAGGGAAATGTTAAATCGAGCCCAACTCAGTGCTGCTTCGGCTGCTGCTACTGCTAAGTCGTGTCAGTCGTATCTGACTCTGTGCAACCCCATAGACGGCAGCCCACCAGGCTCCCCCGTCCCTAGGATTCTCCAGGCAAGAACACTGGAGTGGGTTGCCATTTCCTTCTCCAATGCATGAAAGTGAAAAGTGAAAGTGAAGTCGCTCAGTAATGTCCGACTCATAGCGACCCCATGGACTGCAGCCTACCAGGCTCCTTAGTCCATGGGATTTGCCAGGCAAGAGTACTGGAGTGGGGTGCCATTGCCTTCTCCGCAATACAGTGCATGCCACAATAATTACAGATATAACAGATTTAACAATCATTAAGATATTGTGAATAACATACATGAGTAAATTTAAAATAAACATGCAATGGATGCATTACTGGAAAAAATTTTAAGATGCCATAACTGATATAAGAAAAAATCCTGAATATACTAACAGTCATAAAATAAACCAACATGGTGCCAAAATTCACCCCCTTTTCACTCACCATCTCCCCAAAATGCACCCAGACTGGAGGATCTTAGAGGTGAGGTGAACCAGATGTTCTAGGAATACGTTTTCCTCATCATAAATAAGTGGGCATAGAAAATGAAAAAAGAAGGAAAGGATGTTTGATGATTAGGTACGCTTGAACACCAAAATGAAGAGAGAAGCTTATAGGTGGATTTCCTTGAATATAGATGAATATTTCCCAAGTGAAATGCATCAGTTCCAAGAACGCATTAGAAATGATGATCCAAAAAGATTTACCCTCCATAGGCAAGAATGATTCACCATCAGAAAATCTGTCAATGTAACTCACTACCTTAATAGACTAAAGAAAATCTATGTGATGATTTCAGTAAGTACAGAAATAGCCCTTGTTGGAGCTCAACATTTTTTCATGATGAAAATTCCTAGAAAAACCAGAACATGGTATAGAAGAGGATGCACGAATGGGAAAATCCACCTTGTGGTGTGAATGTTCCTGTTGTGTTTCAGGTACTGGTGTGTCTCATCTCACCATGGTGATGTTTGTATTTTATAAAACATCGTTTGATAATCATTAGAAAAAGAACCCAAGTCATGAGCCTTATAAATGGTGACCAAGTTCTCAAGTCACGTGCTGGCTCAGGACATTTTGTGAACAGTCATAAAAAAATTAAAAGCAGGCCTTTCTGGAGGTTATGAATTCAGACCACAAAACAGGGAAGAAATGGTTGAAAAGCCAAACAGAACCAATGCTTGATGTTTTTACTGTGAGTGATGTCATGTGAGTGATGTCGGTGTTCTGTTTGTTCTAGTCCCTCCACGGCTTCGCTCTGGTGGTGAGCGCCGAAGGGATGATCTTCTACGCGTCGGCCACGATTGTGGACTACCTGGGCTTCCACCAGGTGAGCACAGCGCCCGTCTGCCGCGGTTCGGTCCCTCCACCTAGGAGGTGTGCATGTGTGCTTAGTCGCTCAGTCATGTCTGACTCTGCGACTCCGTGGACTGCAGCCTGCCGGGCTCCTCTGTCCGGGGAACTCTCCAGGTGACAATACTGGGGTGGGTTGCCATTCCTTTCCAACCCAGGGATCAAACCCGGGTCTCCTGCATTGCAGGTGGATTATTTATCGTCTGAGCCACCAGGGACCTTGAACTTTTAAACTTCAAGGTTTAAAACATTTCTAAAATCAAACTTTTTCTTTTTTTAAATCACTGAGCTTTTGTCAGGTGAGATTTTGCACACCCGGCTTTGTCTGGGGCTCAGGGTCACGGCGAGAGGCATGACGGTGTCTTGGGTGTCCCTAGTCTCAAAGCAGCGGCTTGTGCCGCCTGCAGCCCAACCTCTACGCTCCGCGATGTGAGAGGCTGGTCAGGGCCAGGGCAGGGACCTGTCCTGAGCTGTACTTTGGTGTCTCAAACCCCAGATGCAAGGTACAGTCAGGACGCAGTGTGCTCCAGAACCGCTCTTGCTGGTGTGCAGATAGCTCGCCCGGAATGTTGCCCCGGGTCAGCACAGCCTGGACGGTTCCAGACCTCAGGGCAGAGCGGGATGGATCCAACCATGGATCCAAGGAGGCGGCTCAGTGAGAAGCCCCAGGAAAGGAAGTGGGACCTGGCTTGGCCTCTGGGAGGGAAAAGTCTCATGAGCAATCCCAGCCCAGAGTCACATGCTGCTGGTGAAACCTCCTGGTTCTGCAGCTTGGACGGCTGGGGTCTGAGGACAAGCTGGGCACAAATGTGGCCACTTCCCCCACCAAAAAAAACAGCTGCCCCCTCCCGCTCCCCCAGCCCTCTGCAGGGAGCTCACAGCACAGGGTTATAAACTCCAGGAAGTCACCAACTGCCAGTCCTGGCACCTTCCCTGAGGAATTCAAGATAAAAACAGGTGGATTTGAGAGAGAACAAGACAGAACCTGGAAAAACCCAGAATATAGTGTGTCTATGCTCAGGGCCTCATCCGAGGGCAGAGCGTGCAGCGATTCAAAACCTTGACTGTAGAGAATGACTGGGAGTTTAAAAACACAAGGTGAGCCAGAGAGAGGTGCAGGCACAGCGGGTGGAGGGCAGCGGGGCTGAGTTGGGCCAAGAGCACATTGGAGACCCCCTTGCCGGCAGCGCCATGGTAGCCCTTGGGAGGCGGACAGCCCACCAAGAGGCCCGCCCGCTGGCGTGCTTGCCTAGAGGCTGGAGACCAACCCCGCGGAGCCCGGCACTCTGCGGGCCAGGCAAAACATTCGCAGCACCCGGGTCAGAGCCCAGAGAGGAAGGCGATGGGGCGCCAGACGTGCAGTTAATACCGAAAATATTCCCGACGGGCCAGAAGCCACGGCCGCCCGGGCGTTGGGGGAGAAGCCTGGAGGTCGGGCGGCCTGAGGGCATCCGGCTCCGCCCCTTAGCCGCCGGCCTCCCCAGCGAGCTGCAGGACGGGCCTCCAGGCGCTCGCTCCGCGCCTCTCCACCCGCCCGCGTCCTGCGCAGCCTCCTTCCGCAGTCGCTCCGCGGGGGCCGCGCTGGCGTCTCTCGAGCAGCGCCGCTCTCCCAGGCCCGCCGGGGCGGAGCGAGGCAGTGGGCGCGACGATTCGAGCCCCAGGTAATGACGCCTTCCTCGCGCCCCTGGGCGTCGTGTGCAGCACCCGGATCTAGAAAAATGTGGTCGCGTGTGCCCGCTGAGAATATTTGTTTTTTTTGTCCCAGTCTCTGTCGCCTGAGTTGCTCTGTAAACTCTCTGGATACCCACATCACCTGCCTTTGGCTATGTAATTTGAAGGTCCCATCCCCGGGTTTGGTTTCCGTGGGAAATGCAGGTGCCCTGTAGAGACCTGATTCCAGGTCTGAACTTGCTAATTGGAGCTTTTGTTTTCTTGGAACTCGGTTATTTCCTCTGAAGTGTTAGAAGTTAAAAAAAAAAATAGTTTTGCCTTTTATTATAAGGAAATTGTTTCCAAATGCCATTAAATCAGGCGGTGCCTCTAGTTTATGTAAAACGTTTCATGAACATATTAGACCAGCCCTGTGCTATTATTGTCAGCTTCTTGGGCAAAATGCTTTACAAAAAGTCAGGAACCAGCCGTTTCCTGTGGCAACCTGAGTGCATCGGTTCAGTATCTCCTGTTTCAGTGCTCTTTGAGATGAACAAATAGGCTTTAGATGTATATTTTAGTTGCCCTCCCCTTTGCTGCTACAAGACGTTGTCCATTCTCTCCGAGGTCAGCAGTGGGGGCGTCCCGTCCCCAGGTGAATCAGGCCGGATGTGAGGGCCTGTGGCAGGAAGCAGTTAAGGACCCTCAGGCATGGAGAGCGGATATACATGCTCTCTGAGCAAAAGGCAAAGATGGTCACTAATGGAATGAGCTGTTTGTGAAAACGGCTGTGCTTTTATCCTCAACTCTGCGGAGGGTGGTTCAGAGCCAAGATGGAGACGATCTGACCTGACCAGAGTGGGCTTGTTCTGTGCTCTGTGAACAGCTGACACGCCACTCTCCCCTGCTTCTCACTCCCCCACGATTTATTCTTCTTGACCTCGTTTGTAGGGATCAAACCCTAGACATTAGGAAAGACGAAGGGAGGCCAGGCTAACCGCTACGACCTCGGTATTCTTATCCCAGAAAGCGTCGACATTTAAGTGTGTGTGTGTTAGTCGTTCATTTGTGTCCAACTCTTTGTGACTGACTCCATGCACAGTAACGCGCCAGGCTTCTCTGTCTAACAGCTTCAGAGTCGCCGGATCTGCCATGCTCCCCCCAGCTCTGCTTGTCCTTCTCCAAGGGGATCTCCTCCTGTGTCGGTTAAGCTGCAGACCCACCCCTTGTGTCCCTTTCGTGAATTATCTGACGTGTGTGGAGACAGCAAATGGGGCAGCAGGGTGCCCCTGGGGTTCTGCTGAAACTCACCAGGGAATACGTGGATCACAGTGCCTATTTATTAGTTTACAATGAGAAATATCCAGCTCTCAGACATCAGCACAGTTTTCTTTCCTTTAATCAAAACCATGGAGGGGAAAATGTCATCCATCAAAGAAGGATGGAAAAACACCAAATTCCTAGTAATGAGTCAAGCACATTATACGTAGTACTTCCAATCAGAAAATATAAAGCATTACTTAAAGAAATTAAAGATCCAGAGCACCGAAGATTTGATGCTTTCTAATTGTGGTGCTGGAGAAGACTCTTTTTTTTTCTTTTCTTTTTTTTTTTTTGGAGAAGACTCTTGAGAGTCCCTTGGATAGCAAGGAGATCCAACCAGTCCGTCCTAAAGGAAATAGTCCCAAATATTCATCGGAAGGACAGATGCTGAAGCTGAAGCTCCAATACTTTGGCCACCAGATGCAAAAAGCTGACTCATTGTAAAAGACCCTGATGCTGGGAAAGACTGAGGCAGGACAAGAAGGGGAGGACAGAGGAGGAGATGGTTGAATGGCATCACCGACTCAATGGACATGAGTTTGAGCAAGTTCCAGGAGACAGTGATGGACAGGGAGGCCTGGCGAGTTGCAGTCCAACTCGCAAAGAGTCAGACATGACTTAGCAACTGAACAACAAGAAAATGGAAAGATATGCTGTGAACTGGAGGACTTAATATTATTATCATAAAGGTGACAGATCAAGTTATAGAATAACTGGAGGAAAAAAAAAAAGAATAACTGGTGTCCCTGGTGGCTCAGTGGAAAAGAATCCACCTGCCAATGGAGGAGACACAGGTTCAATCCCTTGGTCAGGAAGATCCCTGAAGAAGGAAATGGCAACCCAGTCCAGTACTCTTCCTTGCGGAATCCCATGGACAGAGGAGCCTGATGGGCTACAGTCCATAGTGTCTCTAAGAGTTGGACCCAACTTAGCGACTAAACAACAACAACAAAGGACAAAGACTGTGTTGCTTTTCTGGGAGGAAACTGGACAAGCTAATTGGAGATGCAGAGATCTGAGTGAATCCAGCACCATGGGGAAGGGCATTGATGATCTCTGGGACATACAGTCCCAGACACAACACTTCATGCCCAGCTCAGTGGCTGAGACCAGTGGGGTCGGTGCAAAGAGGACACATGGCCTCAGGAGATGGGAGGGTCACAGCAGATTTGGGTTCACAATGAAACCGATGTTGCCAGGAGGTAGGCAGGTGCTGGTCTTGTCAGTAAATGGTGCTTCATGGACTGAATCCTCTTGAAAAAAGTGAATCTTGGCACCTACCTCACACCACGCAGAGTCAATGGTAGATGGTGGAAGTTTCTAGAAGTTAACAGGGCAGAGTCAGGAGGTATCTGAGGAACAAGCACACAGAGAGTACAGAAACCCTAAAGCCCTGACCATGAAGAGAGACTGACGGATCCAGCTGTGTCAGACCCATGAGGAGGGCGGCAGGCCCAGCAGTGGGGAAGATGTCTGCCAAGGAGTCCACCCGAGACAGGACTGCCGTCCAGGAGGGCGGAGGAGGTGACACGGCGGCCAGGCGGCCCCATGGAGAGTCGCGAGGAGGACAGCAGCCGGCGGCGCGGCGGACACGTTCATCTGAAAACCAGTGAATCTGTGGGTAGGCGCTCCCTTCATTAGTCCTCGTGACGCGCTGATTAAACGTGGAACAGACACCGTTACACGTGGCTCACAAAGAACGCAGGGCGCCTGGGCTCGCACACGGCCGGGGGAGAGTGCTCGCACGCTCACTCTGGCGGCTGGCGGCTTGCTCCGCTGGGGCTGAGGCCCTCCACCCCGTGGCCTACATTCCAGTCCGGGGTGCGGGCCCAGCAGAACCACCCTGGAAGACACCGCAGCTGCGCCGGTGAGAGGCCCGGACGCAGGGAGGGACGCCCCAGCGGCAGTGTGTCTCACGGCAGAAAGCCACACCACGGAGGGGCTGGACCACTGCTTCAGGCGCCAGGGGCCGCGTCACCACCGAGGGGGGACACAGAGGACACGGGGCTCCACCTGAGAACAGAACCAGCCCGGGGTGCGGGGGCTGTGCCCGGGTCGCCTCCGTGGAGGGTGGGGGGAAGGGTTCTGAGTCCTGACTGGGTGGGGAAGCTGCGTGACTATGACGTGGGCACGTTTCACACTCTGTGTTAGGCCTGCATCACAAAATTGCATGAGGAAAGCTTCATTATGGGACATGCCCTTGTGATGCTAGAGCCTCCAGGTGAGGGGGAGCCTCCAGGTGAGGGGGGCCTCCAGGTGAAGGGGGGTCTCCAGGTGAGGGAGGCCTCCAGGTGAAGGGGGGCCTCCAGGTGAGGGGGGCCTCCAGGTGAGGGGGGCCTCCAGGTGAGGGGGGCCTCCAGGCGGGCACCATCTCTCCTCGGGCTCTTCCTATAACTGTGGTCCTTGAATGTCAAACAGGTAACCGCGGGAAGGTAGAAAATGAGTGTGATTATAACTCGAAGGCTAAACTCTAATCATGTACGCACATTCTCTCCCACAGTCCCAGACACAGTTTTCACAGAAAGAAGCAGACGCTGAGGTCAGAAGTGTTGTAGTCCTTGGTCAGTGTTGTCCAGGCTCTGGCCTGAATGAGGACCACTCATGGTGGACGGGGACACACCAGACCTTCCCTCCTGCTGACGCCTGCAGCACCTTCTGATTCTCATGCACCTAGAGGCCCCCCTTACTTGGCAGCTCCCACCTCACCTGGCAGGTCCCCCCTCACCTGGAGGCCCCCTTCACCTGGATGCTCTCCTCACCTGGAGGCTCCTCTCACCTGGAGGCTCCTCCTCACTTGGCAGCTCCCCCCTCACCTGGAGGCTCTCCTCACCTTGAGGCCCCCTCACATGGAGGCTCTCCTCACCTTGAGGCCCCCCTTACCTGAAGGCTCTCCTCACCTTGAGGCCCCCCTCACCTGGAGGCTCTCCTCACCTTGAGACTCCCCCTCACCTGGAGGCTCCCCCCTCACATTGAGGTTCTCCCTCACCTGGAGGCTCCCCCCTCACCTGGAGGCCCCCCTCACCTGGAGGCTCACCTCACCTGGAGGCTTCTCTCACCTGGAGGCTCCCCCTCACTTGGCAGCTCCCCCCTCACCTGGAGGCTGTCCTCACTTTGAGGCCCTCCCTCACCTGGAGCCCACCCCCACCTGGAGGCTCCCCCTCACCTGGAGGCTTGCCCCTCACCTGGCAGTTCCCCCCTCACTTGGAGACCCCCCTCACCTGGAGCCCACCCCCACCTGGAGGCTCCTCCTCACCTGGAGGCCCCCTTCACCTGGAGGCTCCCCCTCACCTGGAGGCCCCCTTCACCTGGAGGCTCCCCCTCACCTGGAGGCTCCCCCTCACCTGGAGGCTCCCTTCACCTGGAGGCTCTCCCTCACCTGGAGGCCCCCTTCACCTGGAGGCTCCCCCTCACCTGGAGGCTCTCCTCACCTTGAGACTCCCCCTCACCTGGAGGCTCCCCCCTCACCTTGAGGTTCTCCCTCACCTGGAGGCTCCCCCTCACCTGGAGCCCACCCCCACCTGGAGGCTCCCCCTCACCTGGAGGCCCCCCATCCACTCTGAGTGAGGCTGCCTGTCACCCCTGAGAAGTGCCTTGTCTGTGAAGCCCTGACCCTTCAGGAACTTCTCTGTCTAGTTTTTCCAGTTGAGAAACAACGGAAGCTCAGCAATGGGCCAGCTGAAGGGGCGAAGGGGCTTCTGTGGGACTGGGGCCCCAGGTGGGTAATGGGTGATGCCATGCGGTTCAGGTGGGAAGACGTGCACCAGCCTCGTCGTTTGTCGACACTCTGGATGTTTTCTCTGGCAATACCAACAATCGAGTCCGCTGAGGTCTGCCTTCATAGCCCAAGGCAGGGCCTCGGTGCCCCGGACTGCAGGTTCCCAGTGTGGACCTGGGAGGGTGGGGTGGCCTCTCTGCTTAGATCGCAAGCAGGTGGGGGTACCCAGGACCAGAGAGAGGGTTGTGGGTCGGAGGGTCCCTGCAGCATCCTGCCAGGGCAGCGGTCAGGCCTGGAAATGCCAGCCTGGCCCCGTCTCACCGTAAAGGTGTGCTTCCCTAATTAACTTTGTGATCCAAGTGTAACAAAGAGGCTAGAAGGCGACCAGACATAAGTGCACAGCTCGATGAGGTTGGAGTCAGCTTTGAACAGCTTGATCCCAAAGGAAGTTTGGTCTCTGAGCCCCTGATCTGCCCCCAGAGGCACTGCCTGGCCTGGGGGGCACTTTGTGGGCTGGATGCCTGGTGTCCAGGCAGTGTTGGTTGCCTCCTGTGGGGAGGGACTTTCTCTTCATGGGTGTGACTTGCCTTTGACAGATGGATGAGACGTGTTTGTGGTCATTAACCCTGGAATACAGTGCAGACATTCCCTCGGGGTAAGACTAAAATGACTGTCTCATGTTGCAGACGGATGTGATGCACCAGAATATTTATGACTACATCCACGTGGATGACCGCCAGGACTTCTGCCGGCAGCTGCACTGGGCCATGGACCCTCCCCAGGCAGGGTGTGGGCAGCCCCTGCTTTCGGAGACAGGTGAGTCCTGGGGGCCCTGGTCTGACGCAGACTCGGAGGTTCCTGAAACACGTGGATGCCTCCGCAGCAGTTGCCCCTTTCCTCCTCCTCCTGTTGAAGTGGCGTCAACGCCCCTTCCTCCTCGGAGACCTCCTCCTGCACCCCCACCCTTCTCAGGCGGCTTCCCCAGGGGGCTCTCTGGCTCCCAGGGCACCTGTGTCTCCTGCCACGTCCCTGTGCCCTGTAGGGTATGAGGCCCAGAAGCCAGGGACCCTGCCTCTAGTTTTGCAAACTCCTCCTCAGACATCTTCTAGGAAATTCTCTCCACCCACCTGAGATTTACCTGAAACAGTCTCCCAAATGTTGCTGTCTGTTCGGGGACGTTGCCCACTGTGGGCAGGACCCCCAAGGTGTCCCAGATCTGCAGCCCCTGCCCAGTGAACATACCAGGCAGGCGCCCAGGTCCCTGAGATGTCAGAGCAGATGAGAGCTCGGGGGTCAGAGCGAGTGACCTCCCCTGGGGTGCGGTGCAGGGAGATGGGGTCCTGGGTCTACCACACGTTCCCCATGGTGGTCAGGAGTTCCAGGAGTTTCCAGCACGCCTTCACACGGCAGCGTGGGTCACCTTCTACAGGTAGAGAAAACACAGCCCCAGGTGCTGACCAGCTTTACAAGCTCAGAACAAAAGCCTGAGCTGATGGACACTCACGAGGGGTGTGGGGGTGTGCTCAGGGAGGGAGGCCGGTTTGGAGCAGGCCTGTGCGTTACGTGCTGACAGCTGCTGTTGGCGCCACGAACTTGCTGACCAGGGTGTGTTTCTGCTTTCTCCCTGGTCCCCCCTGTCTGTGCCCAGGAGAGGATGCCATCCTGGGGAGGCTGCTCCGGGCCCAGGAGGGGGGCGTGGACCTGCCCACCGAGTACTCGGCCTTCCTGACGCGCTGCTTCATCTGCCGCGTGCGCTGCCTGCTGGACAGCACCTCGGGCTTCCTGGTGAGTGAGAGGGTGGGATGGCACCTGGGGGCTCCTGGTGAGAGAGAGGGTGCAGGATGGCACCTGGGGCCTCCTGGTGAGAGAGAGGGTGGGGACGGCACTTGGGGGCTCCTGGTGAGAGAGAGGGTGGGGATGGCACCTGGGGGCTCCTGGTGAAAGAGAGGGTGCAGGATGGTACCTGGGCCTCCTGGTGAGAGAGAGGGTGCAGGATGGCACCTGGGGGCTCCTGGTGAGAGAGAGGGTGGGGATGGCACCTCAGGCTTCCTGGTGAGAGAGAGGGTGGGGATGGCACCTGGGGGCTCCTGGTGAGAGAGAGGGTGCAGGATGGCACCTGGGGGCTCCTGGTGAGAGAGAGGGTGGGGATGGCACCTCGGGCTTCCTGGTGAGAGAGAGGGTGGGGACGGCACCTGGGGGCTCCTGGTGAGAGAGAGGGTGCAGGATGGCACCTGGGGGCTCCTGGTGAGAGAGAGGGTGCAGGATGGCACCTGGGGGCTCCTGGTGAGAGAGAGGGTGCAGGATGGCACCTGGGGGCTCCTGGTGAAAGAGAGGGTACAGGATGGCACCTGGGCCTCCTGGTGAGAGAGAGGGTGGGGATGGCACCTTGGGCTTCCTGGTGAGAGAGAGGGTGGGGACGGCACTTGGGGGCTCCTGGTGAGAGAGAGGGTGGGGATGGCACCTGGGGGCTCCTGGTGAGAGAGAGGGTGCAGGATGGCACCTGGGGCCTCCTGGTGAGAGAGAGGGTGGGGACGGCACTTGGGGGCTCCTGGTGAGAGAGAGGGTGGGGATGGCACCTGGGGGCTCCTGGTGAAAGAGAGGGTACAGGATGGCACCTGGGCCTCCTGGTGAGAGAGAGGGTGGGGATGGCACCTTGGGCTTCCTGGTGAGAAAGAGGGTGGGGACGGCACCTGGGCCTCCTGGTGAGTGAGTGGGTGCAGGGCCGGTGCTGTGTAAGTCCAGGCCTGGGCCTGGCACGGGGCTCCAAGGTCCATGGGAGCAGTTGGCAAAGCAAGGGCTGGTGTGTGGGTGCCTCGAGGGAGCCTGGCCTTGATGGGGCAGGGCTGAGTCACGGGAGGTTAATGAGAATGAAGTGGGGCATCTGCAGGGGCGACACCCCGCACCCCTGCTCATCCTTTATTCAGGCGATTGGTTGGTTGTCCAGAAGGCCTTTTGTTTTGATCATACTTGGTTTTCAGTTTTGTGGAAAACTAAGATGGTTTTTGCTCCACATGGATGCAGATAGATTTTACCTAACACTGAGGCAGAGGTTGAAACCTAGGTTGAAGTGAAGCCCTGCCTGAAGCACAGAGAGGAAACAAGCAGAAGGACTCGGTGTGGAGGGTCTCGGCGTTTTACCACAAGGCTGGTCGCTGCACGTGCAGGGAAGGGCTCCGCAGTGGGGACGGAGGCCCTGAGCACGGGGGGTGGACAGCTCGGGTCCCGGGCTCACCCCAGCCCCCCCTGCCTGCATTCAGCCTGCTCACACCCAGCGGGTGGGGCTGCCCCCGAGCGCCCTTGCTGAAACCTCAGGACAGGCAGTTGATGTTGGGTTTTTAGCTCAAAGTCAACCACGGTGGGAATGTTCACACCAAAGACACTGCCTGGTGCCGCAGACCAGGGCTTTTCCCCCAGGACTGGAGGTAAGGTGCCCAGCATGGCCGGGCCTGTGCCACACCAAGCTCGTGGCCAGCACACCTAGAGGCTTTCAGGCATTTGTGCACCCCATAAATTCATGCACAGATGGGGAGATGGAAAGACGGATGGGTGGATGGAGGGAGGGACAGATGGAGGGATGGAGGGAGACACTGACTGACAAGTGGCAAGGAGAGTGTGCAGCACTATTCGCCCACTCAGGGCAGGACACCCTGGAGTCATGTGAACTTACTCAGTTATAGATCAACATTCCATCAGAGAGAGAGCTTTCATTTTCTTTATCACACACTCCAGAGTTACCGTCTGGCTTTTTAACTCACACCGTATTCTCACATTCATCCAAGTCTATGCCCCAACCACTAATGCTGGAAAAGCTAAAGTTGAATGGTTCTATGATGACCTACAAGGCCCTCTAGAACTAACACCAAAAAAAGACGTCCTTTTCATCATAGGGGACTGGAATGCAAAAATAGAAAGTCAAGAGATACCTGGAGTAATAGGTAAGTTTAGCCTTGGAGTATAAAATGAAGCAGGACAAAGGCTAACAGAGTTTTGCTAAGAGAATGCACTGGTCATAGCAAACATCTCCTTCCAACAACACAAGAAATGACTCTACACATGGACATCACCAGATGGTCAATACCGAAATCAGATTGATTATATTCTTTGCAGCCAAAGATGGAGAAGCTCTATACAGTCAACAAAAACAAGACCGGGAGCTGACTGTGGCTTAGATCATGAATTCCTTCTTGCCAAATTCAGGCTTAAATTGAAGAAAGTAGGGAAACCACTAGACCATTCAGGTATGACTTAAATCAAATCCCTTATGATTATACATTGGAAGTGACAAATAGATTACAGGGATTAGCTCTGATAGGCAGAGTGCCTGAAGAACTATGGGCGTAGGTTCATGACATTGTACAGGAAGCAGTGATCAAGACCATCCCCAAAAAAAGAAATGCAAAAAGGCAAAATGGTTATCTGAGGAGGCCTTACAAATAGCTGAGAAAAAAAGAGAAGCAAAACACAAAGGAGAAAATGAAATATATACCCATCTGAATGCAGAGTTCCAAAGAATAGCAAGGAGAGATAAGAAAGCCTTCCTCAGTGTTCAATGTAAAGAAATAGAAGAAAACAATAAAATGGGAAAGACTAGAGATCTCTTCTAAAAGAAAATCAGAGATACCAAGGGAACACTTCATGCAAAGATGGGCACAATAAAGGACAGAAATGATATGGACCTAACAGAAGCAGAAGATATTAAGAAGAGGTGGTAAGAATACACAGAAGAACTATACAAAAAAGAACTTCATGGCCAAGATAACCACAATGGTGTGATCACTCACCTAGAGCCAGACATCCTGGAATGTGAAGTCAAGTGGGCCTTAAGAAGTATCACTACAAACAAAGCTCATGGAGGTGATGGAATTCCAGTTGAGCTATTTCAAATCCTAAAAGATGATGCTGTGAAAGTGCTGCACTCAATATGCCAGCAAATTTGGAAAACTAAGCAGTAGCCACAAGACTGGAAAAGGTCAGTTTTCATTCCAGTCCCTAAGAAAGGCAATGCCAAAGAATGTTCAAACCACCACACAATTGCACTCATCTCACACGCTAGTAAAGCAATGCTCAAAATTCTCCAAGCCAGGCTTCAACAGTACGTGAACCGTGAATTTACAGATGTTCAAGCTGGATTTAGAAAAGGCAGAGGTACCAGAGATCAAATTGCCCACATCCACTGGAACATCAAAAAAGCAAGAGAGTTTCAGAAAAGCATCTACTTCTGCTTTATTGACTACGCCAAAGCCTTTGACTTTGTGGATCACAACAAACTGTGGAATATTCTTCAAGAGATGGGAATACCAGACCACCTCACCTGCCTCCTGAGAAATATGTATGTAGGTCAACAAGCAACAGTTAGAACCAGACGTGGAACAATGGACTGGTTCCAAATTGAGAAAGGGGTATGACAAGGATGTATACTGTCACTCTGCTTATTTAACTTATATGCAGAGTATGTCATGCAAAATGCTGGGCTGGATGAAGCACAAGCTGGAATCAAGATTGCTGGGAGAAACATCAGTAACCTCAGATATGCAGATGACACCACCCTTATGGCAGAAAGTGAAGAGAAACTGAAGAGCCTCTTGATGAAAGTGAAAGAGGAGAGTGAAAAAGCTGACTTAAAAGTCAACATTCAAAAAATGGAGATCATGGCATCTGGTCCCATCACTTCATGTAAATAGATGGGGAAACAATGGAAACAGTGAGAGACTTTATTTTCTTGGGCTCCAAAATCACTGCAGATGGTGACTGTGGCCATGAAATTAAAAGACACTTGGTCCTTGGAAGAAAAGCTATGACCAACCTAGACAGCATATTAAAAAGCAGAGACATTACTTTGCCAACAAAGATCCATCTCGTCAAAGCTATGGTTTTTCCAGTAGTCATATATGGATGTGAGAGTTGGACCGTAAAGAAACCTGAGTGCCAAAGAATTGATTCTTTTGAACTGTGGTGTTAGAGAAGACTCTTGAGAGTACCTTGGACTGCAAGGATATCAAACCAGTCAATCCTAAAGGTAATCCAAGCATGAATATTAATTGGAAGGACTGATGCTGAAGCTGAAGCTCCAATACTTTGGCCACCTGATGTGAAGAGCTGACTCATTGGAGAAGACCTTGATGTTGGGAAAGATTGAAGGCAGGAGGAGAAGGGGACGACAGAGGATGAGATGGTTGGATGGCATCACTGACTCGATGGACAGGAGTTTGAGCAAACTCCAGGAGATAGTGGACAGGGAAGCCTGGTGTGCTGCAGTCCATGGAATCATAGAGTCGGATACGACTGAGTGACTTAGCTGACTAACTGAACTCATATGCTCTAGATCAGGAAAATCAAGTCGTCCCTGAGATTTATTGCCATGAGTGGATGGCATTTTGGGAATGGAGGGTTATGGGGCCAGTCCTCAGAGATGGTTGGCTCTAGCACGTCCTCCCAGGGGCCTTCCTGGTGACTCCGGCCTGATCCAGGGATATTCAGGCACCTGAAGGAGGACTCACACGCCCACGAGTGTACACATGAGAACACGCTGGAAGTTTAGAGAAAGTTACAGGGAAACCCAAATGATTGGAAGGCAGTGGGGAGCGCCTGTCCCCAGGGGCTGGCATGGAAGACGTGTTGGTTTCCGTCCTTGGGAATGTGAGTTCCGAGGCCTTTGGCCATTGACCAGTTAGCGGCTAATTTACCCTGTGACCGAGCCTTTGTTTCTGTCTTTGAAACACCAGACGATGCAGTTTCAAGGGCGGCTGAAGTTCCTCTTCGGACAGAACAGGCGGGCGCCCTCGGGCGCGGCCCTGCCCCCACGGCTGGCCCTGTTCTGCGTGGCGGCCCCCCTGGCCCTGCCCCCTGGCGTGGAGGTGAGGATGAAGACCGTGTACCTGAGGGCGAAGCACAGGGCGGACGTCCCGGCCTCGACCGACGCAAAGTGAGTAGAGGCCCCAGCAGCCAAACCCGTCCTCGTCACTGCTGGGTCACACGCAGTGTCTGCACACATGCATTTTCTGTCTGTTCTCACTTCATTTCCAGCAGGGAGTATGATTTAAAAACAAAGCTGCTACATCATGTGAGAAGCAGCTATTAGAGAAAAGAAAGCCTGTCACTAGTATTTGTCAACCATGGCACCAAACACTTCTACCTGCCTCTCGTCATTCCCCAGCCCCCCACTCAGAGCCTCGGAGGCAGTGCCGGGGCCCCGATCCCCACAGGGATAGGGGCGAGGCTGTAGCCTCCGTTTGTCCCCTCCATCGACTCCAGGCTAACAGGGGCACATGCTGGGGACAAGGACTCCACAGGTGTCCTGGCCTTCCAGCTCAGAGGGTGAAGAATCTGTCTGCAATGCAGGAGACCTGGGCTCGATCCCTGGGTCAGGAAGATGCCCTGGAGGAGGGCACGGCTACCCACTCCAGTATTCTTGCCTGGAGAATCCCATGGACAGAGGAGCCTGGCGGGCTACAGTCCATCAGGTTGCAAAGAGTTGGACATGACTGAACAACTAACACTTTCACTTTTAGAAAGTTAAGTTTTCTAGGACATTCCCAACTACAGTCTCTGGAACGGTTAGATCTGTGCTGTGTGGGTCAGGTTCTGGGACAGGTTAAGATGCTGTGTGCCTGTAAACTGTGTTTCCTGCTATGTGAGGAGGCCCTGGGGAGGGGGACGTGTCGGAGGTCTGTCCGTCTTCTTCCTCAGTACCCTCCGCTGTGCCCTGCCCAGGGACAGAATATCAGGAGACGCAAGACCCCAGCCCACTTCTCTGTCACTCCTCAGCACTCAGGTTCCCCCTTGGACCTCAGCTCCAGTTCACAGGACCAGGAAACCTCCCATTGCTGCCTGGGGTGCATGGTGGGGGCGGGGGACTGCTGCCTTCAGGCATAGGCACCTCATCACAGCTTCCAGGTCCCACGGGCCCGCATGCTAAGGCAGCAGTTTTCTGGAGCATTTAAAAATTAAATATGTATGCTTTTTTTTTAAAGGTAGAAAATGTAAAATAAGAGGGAGGTAAAACAGGATACTCATGGGAAAAAACTGTAGAAATAACTGATGAAGCGACCAAAACATGAGGCGCGACAAAGCACAGAGGTTGCACCCCCCAACACACCTGGGCGTGTCTTGTGGGCAGGGAGCCCCGGGCGCTGGCCGGCTGGATGGCCCTGCCCACACCCCAGACCCGACATTCTCCGCCTGCCTCTGTCTCTCAGAGTCCTCCGTGTGTTCACATTCTCTGGGCTAGCGATGGTGACTGAGCCCACACGCTGCACTTTCAAATTCCCAGCCCTGTGATCAGATGGAAGGAAAATCCTCCCTCTATCACTTCTCCATAGCAAAGTAATGCTCAAAATCCTCCAAGCCAGGCTTCAACAGTATGTGAACCGAGAACTTCCAGATGTTCAAGCTGGATATAAAAAAAGCAGAGGAACCAGAAATCAAATTGCCAATATCTGTTGGATCATCGAAAAAGCAAGAAAGTCCCAGCAAAAAACATCTACTTCTGTTTTATTGAGTATGCTAAAGCCTTTGACCGTGTGGATCACAACAAACTGTGGAAAATTTTTCAATAGTTGGGAATACCAGACCACCTGACCTGTCTTTTGAGAAATCTGTGTGCAGGTCAAGAAGCAACAGGTTAGAACCAGATATGGAACAACAGACTGGTTCCAAATCAGGAAAGGAGTACGTCAAGGCTCTATATTGTCACCCTGCTTACTTAACATATATTCAGAGTACATCATGTGAAATGCCAGGCTGGATGAAGCACAAGCTGGAATGAGATTACCAGGAGAAATATCAATAACCTCAGATATGCAGATGATACCACCCTTATGGCAGAAAGCAAAGAAGAAGTAAAGAGCCTCTTGATGAAAGTGAAAAAGTAGAGTGAAAAAGCTGGCTTAAAGCTCAACATTCAGAAAACTAAGATCACGGCATCTGGTCCCATCACTCCGTGGCAAATAGATGGGGAAACAATGGAAACAGTGAAAGTAAGTGGTTGCTCAGTTGTGTCCAACTCTCTGTGACCGCATGGACTATATAGTCCATGGAATTCTCCAGGCCAGAGTACTGGAGTGGGTAGCCTTTCCCTTTTCCAGGGGATCTTCCCAATCCAGGGATCAAACCCAGATCTTCCACTTTGCAAGTGGATTCTTTGCCAGCTGAGCCATAACGGAAGCCCAAGAATACTAGAGTGGGTAGCCTGTCCCTCCTCCAGTGGATCTGCCTGATGCAGGAATCAAACCAGGGTCTCCTGTATTGCAGGCAGATTCTTTACCAACTGAGTTATCAGGGAAGTGAAACAGTGAGAAACTTTATTTTTTTTGGACTCCAAAATCACTGCAGATGGTGACTGCAGCCGTGAAATTAAAAGATGCTTGCTTTTTGGAAGAAAAGCTATGGCCAACCTAGACAGCATATTAAAAAGCAGAGACATTACTTTGCTGACAAAGATCTGCTAGTCAAAGTTATGGTTTTTCCAGTAGTCATATATGGATGTGAGAGTTGGACTATGAAGAAAGCTGAGTGCCAAAGAATTGATGCTTTTGAACTGTGGTGTTGGAGAAGACGCTTGAGAGTCTCTTGGACAGCAAGGAGTTCAAACCAGTCCATCCTAAAGGAAATCAGTCCTGAGTGTTCATTGGAAGGACTGATGTTGAAGCTGAAACTCCAATACTTTGGCCACCTGATGTGAAGAGATGACTCATTTGAAAAGACCCTGATGCTGGTAAAGATTGAAGGCAGGAGGAGAAGGGGACGACAGAGGATGGTTGGATGGCATCACCGACTCAATGGACATAAGTTTGAGTAAGCTCCAGGAGTTGGTGATGGACAGGGAGGCCTGGCATGATGCAGTTCATTGAGTCGCAAAAAGTCAGACATGACTGAGTGACTGAACTGAACTGACTGATCGCTTCTCCAGGAGGAGTGCTGTCCCCTGGCGGCCACACGGGGAAGCGCAGATGGGGAAGCCTTCGCGGTGGGTGTGGACTCCCGGACCACCTGCTGCTGCCTGGGCGGCGTGGACATCTGGATGTCCCTTGGAGGGCTGGCAAGGGTCTTCACGGTGAGGCTAGGACACTGTACAGAAGGGGACTGTGCAGCAAATACTAGAAATACGTTGTAAACAGCATTAAAACTCAGGGAGATTGTCACAGAGTGCCAGGCTCTGCGCCCTGTGTCAACAGAGCAACTTCTCGTCCGCTCTCCATTTGACACTGGATGGTGCATGTATGTGGACGCGGTCTTCTCCGTCGGTCTCCCCCACTGTGTCCACAAGTCCATTCTCTGCATCTGCATCTCCAGGCCTTCCCTGCAGATAGGGTCATCAGTACCATTTTACTAGATTTCCCATATATGCGTTAATATATATTTATTTTCCTTGGTCTGACTCACTTCACTGAATAACAAGCTCTAGGTTTGGCTGGGGGAAATGGAGGGGATATATATATAATTATGGCCAATTCACGTTGTTGTGTGGCAGAAGCCAAAATTGTAAAAATTTAAAAAACAAAAATTTTAAAAAATAAAGAAAAAAATTGGAAGAGAGGAAGAGCCCTTGAACGTTTTGGGAAAGAAGGTTCTGTTGCCTTCTGGGTTTTCTGGAGCCCAATTCTGCCCTGAACTCAACTCCTTGCTGCAGCACCTCCTCCCGTCCGTTCCCCTCTGAGCTCAGAGGCCGTGAGGCGCGAACCTGGGGAGTCTGAGGCCCAGGAGGCTGGCTCTGGATGGAGCATCGTGCTCGCTGGACCCAGTTCAGGTTCTTTGCAATTCTTCCTGAAGGGGCCTTTGTGACACAGCCTCGCTCCTGAATGCTCACGGGTCCTGTGTGTGAGCTGCATGCTCTCCACCTCTGTCCTGTCCCTGCTCTGTCTCTGTCTCCTCCTCTGTCTCGGCCTCCATCTCTGTCTCTCCCATGTCTCTGTCTCTTCCTCTGTCTCTGTCTCAGCTCCTGCAGAGATGCCCATGAGATGGAGAGTCAGGGCCACTGCGGGGCAGGAAGCTCTGGCTGTGGGACCCGCTGGCCAGGGTTTGAATCCCACTCCTGCTGTCGGGGCAGCTTCAGGCAAGTTGCTTAACACTTCAGAGCCTCGTCTTTTTCTTTTGACATATAAAGAAAATATGATCTGTGGGATAAGTTGCAAGTTGCCTTAGGATCTCTGACTATAAGTTCTATGAGACACAGGTGTGTGTGTGTGTGTGTGTGTGTGTGTGTGTGTGTGTGGGCAGTGGTTCAGTGGCACTAACTTAGTGCTCACAGTGACTTTGTAAACTACTGCAAGTAACTACCGCAGGTCACAGGGATCTGCGTCTTCATCCTGACCATCCAGAAGAGAGCAAACACGCCGAAACCCATTCTGGCAGCAGTGTATGTCTGTTTTCTGAAGGAAATTCATTAGTGCTTCACTGGCCTGAAAAGTGAGGTGAATTGGAATTTCCAGCAAGTCTGTAACTGAGAGAAGATTATCCAATCTCTGCAGACTTTCACACTGGGAGTTACCATATCTTCTGCTCCTGGGTGGCAGCAACACCCGTCGTGTGTAATTTCTGCCCTCGACACACATTTAATCTACTTGTTGCCTTGCGCTTTTCTGTCCTTTGCAGAGCAAAAGCTGCCTCAAGTCTCTGCGAATCAGAATTGCATGGAAAACCCAATTACTTAGCAGGTACTCATCACAGCTGTCTCTACCACCTTTTCAAACAGGTGAAACGACCGTATCCCTGGAGGTGGGGTGGGGGCTCGATGCTGTCTGCAGCTGGGGGTGGGTGGGCGGAGCCGGTCTCACGAGCACTTTGTCACCTGTGCGGAGGATGAGTGTCCACCCGCTCCAGACACTGCTCAGCCTCGCTTTTCCAAATGCTGACAGGGAGAAGCAATGGAGAAAGCGGCCTCTCCTTGTTCAGGACGCCAGAGGACGCCTGCCGCTGGGGCCGGGTCACAGCCCGGGGCCCCTGCCTGTGCCTCCGGGGCGGCCCTGACCTGGTCCTTGACCCCGAGGGCGCCGCAGGGTAAGTGACAGAGTCACAGCATCAGCGGCCCTCGCCCTCGGCAGCTGAGCCTCCCTGGGTGGGACGGGGGACACACGGAGGGCACCCACAGCCGCTCCTCGCCCTGGAGGTTGTCCTCACTGCGTGAGGACTGGCGGGGGACACCGACTCCCCAGCCTCTGTCCTCACCTTCGCTCAGAAGCCCTCTCCCCTCGCTCCCAACCCAGCCCCCCTGCCCCACCCCCCGGGTGCTGGGGGACTGTGGAGGGGCCCTTCGGGGAGGGAGGGGGCTGGCCCGGGGTCCTGAGGCTGCAGCCGGCACCTGCCCAATGCAGGGTCGCCCCCGCGCCCTGTCCTGTCTGACGGGCGTCCCTTCCCGCAGGGCCGGGGAAGGAGAGGAGCTCGGGGGGGTCCCGCGGGACGCGCCCCCATGCAGCTGCTGCCTGGAGCCCCCGGGCCCTGTGAAGCATTTGGACTGGCCAGCCGGGAGGCACAGTCAGGACGGTGGCAGTGCCAAGCTGAAGCTGGAGCCGGGCAAGGCCAACCCGTTCCCTGCCGCCCCAGCCCGCGGCGCCTGCCTGCCCTACCCGGGCACGCAGGGTGCTGTGCACACCCTTCGGAGCTCGCCCGGCTCTCACCCACCCAGGCTGCCCCCCGGGGCCTGTGCCGGCCGGACCAGCAGAGCCCTTCGTGACGGACACCAGGGTCCAGTGCCGCCCCCCACCCCTGGCCCCTTCCCCCACGGGGTCTTGGACAACAGGGTCCCTCGGCTGGCAGTCCAGCGTCTCCCGGTGGGCGGCTACCCAGCTGAGGACAAGCTGCGAGGCCTTCTGATGCCCCCGGGAGCCCCAAGTCACTCCACATTGTCACTCGACGTGCCCATCAAGATGGAGAGTGACTCGGGGTCCGAGGACGCGGCAGACGGCTACTGCGTGTCCCCGACCCAGGTGTGGCTGGGGGCTGGCGACCTGGCCAAGAGACAGCTGGTCACCTTCCCGACTAGGATGCACCTGAAGATGGAGCCGGGCGCCAGGCACCCCCTGTACAGTGCACCCCCCAGGCCTGGCCTGCTGGGCGCCCCCCCCAGACCCAGCAGGGGGCTGGCCCCGCTGCACCCCGCCTCCTGTGCCTGTCTAGAGCCCCCGCCCTGCCTCTGTGTACGGGGCCACCAGCCCCCCAACCTGGGCTGCAACTGCCGGGCTCCCGGGCCGGCTCCCACAGTCAAGCTCGAGCCCCTGGACTCTCCCTTGTGGGTGGCTCACGGCCAGGGCGGGCCTCCTGGGCTATTCTGCAAGAGTGCCCCAGCCGTGGGGATGCCCCCCAGGGACGCGCAGTGCGCCTTCCTGCCCTAGAGCTGCTGGTCCTGGAGCCAGCCGGGCCCCGCGGACAGCGCTCCGGCCCGAGCCTTCCCCGAGGGAAGCACGTGCAATAGCAAGTTCACTGAAGGTCTTAAGTGCAGGGTGGTCATCAGTCTGCTCAAGGGTGGCAGGGTTCTCCTCTGAGGAGCACAGCTCCCCACCCCCGCCCCAGGTCGTCTCCCCGGCGCCTCGAAGGGAGCAGACCTCGGGGAACAGCCGCACCCTGGCGGTCCACTGCCAAGACAGCTAATTGGGAGTAATGCTCACTGAATGGCAGGTGGCCACGTGCTCGTGCCTGGGAGGAATCTAGAAGTTCAGCCAGAAGAGGCTGATGGCACCGGGCCGCCCTCCACTCTAACAGGCAGTGTGTGCTCGAAACACTGGCCTAGGCCGAGGCCGGCCCGGAGGGAGGATTGGCCAGATCTTGTGTGGTTCTTCTGCAGTCTCTCTGGTGTTTCAGCGGCCTTCGAAAGGGGTCCGTGCTCATCTGCCCCCGTTGCATCACGTAGCCTGGAATGCACAGGGTCTGGATTGGAGTCCAGAAGCACAGCACGAGGGCAAGGAAGGAGTTGATCCAGGTGTCAGGCTGTCTTGCTGACTGCAGGTCTTCAGATGGCTCTGATCATCATGCCAGAAGGAATCAGTCGAGACGAGACAGACAGGCAGCATTTTATAAAAAGGAAGAAATCGTGTGGACTTCCCCCATGGTCCTGCGGTTAAATGCCTGCAGGGGGTGTGGGTTCGATCCCTGGTCAGGGAACTAAGATTCCACATGCCGCAGGATGTGGCCAGAAAAAAGAAAAAAATTTTGAAGGGAACCCATTCTGAACGTAGGAAATTTAGGTGCAAAAGAAGAAATCAGAAAGCAAAGGCCACCCGCAGTCACCACGGATAGCTCATGGCTAAGGGCAAAGTTCACCACACCTTCCGGGAGACCCCACCCCACAGGTGCAGACCCCACAGGTGCAGTCCCTGCAGGATGTGACTCCAGAGCCACCACGGGGCAGGAGGAAGCGGGTTGTAGGCCCCTCCTCCTTGCGGCGCGAGCATCTGTCCTCGGTCACCCCCTGCCCCGAGTCTCAGGACCTGCAGGAGCCCCAGCGGGGACTTGCAGTCCCACCGTGTTCAGCAAGGGGTCTTCCTGTCATCTGTTGGCTTTGGCGTGTCAGCGTTCAGCTCCTGAGTTGGTGAAGCTTTCTGCATTCACCTTGTCAACTCAGGATGGGGCGGCAGGACTGGGCCTGGCGGACTGAGGCATGCCTGGGGGCGCCCGTACCTCTCGGAGCTCTTCTTCTTGGAAGGGCTTCCCCAGGGGTGTGGTGGGGTGGAAGGTCTCTTCCCAGAGTGACAGAAGTTACCAGTCAGAGCCCGGGTCGGGTGTGGTCAATTCATGGCCTCATGGGATCCCCAGGGCCTGCCCAGCAGCCTTCTCTTCCCTGCCCACCCCCCGGGGGGCCCTTGCAGAAAGTGACGTTGGTGCCGTGCTGCCCCCCACCCTTGCCAGAGTCTCCCCCTCCCCTGTTGTGATGGCAGCACAGCCGCCTGTCAGGACCACCTGCTTCCTACCCCCCACCCCCTCCGCTGCCGGCTCAGCACCCCTCTCTGCTTGGTTCTCATGCTGAGCCCAGCCCATGGTGTAGATTTCATCCCTAAGACATGGGGTGGAATTTCAGAAACTGCCTCCTTCCTTTCTATTCATGCCAAGTGCCCAGCTTCTCACGGAAGCCCTGTACCATCTCTCAGAAGTGACTGTCAGCCTCTCTGCAGCTCCCTCTGTGAAGGGAGGGTCCTTAAATGCACCCTCCGCACAGGGGTACCCCTTCCTGTCTCGGCGTAGTAGCCAGCAGTCTGCATGTGTGAAACCCTGGACCAGAAAGATGGAGTGGAGAGACGTCATTGCATGTTTGCACACTGTAGCCGGAACCCAGCGAAGGATAGCTGTGGCTCGAGGAGGTGCAGCAGTCTGCCCTCAAGGCCGTGGTGCCTGAGCGTTCAGATGCACCTGCTCCCCTGGACTACGTGCACCAAGTTGGTCCCAGCAGGCGTGTGGCGAGTCACACTTTGTTGATGCAGAATTCAGCACCTGGACATCAGCGCTTGCTTCATGCTCGAGACGCTGTCACGCTGGAGGCCCAGGTCCTAACGTGCTGGGACAGCACGAACAGAACCTGCCTCAGTCAGCACTTTGTCATTTTACAGCCCTGCCCCCTGAGAAACTGTGTGCGGAAGGTGATGATGGAATGTGGAATGTCAGATGTGGCCACTTCTGTAGATGTGGCCATTCCTGCTTTAAAATGTCAGGTAACAGTACTGATTTCAGGCCTGTATTTTCTGTTGCTGGTAGCTTTTGCCTATATAGCTGAAAAATATTAAAATCAAAGATGATGTAAGAATGGGATGGAAGGGAGGAGATAAACACAACTTATATATTTTTGTAGTTTCTATTGGATGAAAAAAGTTTTTAATATCTAGACAGACTTGTTGAATTGTTAAAAACAGATACACTACAATACAACTTTTGTACTTTTGTATATTTCCTCAGTGCCTTTAGAAAGAGCTTCCAAATACATTTCTGATACTGTGGTTTGTATTAAATTTATGATATCATTGTAAAATAACTCATATGCTGTATGTGTTTACTGTAAATGGAAACATCTTCTTGATTCTCCAAATGAAATATTTTGTTTCCTTTAAAGTGTGTGTAGGCTAAGACTACATTGTAAGACTGTCCTTTGCCACCAGACTCGGGGCCGCTATAAGGGCAAGAGTGGACTTGGGGCCGCAGGAGGAGACCCCCTCCCTTTCCTGCCAGACCCTCCTGCCCAGCAATGAGGGTTGGGGGACACCCTGGACTCAAACTGTGCTGTGAGGAGCAGATGCTTGGCCCAATGTCACATGTCTTGTAGGGTCAGCCCCACCCTGCTCAGGACCCAGGGACAAGTGCGTGGCAAGGGCCAGGAGGTCATCTGGGCCCAGGCAGAGGCCACCCCCCCCCCACCCAGGGTCAAGGGAGGTCATCCAGGCCCAGGCAGAGACCTGCCCCCCAGGGTCAAGGGCGTCGTGTTTTCATTTCCTTCATTTGATCGCAGAGCACCTCCGCACAAGCGCCCAGCACCCCGTACGGCACTAGGATTTGCCCCGGTGCCAGTCCAGCCCGGCCCAGCCCCCTTCCTGCATCCTACAGGCCATCACCTCGGCCCTGCTCCACGGCTCTGTGTCCCTCCTGGGGAGACCAGGCCAGCCTGCCCCCGCCTGCTGGGTCCCAGCCAGCCGCTCCCCAGCCCTGAGGGCCAGCGGCCCAGCCTGCCATCCCCACACCCGCCTCCTCTCCCTGTGTTCTTCAGTCTCATCACGGGGAGACCTGGAGGCGGGCGTCACCCCACCGCATGCCTCTCCCACTACCCAGCCTGCCGCCAGCGGACGTGTGGGTTGTCTCCAGACTTCCGCTTGCCCAGTGGCTGCCCCTCTCCCTCTGTGCTTCCGGGGGACTGAGGACGCCCCCCGAGGTGCTGACGGCACTCCCCTCACCAGGCGCTGCCCAGGCATCCCCCACGGCACCCAAGGGACCCTGCACAGCCTCCGCACAGCCCATTCCAGGCTGTAGAATGAAGACGCCAGAGGCTGGGTGGCTTATGGACAACAAGCATTTCTTTCTCACAGTTTCGGAGGCTGGGAGTCTGAGACCTGAGTGGCAGCAGGGTCTACTGAAGGCCGGCTTCCAGGTCGCTGGGTGTCTCTGAGGCGTGAGGGGGCACTCAGCTGTTTCATGTGCATCTCCTTCCTTCACTCTGCTGCTTGTTGAGTCCCTGCTGGATGCCAGGTCCTGGGACAGCGCTGTGGAGAAGGAAAGGGCAACCCACTCCAGTATTCTTGCCTAGAGAATCCTGTGGACGGAAGAGCTTGGTGGGCTGCCATCCATGGTGTCGCACAGAGTTGGACACGACTGAAGCGACTTAGCAGCAGCAGTGGGGACAGTGCTGGGGACACACTGGGGAAGAAAAGATGCAGAAATCAGGTTGCTGAAGCCGAGGTCCCTGTGCACATATCCAGGGGACAGGGGATAGACAGGTGACCAAAGGACTGTGTAGGTTCTGTGACATGTGGGGAGGGGCTGGGTGCTGCTCAGGTGGGTCAGCTGGGGCCTGGTGACCCAGGTGGTGGTTTTGTGGGCAAGGCGGCTTTGGGCCAAGACTTGACAGGAACCATACAGATTGTGTGTGGAGGAAGCTGGAGTGAGAGGGTGAGGAGAGAGCGGGGAAGAAGTCAGGCAGGGGTGGCGGGTCACAGGCAGGTCTGGGTGAGGGGGCCTCCAGAGGGCTTGCAGTGGAGCTGACCCTGGGCGGTGGTCTGAAGGCCAGACGGGCTGTAGGGAGGCGAGGGCCCCCAGCCATCACAAAGACCATGCTGGTGCCGCGAGGTACCTCATCTTGATTTCTTCCCCAGAGAGGTGAAAGGCCCTCTGCTGTCTGCCCTGCACTTGTTTGCTGTTTTTAGTTGAACCATGGGCGTTATTTTAAAATTCAGGATAGCTGCACTTTGTCAGTTAAAGTTTCTCTCTCAATCTATGTCTTGTCTTTTTCTTTAAGGACTAAAATAGACACAAGAGTTTAAAATCTTGGCACAGCAAACTATCTTTTTCCTGGTGGTTTATGTGTTTGTATCTTAAAATAACTCTCTCTGGCAGTGCCTCTGACATAAAGCCCATTTGTCTGGTATTAACATCACCACAACCGCTTTTTCGGGTCCAGACTAGCTGGGTGCGCAAACCTCCTCCAAAGTTAACCATCCTGTTTCTTCATGTTTTACATGTTTTTCTTACAATAACTAGTTGTTTTGAACTTGCGTCCTGATAATCAACGTATCTGAACATGTCTCCACGCCTCCTTTTGTGTTTTAGTTGCCAATGATCCATCAGCTTTTCTTTTCCTAGTATTACTATGGCGCTGCTTGCACTTTCTCTTTGTATTTAACAAAGTGTAAGCTACAGCTTAACAAGATCTCCACTCTCTCAGGACGCTTCAGAGACGTACCTTGCTCCCTTCTTTAGTCCGCCGGGCTGGGGCCTTTCAATAACCGCTCCTGGTGTCTTCTGCTGAGTGCTGCCTTTCCAAGAGAGCTTCTCCACTGAGGAGGGCACCAAACCCAGGTAGGCACAGGCTCCCAGCTCTGTCTTCTTGGGATCCTCTCCTGACCCAGAGACCCCAGCACCTGGGAGACATTGCTTTTTGGGGTTCTGTTGTTTGTTTTCCCTGGTCCACTCTTGCACTGAGGATGTTTCAAAATGCCTGTACAGTCAGAATTTCAAGCATGATTATAATTTCTGTTTACATTCTTTGTTCCTCTAGTGTTCAGTCACGCAGCTGGTCCGACTCTTTGCAACCCCGTGGACTGTTGCCCGCCAGGCTCCTCTGCAGATGGGGATTCTCCAGGCAAGAATACTGGAGTGGGTTGCCATTTCTTTCTCCAGGGGATCTTCCTGACCCAGCATGGCGCTATATTTTCACAAATTATTAGGGACAGATGAAATAACAGAGGGATCAGTCCTCAGAGCCAGTCAGGCGCTGAAGTCCTGGCCCTTGGAGAGGGATCTGCTGTCCGCTGACTGTAGGTTCCGGTTGGCATGGCCACAGGTAGGGGCTCACACAGCTCCTTCCTGGCCCCCTGCCTCTGTGAGCCCAGGCCTTTGCACACATGCTGACTGGGTCTGTGTGCTCAAGCGTGTGTGGTGTGTGCATGTGGTGTGGCGTCTGCATTTATGTGTGTGGCATGTCTATATGTGATACGTGTCTGTGGGGCGTCTGTTGTGTGTTTATGTGTCTATCTATGTGTGTGTAGTGTCTGTGTGTGTGTTTACGTGTGTGCGGGGTGTGCGCGCGCCGCAGCCCCGCTCTGCCCGCTCTGGTCTTGCGCGCACCATGGCGCAGCCAGCCCTCACAGTCACTGAGCCCGCGCGCCCCGCGCCCGAGCCGCCAGGCCCCGCCCCTCCCAGTCTCGAAGCAGGAAGCGGAAGTGCCAGCCAAGCGCTCACTTCCGGGCGGTGGAGGCTGTGGAGGTGGTGGAGGCTGTGGAGGTGGCGGAGGCGGCGGTGGTGACCCGCTAGGTGAGGCTGCGGCAAGCTGTGGCGGCCGGGTGGCGGTCGCGGTCCCCGCCCGCCGCCCCTTTCCCCGGTTCCAGCAGGTGCGGGCGCGGCCAGGAGGCGATGAGGGCGGCCGGGGGGGTGGGTCCCGGGGTCAGCTGAGTCGCATCTAGAGGCTCGCTTCCGTGAAGGGGCCGACGCCGCTCCAGGCCAGGAGGAGGGAGCGGGTGTGGACCTGAGCGCGCGGGCGGCGGCCGGGAGACCCGCGGCCGCCTCGGGCGCCCTGGACCCGGCGCAACCTAGGGCCCGGAAAGGGGGCGAGGAGACAAGGCGCCCCAGCCCAGGTCCGTGAGGGCGCCAGAGGCACTCGGGTCCCGCCCCTCAGAGTCTACGGGGACTTGGGTGTTGCTCTGAGAGCGTTTGCGGAGGGAATGGGGAGCGTCTTGGAGATCCCTGCACGGAAAACATGCATGGAAACGGGCGGCTGACTAAAGATGTCCGCTCTCTCGTTTGCCGGACGCTCACCGAGCTCTCCGGCTCGGATTTTGGTAGAGCCGGCGCGAAGGCAGGAGTGCGTTATCCTGAGGAGAGCGTCGTTTGCCCGCTCACCTGTTCACTAGGGCTGTTAAATAGTAAGACGTGGGATTTGAGACTCTACAGGTAGTGATTTTTGAGGCGAATCGTAGGGTGGGTGCTGAAACTTCCGCGGGGATGGCGAGGTGTATGCTGGCCCTGGGTCTCCGCGTCTTCACCGGGGCTTCCTGCACAGCCGCCCCTCAAGGGAGTTCAGGGCGGGTGTGAAGGCTCTGGAAATGGGAAAGGGGACCTGTCTGGGGGAGAGAAGTGCCCTGGAGACTGACGTCTGATGTGAGTAATTTGGATTCCTCCATATGCTAATGTTTTTTGCCTGTAATTGCGCCTGCTCCACTTTAAGGTAAAATTGACTTCTGAAAGTTTGTTTCTTATCCAGGAGTTCATAATCCTAGTTCTGCTTTCAGGTTTACTGGGTTAATGATCTCAGATGCTCTCCTTATAGCTCTGCTGTGGACAGCTGACTGTTGGTGGAGGGGGTAAGTTTTGTCACTAACATTTCTACCTTCCTAACACATCCCCCCTCCCCGTTCCCCATCTAGCTGTGGACACAGGATGCCTCTAGTATGACAGGTGCAGAGATCCTCCCTGCTTTGTAACCATGAAGGAGACTGATCGGGAGGCTGTCGCGACAGCAGTTCAGAGGGTTGCTGGAATGCTGCAGCGCCCAGACCAGCTGGACAAAGTGGAGCAGTATCGCAGAAGAGAGGCCCGGAAGAAGGCCTCTGTGGAGGCCAGATTAAAGGTGGGGGTCAGAGTGGCCATCAGCACCTGCTGCGCTCCCCAGGGGACAGGGCCTTTTATCTTGAGTTTCAAGTTCCGTTAACAAAGTTATAACTGCCTGATTGGACGTTATGAGGATGTGGAAGAAGGCAGACTTGAACATTACCTTGATTTAGCACGTTTTTTTCCAATAATATATTGCCGGTTAGTAGATTGACAAATTAGACAGGGGGATGTTGAAAACACCAAAGGAACAACCCCTTTAAGCATCCAGAAGTGTCCATTAAGCTTTTTAAAAAACACTAGCAGCGTAACGGTTTTTCTTCTTTGGTAAACGCTCTTCCGCAGAGTATGTCCAGAGAACATTTTGTTTGGGTCCTTCTAGCACACGCTTTAGTATGCTGACTGTGAACCAGGCATTCTGTTGGCCTCGTGGCAGGAAGGAAGAGAGCTCTGTGCGTTTATTAGTGTGTGTGAAAGTGAGGCAAGAAAGAAAGGCAATCTTTTATGATGTGGATTGGCTTTCAACTTAATTCATGTGGAGAAATTGGGTTTTATTAAAACACTGCTTGCCTGGTATAGTTATAAAAATGTTAAGACCATGGCCTGCTGACTGGCTGCACAACAGTCTTGAGAATTTAAGAGAGTGCATTTGAGGAAGGTTAATTCTCTCACTGATATGATAGTGAGGTTGCCTGTCTAGTTGAAAACATTGGTGCCCAGGTTAATGGCAGGTTTGACGATACAGGATGTGGGTCATTGATTTGCAAAGCAAAGCAGCCAAAGACCTGTTGGACTAACTTGAAGCAGTTTTGTATCAATTTAAAAAATAGTTTAGACCTGCTACATTTTTATTCAGAATTTTAATCTCTTCTAGAAATTCATGGATGAACTAGCAGTTGTGTGGTCTGTTGAAATCATTAGTTATTTTTAAGTGCTACTTGATGACTCATGGATGATAGGTGTTCCTGACTTCCACTGTGCTGCCCTGTCTTTCCCTTCCTATTGCCATCCACCTGCTGCTGCTCCTTCATGCTCTCTCCCTTCTGACTGACTGTGCGGCTCCCTGGGCGGCACGTCCACGGGCCCTCAGAGTGAGTCTGAATCTCGGATGCACCAGTTCTGCGTCTGGGGCCCAGCCATCCTGGGGCGGAGTCTGGTTCTGGCTTGAATGGCAGGAAAGCCCTCTCCACTCAAGTTAATGACAAATCCTGACTATTTCTCCATTTAGATCAGGCCTGTTAGGAAGCTGAGGATGCCTGCGAGATGGTGTGCAGAGTCCTAAGGGACCATTTAAGGAGGTCTATGGGACCCAGGGCATTCCCACAGTGGAGTCTAGCATTTTCAGGCCAAGGGCTGCATGAGGAGTGTTAGGAGGTTTTCTCAACAAAGCTTACAGACATTACTGTTTTGTTTATTGACTGTTCTCTGTTACTACAGCGCCTCTCTTCTATGAGCCTCCAGGTCCAGCCTGGCTCTGCTCACCCCGGGTGTCTTCCCTAGGCTGCAATCCAGTCACAGTTGGACGGCGTGCGCACGGGCCTGAGCCAGCTCCATAACGCGCTGAATGACGTCAAGGCCATCCAGCAGTCCCTGGCGGATGTCAGCAAGGACTGGAGGCAGAGCATCAACACCATCGAGAGCCTCAAGGACGTGAAGGACGCGGTCGTGCGACACAGCCAGCTTGCCGCCGCCGTGGAGAACCTGAAGAACATCTTCTCAGGTAGCCGCCGGCGGACGTGTATCCTCAGCCTGCTTGTGTTGTGGGGGGTTTCAGCTGTCCTGCGACGGCGTGTTTTGTGGGCCCACCCAGAGTGGGTGAGAGGTGTGGTTCGGCCTGCACAGTTAGGGTCTTCTTTGAACATGGATGGGTGGTCTGCTGAGTAGATAAGGGCTGGTAGAGTGTGGTTCTGAATATTTTGGGACCGAGGGACAGATGGAGAGTCGAACAAGCGCACGTGGGGAGGGATGCGCGCTCTTCCCTCTGCTGCGACGTGGCTCGCGGGACCCTGCCAGGCGCAGGAGAGGTCCCGGAGGGAGCAGCTCCCAGGCAGGAGGCCTGGGCACAGGCTGGAGGCTGGGGGCGGCCAAGCCCTGGAGACTCAGCCCTGATGGAGGTCGGGCCTGGAGGAGTCCTTGGGGCTGATGCGGTGGTGAGGGGGCGGCAGGGATGTGAGTGACCCTTTCAGAATCCTGTCCTAGTACCTCATTGGCATGAAGAAGAGTGCTCCGTGTCAGCCGTCACCGGGGCAGAGCCTCCTCGTGCTCTGCCCCCGAGAGCTAGTCCGGGGCTAGCTTTGTCACGGCCATCAGCATCCCAGCCAGAAACCTCAGGGTGATCTGACCCCTTCCCTTCCCTCCTCTGGTGTCTGGTCTCCATGTGTTCATGCTGCTTGACCCCTGCATGTAACCTGGTTCAGCTCTTCCCCTCCACCCACTGCTGTGAACCACGGCGCGGGTGCGCTGTTCCTCTGGACTCGCGTGTCTGGTGGCAGCGTTGTTGAGTACTGAGCTGTCCCTCTGTGCATTCTCGTTGCCCTGGGCCTGACAACTAGGGCCGTGTTCCGAGGCCCTGCTCTGCCCACATCAGTGACCCAGCACTGCCTGCTGCAACGGGCCCCTGGCCACAGCCCCTCCTGGTGACCTTTGGCAGCCTGGAATTGGACCGGTCCCCCTCCCAGGATCTCCTTTATGATGTTTAGAGCCTTCTTAGTTGATTTCTGTCTTATAATTTCTTGTTGACTGTCATTTTCTTCTGGTTTTGTAAAATGAACACCAGAAGACTAAAAAGTTACCTTTTCATCCACATGGCATTTGGATCCACATAACCCAAGTGACCAAAAAGCTACCAGTTCATCCATAGAGGTTGAAAATAATGTATTTCTTTTGATGGAAAACGGGGCTGTGATGTAGATGTGGTTTTCGTTAGGAGCGTGTTTTTACTGAGAAAATGTTGTGCTTCTTTGTCTCCCTTCAGACTTTTATCATTGCCTTTAATTCTGTAGTGTTATGAACAGAGCCTGTTTGTTTTTCTTTTCTCTCTTTAAAATATATAAAATATGCACAATATAAAATCTATCATCTTGATCATTTTTAAGTGTACAGTTCTGTAGTGTGAGGTACTTTCATATCGTTGTGAAGGCATCATCACTGTCCATCTCAGGGACTGTCTTCACCTTGAAAACTGGAACTCTGCACAGAGCTGTGTGTAAATTATGTCTTGGTAAAACTGAAAGAAAACACCTGAAAGTCTGCAGCTGTTAATGATAGCTTCCCATTGCCCCTCCGCCAAGCCCCTTACTGGTTATTTGGACTTTCTGTTTTTTGGTGGTTTAGATTTTGTGTTTTTTGGAATTTGCACTTCGTCTGGTTATCCAACTGGTTGGTGTACGTTTGCTCACAGTGCTCTCTTCTAATCCTTTTTTTCCTGTAGAATTGGCAGTAATGCCCATGCTTTAACTGTTTAGTATCTGAGTCTTCTTTTTCCCTCAGTTCATCTGGGTAGGGTCTGTCAGTTGTTAATCTTTTCAAAGAACTACCTTTGGTTTTCTTGATTTTTCTGTTTTTTTTTTTTTGTTTCAGTTTTCTGTTTATCTCTGCTTTAGTCTTATTTTGTTTCTTTTGATAGCTTTAGGTTTAGCTTTCTTTCCTTTCAGTTCAGTTCAGTCGCTCAGTTGTGTCTGACTCTTTGTGACTCCATGGACTGCAGCACACCAGGCCTCCCTGTCTATCACCAACTCCCGTAGTTTACTCAAGCTCATGTCCATCCGGTCAGTGATGCCATCCAACCATCTCATCCTCTGTCATCCTCTTCTCCTCCTGCCTTCAATCTTTCCCAGCATCTGGGTCTTTTCCAGTGAGTTAGTTCTTTGCATCAGCTGGCCAAAGTATTGGAGTTTCAGCTTCAACATCAGTCCTTCCAATGAATATTCAAGACTGATCTCCTTTAGGATGGACTGGTTGGATCTCCTTGCAGTCCAAGGGACTCTCAAGAGTCTTCTCCAACACCACAGTTCAAAAGCATCAATTCTTCGGCACTCAGCTTTCTTTATGGTCCAACTCTCGCATACATACGTGACTACTGGAAAAATCATAGCCTTGACTAGACGGACCTTTGTTGGCAAAGTAATGTCTCTGCTTTTTAATATGCTGTCCAGGTTGGTCATAGCTTTTCTTCCAAGGAGCAAGTGTCTTTTAATTTTAATTTCATGGCTACAGTCACCATCTGCAGTGATTTTGGAGCCCAAGAAAATAAAGGCTGTCACTGTTTTCTGTTTCCCCATCTATTTGCCATGAAGTGATGGGACCGGATGCCATGATATTAGTTTTTTGAATGTTGAGTTTTAAGTCAGCTTTATCACTCTCCTCTTTCACTTTCATCAAGAGGCTCTTCAGTTTCTCTTCACTTTCTGCCATAAGGGTGGTGTCATGTGTGTATCTGAGGTTATTGATATTTCTCCCGGCAATCTTGATTCTACCTTGTGCTTCATCCAGTCTGACATTTTTCATGATGTACTCTGCATATAAGTTAAATAAGCAGGGTGACAATAAACAGCCTTGACATACTCCTTTCCCGATTTCGAACCAGTCTGTTATTCCATGTCCAGTTCTAACTGTTGCTTCCTGACCTGCATACAGATTTCTCAGTAGGCAGGTCAGGTGGTCTGGTATTCCCATCTCTTGAAGAATCTTCCACCGTTTGTTGTGATCCACACAGTCAAAGGCTTTGGCGCAGTCAATAAAGCAGAAGTAGATGTTTTTCTGGAACTCCCTTGCTTTTTCAATGATCCAGCGGATTTTGGCAATTTGATCTTTGGTTCCTCTGCCTTTTCTAAATCCAGCTTGAACATCTGGAAGTTCTTGGTTCACATAATGTTGAGGCGTGGCTTGGAGAATTTTGAGCATTAATTTGCTAGCATGTGAGGTGAGTGCAATTGTGTGGTGGTTTGAACATTCTTTGGCATTGCCTTTCTTCGGGATTGGGAGAATATTAAAAGTAAGTATACTTGACTTAAAATGTTGTGTTAGTTTCTGGTATCCAGCAAAGTGGTTTAGTTGCACACATATATGTATGTATATTCTGCTCTTTTTCATGTTCTTTTCCATTATAGGTGAGGGTTTACCTTACTCTTTTCCTGGTTCCTTAGGTTGTGAAGTTAGGTTGTTGATATGAAATCTTTCTTCCTTTTTAATGTAAGTGTTTATAGTTGTAATTTGCCAATATAGCTATAATTTCCATTTTCCAGGCCCAGGGATTGAACCTGTGTCTCTTACATTTAACCTGCATTGGCAGGTGGGTTCTGTACCACTATTGTGTTTCCATAAAGACTGTAAAACTTTTTGTTCTAATTCTGTGAAAAATGCCAGGTAATTTGATCGGGATTGCATTGAATCTGTAGATTGGTCTAGGTAGTATAGTAGTATGGTCATTTTCACCATATTGATTTTCCTATCCAAGAACATGGTGTATCTCTCCATCTGTGTCGTCTTTGATATCTTTCATCACTGTCTTAACAGTTTTCTGCATATAGATCGTTTGTCTCCTCATTGTCATTCTTGTTCAGTCGCTAAGTGGTGTCTGACTCTTTGCCGCCCCTGGATTGCAGCATGACAGGCTTCCCTGTCCTTCACTATCTCCTAGAGTTTGCTCAAACTCATGTCCATTGAGTCAATGATGCTATCCAGTCATCTTCTCCTCTGTCACCCCCTTCTCCTGCCCTCAGTTTTTCCTAGAATCGGAATCTTTTCCAGTGAGTTGGCTCTTCCTATCAGGTGGCCAAAGTATTGGAGCTTTAGCATCAGTCCTTCCAGTGAATAGTCAGAGTTGATTTCCTTTAGGATTGACTGGTTCGATCTCCTTGCAGTCCACCCACTGTGACTAGTCGCTCAGTCTTGTTCAACTTTTTGTGACCCCCATGGACTGTAGCCCACCAGGCTCCTCTGTTCATGAAATTTGCCAGGCAAGAATACTGGAATGGGTTGCCATTTCCTCCTCCAGAGGATCTTCCTGGCCCAGGGATCAAACCTGGGTCTCTTGCATTGCAGTTTCTTTACCATCTGAGCCACCAGGAAAACCCCCCCTTGCAGTCCAGGGCACTCTCAAGAGTCATTTTCCACCACAATTCAAAAGCCTCAATTCATCAGCTATCAGCCTTCTTTATGGTCCAACTTTCACATCCATACACGTGACTTCTGGAAAACCATGGCTTTAACTATATGGACTTTTGTTGACAAAGTGATGTCTCTGCTTTTTAATATGCTGTTTAAGTTTGTCATAGCTTTTCTTCCAAGGAGCAAGTGTTTTTTAATTTCATGGCTGCAGTCACCATCTGCCTTGATTTTAGAGCCCATAAAAATAAAATTTGTCACTGTTTCCACTGTTTCCCCATCTATTTGCCATGAAGTGAGGGGACCAGGTGCCTTGAATTTAGTTTTCTGAATGTTGAGTTTTAAGCCAGCTTTTTCACTCTCCTCTTTCACTTTTATCAAGAGGCTCTTTAGTTCCTCTCTGCTTTCTGCCATAAGGGTGATGTCATCTGCATATCTGAGGTCATTGATATTTCTCCCGGCAATCTTGATTCCAGCTTGTGCTTCATCCAGACTGGCATTTTGCATGATGTCCTCTGCATAGAAGTTAAATAAGCAGGGTGACAATATGCAGCCTTGATGTACTCCTTTCCCAATTTTGAACTAGTCCATTGTTCCATGTCCGGTTCTAACTGTTGCTTCTTGACCTGCATGCTGGTTTCTCAGGAGACAGGTAAGGAGTTCTGGTATTTCCATTTCTTGAAGGATTTTCTACAGTTTGTTGTGCTCCGCAGTTAAAGGCTTTAACATAGTCAGTGATGAAGTAGATGTTTTTCTGGAACTCTCTTCCTTTTTTGATGATCCAGTGGATGTTGGCAATTTGATCTCTGGTTCCTCTGCCTTTTCTAAATCCAGCTTGAACATCTGGAAGTTCTTGATTTATGTACTACTGAAGCCTAGCTTGAAGGATTTTAAGCATTATTTTACTAGCATGTGAAATGAGTGCAATTATTTGGTAGTTTGAACATTCTTTGGCATTGCCCTTCTTTAGAATTGGAATGAAAACTGACCTTTTCCAGTCCTGTGGCCACTGCTGAGTTTTCCAAATTTGTTGGCATATTGAGGGCAGCCTTTAACAGCATCATCTTTTAGGATTTGCAATAGCTCAGCTGAAATTCCATCACCTACACTAGCATTGTTTGTAGTGATGCTTCCTAAGGCCCACTTGACTTCGCATTCCAAGATATCTGGCTCTAGGTGAGTGACCACATGATCATTGTTATCCGGGTCATTAAGACCTTTTTTGTACAGTTCTTTGTATTCTTGCCCCCTCTTTTTAATCCAGTTTGCTTCTGTAGGTCCTTGCTGTTTCTATCCTTTATCGTGCCCATCTTTGCATGAAGTATTCCCTTGGTATCTCCAGTTTTCTTGAAGAGATCACTAAATCACATTCTGTTGTTTTCTTCTTTTTTTTTTTTTTTTTGCCTTGTTCATTTAAGGCTTTCTTCTGTCCCCTGGCTCTTCTTTGGAACTCTGCATTTAGTTGGGTATATCTTTCCTTTTCTCCTTTGCCTTTCGCTTCTCTTCTTATCTCAGCTATTTGTAAGGCCTCCTCAGACAACCACTTTGCCTTGTTGCATTTCTTTTTTTGTCTCCTTGGATTGGTTTAGTCGTATGTATTTTGTTCTTTGGATAAAATGATAAATGGGATTGTTTCCTTAATAATGCAAGAGATTTCTGTTCATTAATTTGTCCTGCACCTTTATCAAATTCATTGATTAGCTCTAATTGGTGACATCTTTAGGATTTTCTATGAATGTAATAGTATTATGTCATCTGCAAACAGTGACAGTTTTTATGTCTTCTTTTCCAATTTGGATTCTTTTTATTTCTTTTTCTTCTCTGATTGCCCTGGCTAGAACTTCGAAAATTGTGTTGAATAATAGTGGTGAGGGTGGGCACCCTTGTCTTATTCCTAATCTTAGAGGAAATGCTTTCAGTTTTTCCACCTTTGAGAATGATGGTTGCTGTGGGTTTGTCATATGTGGCCTTTACTATGTTGAGGTAGGTTCCCTCTTTGCCTGCCTTCTGGAGAGTTTTATCTTACGTGGCTTTTGAATTTTGTCAAAAGCTTTTTCTGCATTCATTGAGATTAGCATATGGATTTTATTCTTTAATTTGTTAATATGGTGCATGACATCGATTGATTTGCATATATTGAAGAATCTTTCCACCCTGGAGATAACTCCTACTTGGTCATGGTATATGTGCTTCTAATGCATTGTGGGATTCTGTTTGGTAGTATTTTGTTGAGGATTTTTGCATCCATGTTTATCAGTGATGTTGGTCTGTAATTTTTTTTGTTAAACCTTGGTTTTGGTATTAGGGTGGTGATGGCTTCATAGAATGAATTTGAAAGTGTTCCTCTGCGATTTTTTGGAAGGGTTTGAGAAGAATTGAGTGTTAGCTCTTATCTAAATGTTTGGTAGAATTTGTCTGTGAGGCTATCTGGTTCTGGGCTTTTGTTTGTTGAAAGATTTTTAATTATAGTTTCAATTTCATCACTTATGATTAGTCTGTCTACTTCTTCTTGACTCAGTCTTAGAAGGTTATACCTTTCTAAGAATTTGTTCACTTCTAGATTGTGCATTTTATTGACATATAGTTGGTGACAGTAGTCTCTTATGAGCTTTGTATTTCTGCAGTGTCAGTTGTATTAATAATTTCTCCATTTTCATTTCTAATTCTTTTATTTGAAACATCTCCCTTTTTTCCTTGATGAGCCTGGCTAAAGGTGTATCAATTTTGTTTGTCTTCTCAAAGAACTAGCTTTTATTTTAGTTTCATTGGGTTTGCTATTATTTTCTTCATTTCATTTACTTCTTTGATTTTCATAATTTCTTTTCTCTAGTAACTTTGGATTTTGTTTATTCTTTCTCCAGTTGCTTTAGGTGTGAGGTTAGGTTGGTTGTTTAAGATTTTTCTTGATTCTTGAGATAGGGTTGAATTACTAGAAACTTCCCTCTTAGAACTGCTTTTGCTGCATCCCTTAGGTTTGGGTGGTTGTGTTTTTGTCATCATTTGTTTCTATGTATTTTTTAATTTCCTCAGTGATTTCTTATTTCGTAACATGTTGTTTAGCCACCATATGTTTATGTTTTTTGCAGGTTTTTTTTTTTCTCTAATTTATTTCTAATCTCATAACATTCTGGTCAGAAAAGATACTTGGTACTATTTCAGTCTCCTTAAATTTACCAGGGCTTGATTGGTGACCCACCAGGTGGCACTAGTTGTAAAGAACCCACCTACCAATGCAGGAGACTTAAGAGACATAGGTTTTACCCCTGGGTGGGGAAGCTGCCCTGGAGGAGGGCATGGCAACCCACTCCAGTATTCTTGCCTGGAGAATCCCATGGACAGAGGAGCCTGGCCGTAGGGTCACAAAGAGTGGACACGACTGCAGGGACTTCGCTGGCACATGTGATCTATCCTGGAGAGTGTTCTGTGTGCACATGAGAGGAGAGCGTATTCTGCTTTCAGATGGAATGTCCTATAAATGTGAAATGTTTCAAGATAATAGAAGAATAAAATGTGACACAGAGACATGAAGGGAGCAAATGATGTCGGCAACGTGGTGCCGGTAAGCTTGCTTGATGCAGGGTCACTGCAGACCTTCAGCTGGTAGAAACGCACAGCGTCTGTGAGGCAGGTGTGTGCACCTGCTCTCCTCCTCCGGCTCCTGCGTGTGCACGCAGGTCAGCCCAGTGGTGACACACAAGCCCTGGAGGCTCTGTCCTCTCTTCTCTAGTTTTTTTCCTTTTTATCCTCATGATTGATAATTTCCTTTGTCCTGTCTTCGTTTGCTGATTCCTTCTTCTGCTCACTCAAATCTGTTTTGAGAATCTGAAGTAAGTTTTTCATTCAGTTACACGTCTGTCCACATTTGCCTGTAGTTCTTTGAGCATGTTGGGGAACTCGTCTTCGAGTCCTTGTCTGGTCCACTGTCTGTCCTTCTCCGGGATGGTTTCTGGTTTTCCCTTTGACTCTCTTCTCTTCTCCATCTTTGGTTGCCTTGTGCTCTTGTTGAGCAGTGGACGTTTGAATCTAATTAACACCTGGCTCTGGAAGTCAGATGTTCCTCTTTGCCAGGGTATGCTGATTTTATTTATTAGTTTTGCTGTTTTGACTGTCGTAGGCTATGTCTCTGTTGAGGACCAGGCTGGCATGTAAACTTAAAGTCTTCTCAGGTCTTTCTGAGCCTGTGCCTCTCCTGGTCATTTGTAGTCAATTTCTACTTTTCTACTGTGCTGAGAGCTGAAATCCTGTTCATGCCTTTCCCTGGAAGGTGTGAGCCTTCAGTAGCCCCCACAGCTCCACAGTGTGTGGCCCCTCACCTGAGTCCTGTGGGTGTGGTGGTTGTCCAGTGGGGGCGGGTTCCTGACTGCCCTTGTCTGCCCTTGGCCTGGCACCCCGTGCTGCCCTGCGTTGGTGTTTCACGGTGCCATCTTTGCCTTCCCCCCAGTGCCCGAGATCGTGAGGGAGACGCAGGACCTTATAGAGCGTGGGGAGCTGCTGCAAGCCCACCGGAAGCTGATGGACCTGGAGTGCTCCCGGGACGGGCTGATGTATGAGCAGTACCGCATGGACAGCGGGAACGCACGCGACATGACGCTCATCCGCAGCTACTTCGGGAGCACGCAGGGCCTGTCCGATGAGTTGGCCAAGCAGCTGTGGGTGGTGTTGCAGAGGTCGCTGGTCACCGTGCGCCGGGACCCCACCCTGCTCGTCTCCGTCGTCAGGATCATTGAGAGGGAAGAGAGGATCGACCGGCGCATTCTTGACCGGAAGAAGCAAACTGGCTTTGTGCCCCCTGGAAGACCCAAGAACTGGAAGGAGAAGATGTTCACCATCCTGGACAGAACGGTGACCACCAGGATCGAGGGTACGCAGGCAGACACCAGGGAGTCGGACAGGATGTGGCTTGTACGCCACCTGGAGATCATACGGAAGTACGTGCTGGACGACCTCATCGTCGCCAAGAACCTGCTGGCGCAGTGCTTCCCACCACACTACGAGATCTTCCGGAGCCTGCTTCGCACGTACCACCAGGCTCTGAGCGCACGCATGCAGGACCTTGCGGCGGAGGACCTGGAAGCGAACGAGATCGTCAGCCTGCTGACCTGGGTTTTGAACACTTACACCAGGTAACTCCCCCTTCACACACGGCCTCTCCTGTTCCATAGGCCGCTGGCAACCTGCACAGCTGCTGGGTCCTCGGCGCAGGGCAGGCACCTGGCACCCGCAGGCGTTGCCTCTGGCAGACGCGTTTCCTTCCTGGGCTGCCTGTGATCCGGGGTTGGGCCGTGCAAAGGCTCCTGTGCTCGGGGGCTCCTGCGCCTGGACACTGGTGAGCAGCTCAGCATTGCGTGTGCCCCGCGGTGACCTCAGGAGCAGGAGGTGTTGGCCGTCTAACCCAGAGGCTCCGTGACCTGCACAGTCATGTGGCTGCTGAAGGGGCCCCAGTCGCCCTCGCTGGCTTCTGACACCCCGAGTCTGGTTTCTCCTCCCCTGTGTGCTCAGAGAATCAGCCATCCTTTTGCTCTTCGGCCTTGAGGTTTTTGACACTCCATGAAAGGGCTGTGAGTCACTGTGTGCCAGCATTATTTTGAGGTTGGACTTGAAGAACAAGGTGGGGTTGGGGGGTTGTCAAAGTCTTTAAGGTTAGCTAGTGAGAGGGAGAAGGCAATGGCACCCCACTCCAGTACTGCCACCTGGAAAATCCCATGGACAGAGGAGCCTGGTGGACACGACTGAGCGACTTCACTTTCACTTTTCACTTTGCTGTGTTGGAGAAGGACATGGCAACCCACTCTAGTGTTCTTGCCTGGAGAATCCCAGGGACGGGGGAGCCTGGTGGGCTGCCGTCTATAGGGCCACATAGAGTCGGACACGACTGAAGCGACTCAGCAGCAGCAGCAGTAGTGAGAGGGAAGCTCAATTTATCCTAGCCTGTCTTGTCGCTGATGTGTAGAAATTGAACCTCTTGTTGTAGTAGTAAGGTTTGGGGATGTTTTTAAACTATTTCTTAATTGATGAATTTGATTAATTAAAATTTAGTTACTTATAAATTAAAATTTAATTGCTTTTATTTATTTGTTTTTTTGTGCTGGATCTTCGTTGTTGTGTGTGAGCTTTCTCCAGGTGCAGCAGGTGGGGGCTCCTCTCTAGTTCTAGTGCACGGGCTTCTCACCATGGTGGCTCCTGCTATTGCGGAGCACAGAGTCCAGGGGTGCGGGCTTCAGCAGTTGTGGCGTGCAGGCTTAGTTGTTCCACGGCATGTGGCATCTTCCCAGATCAGGGGTTGAACCAGTGTCCCCTACCTTTCGAGGCAGATTCTTCACTACCATGGAAGCATGGTTTGGGGATTTCTTTGGTCTGTGTTTTGTTTGTTGTTTGGTAACTGCTTATAGTAAAGAACGTGTACATGTGTGCCGGAGCCTGCCGGCAAACGAACTGGTCGAGAACGCAATTACCAGAGTACCTGAGAAATATAAGACTTAGAAAGACTTAGACAGACTTAGAAAGATGGGGTTGAGAGGGACAGAGTCAGCTTGCGTCTGACTCTGCCAACTTTATTGAAGAATACCACACCTATATATATGCTAACAGGAGTTACTAATAGATTAAAGGTTTGCATATGTGCAGAGCTACAGGCACAGATGTTTTAAATTCCTCCACTTAAGATCAGTAAAGCATCACCCTAGCGCCCAACATGATTAAGATCAATAGAACACTAACTAGATAGAAAACAGGCTTCAATCATGACGAGTTTATCAGCAACAGGTGAAAGATCGCTACAGCAATTTCCTTGAGGGAGGTGAGAAAGGCCAACCTGTGCTTTAATAAATCAGGGGTGGCGGGACAGAGAGGGACCTCTTGATCTCTCTCAGAGCCAAGGAGGAGCCTGAGCAGTCAGGCTGGCTCCCCGCATCTCCCCCTTTTCTTTTGACTAATGGCCTTTATATCTCCCTCAAAGGAAATGGCTGCATTTGCAAGTGGGAAAACATCAACAATCTTTTATATATCATTTCAGATAGGCATTGACAAATGCAAGAACCAAAGGTTGTATTCACAAATCCATCAAGTGTTATTTGGGGCTACGCATCTTATACTAGGATTATTGTTCCAGTCTGACCCAGGCCACACAAAGGACTTATTAGTATCAAACGTCACATCTATCACAATTTTACATTTGTAGGAAAGTAACAGTCCCATATGTTTCATCAGGTTTCCTGGGAGTGTTCAGCCTTCAAATGTTGGTATATGAGTCTTTTGCTCCCAGCAAATGTCAGCAGGGGTCAGTAGCTGTCCTTTTTCAGGGGTCATCCAGAAATATTCATCCCAAACTTGATAATAATCACCTTCAAATCGATCAAGAGCACTGGGGGAAAGCTTGATTAATTACTGCACATGCTAATGTAAGAACAGTATAGGCCAGAGCAGATCGAGGTTGAGCAGCATCAGCGGCCATCCTTCTTGCTTGTAAGATGAGCTCATGCATCTGCTGATCTGTCGGGAATGCATTTCTCTGCTGTAGAGACAGCCGACTCATTTGCAGGTTCAGTGATCTTCTCCGTCTGGCGTACCAGCCTTTCCAGGAGCCAGCGCGGTGTTTTAGCATCCTGTGGAAAAACACATACATAACCCCTCCCCCAAATTAACACTGGATCCGGACCATGCCATGAATTGTCTAATGGGTCTTTCCATACATCCATCTGCCAACACCTAGATGAGGGACTGGAAGAAATTGAGGACAAACAGAACAAGATTTAACAATTTAAAAGGCTGTAAGAGATTGAAAACAGACTTTGTGAACCACTGAAAGTTCGACTTCTTGAGCGAAGGTATATCCAGTCTGCCAGGAAAAAGAAGTATTATTAACCACAAAAGCAGCAATTCCATTAGAAGATCCATCAGTAAATGATTGATAATCTGTCCTGTAAAAGAATCGAAAGCCAAAGCCCATGAATCATTAAACTGAAAAAGCCATTCCTGTTGTTCTTTAGTATAAGGCACACAAATGTCATGCAGGCTGTTTAAAATTTGTGGAGGGAATACTAAAAGCAAAGTGATGACAATCGTTAGGATGTAGAAGTATCGTGTAAAAACAATCTTTTAAATCTATAATTATTTTATAGGTTGCACGTGGTATCCCAGCAGGTGAGGACAAGCTGGGCTGGAGTGGTCCCATAACCACCATAGTTTCATTAACTTTGCAAAGGTCTTGTAACAACCTCCACCTGCCGAACTTCTTTTTAATAAGAAATATGGGGGAATTCCAAGGGGAGCTGGATGGCTCAATATGTCCTAATTGCAACTGCTCCTGTATCAATTGCTCAACTGCAGAAATTTTCTCTTTAGTCAGGGGCCACTAATCTACCCAGACAGGTTCATCAGTTTTCCAACTGATTGGGTCTGCATCGATTACAGGAGAATCAATAGCCCCCGTTAAAAACAACCTAATCCAGATCTAGAAGGTTTAGAAATAGGCATAACTGGTTGGGTAATACCTTGATTATTTCTTAATTATATTTGAAGGTGCATGGGCCATAATTTTAAGTTCCCCCGTGTAGTCTGTGTCAATCACCCCTTTCATAGTCCAACTACTTCTACCAATAATTAGTCCTACAGTTCCTTTTAGTAACGGCCCGAAAACTCCAGTTGGAATGGCTTGCGTTCCCATATCAGGAATTAATATTGTGCAGGTGGTGGCACACAAGTCCAATCCTGTGCTGCCTGGGGTGGTTCCGAAAAGGCTTTTAATACCGAGTCGATTAGATTTGGCTGAGGCTCGGTCTGAAGTGCCCCATAACATTGCTCTGGGGTCCGAGGCTGGCCCCTCACCCAGTTTCCCGACTGTGGAGGAAGAGGTTTGCCCTTCTATATCCATTTTTGATCTACAGTCCCTGGCCCAATGTTTTCCTTTTTTTTTTTTTTTTTTTTTTGCATCTGGGGCATACATCAGGATTCTTTGTACTATCTAAATTATTTTTCTTAGGACATTGGGCCATACGATGTCCCAGTTGTCCATATGAAAAGCAACTGCTGGGAGGCCCTCCCTTTTTCACACTACCCTTGTTCTTAGTCTGTTGATATAGAACTTCCTTGACAGTTTTTCCCTGGATAGCAGCAGCCACAGACAATTCCTGAAGATAGGAAGGGCCAATGTCAGCACAAATTCTTATATAATCTGTTAAACCCTCATACTCAAAAGCCTGCTCTTCTAAATCATCTCGGTCTTCAGGGGAGAGTTCTGAATCAAAATCTTGCTCGAGAACAATAGTCTCAGCATTTTTTCTAGGACCTGGAATTATTGGGGAGTCATATATGTGCTCTGCTACCCTCTGGGGAATATTCGAACATTTGGGTGTTATAAGTTTCAAAGCTGTTTCAAGTTTCTTGCTTTCGTGTTCTGGGTTCAAACAAAGTCCATAGGGAATAAGCATCAAGAGGAACCCTATCTGACCCATGGAGAGTATAAGCAGTTTGAATTTGTTCTCTCACCTTTGCCCAAGTTTCCAAGTTAACAGTTCCTTCCTCCGGGAACCAAGGACAAGTTTCCTCTATGAAAGCAAGAAATCTTTCCAGTTTCCGTTTAGACACCAAAAACTCCTCTAGCTTTTAACATAATTTTTAACATAGAAACAAAGAACTATCTACTACTATTTTGCCCCATGAGTTTTACTCTCAACTATACCCTCTCCACCCGCAATCATCCACAATGCCTGAACTCGCAAATACCTCCCGCGGGAGAACCTTCGGTCTTCGGGTGGCTGTACGCTGGAATCCGTCCATGTCCCTGTTCGGGCGCCACTCTTGCCGGAGCCTGCCGGCAAACGAACTGGTCGAGAACGCAATTACCAGAGTACCTGAGAAATATAAGACTTAGAAAGACTTAGACAGACTTAGAAAGATGGGGTTGAGAGGGACAGAGTCAGCTTGCGTCTGACTCTGCCAACTTTATTGAAGAATACCACACCTATATATATGCTAACAGGAGTTACTAATAGATTAAAGGTTTGCATATGTGCAGAGCTACAGGCACAGATGTTTTAAATTCCTCCACTTAAGATCAGTAAAGCATCACCCTAGCGCCCAACATGATTAAGATCAATAGAACACTAACTAGATAGAAAACAGGCTTCAATCATGACGAGTTTATCAGCAACAGGTGAAAGATCGCTACAGCAATTTCCTTGAGGGAGGTGAGAAAGGCCAACCTGTGCTTTAATAAATCAGGGGTGGCGGGACAGAGAGGGACCTCTTGATCTCTCTCAGAGCCAAGGAGGAGCCTGAGCAGTCAGGCTGGCTCCCCGCACATGTGCACATTTCAATACAGGAAAATGTGAAGAGAAAGAAAACGTCTGTTGTGACTGACGCACTTGCAGCCACTGGGCTGGGCTGGGGCCTCCGATCTCCCTATGCGCCGGCCACCCGCCACAGCCATCCCTAGCGCATAGGCCCCGTGGGTCACCCCCGAGGAAGGCCTCTCATCGTCCCCTTTGCTCTGAGGCCTGGGGGACTGTGTCCAGGGTCAGTCGGCCGGCCGGTGGGGAGCAGGACTTGAGTCTGGGATCTGGGCCCCTGCCGTGGTCGACCCACCAGACTGCGGTGTGTGCACTTGTGTGTCTTGCGTGATGTCGGTCTTACCTTGTTTCTCATTCACCATGTGGTTAAGTGCTGTTCTCTCAGTGGCAGTTCTTTGACGCCTCCTATTGTTCATCATGTTCTGTTGTGTGGGACTTTCTCAAGGGAAACATTGCGCTGTTTCCACACTAGAAACATGTTCATGCAGAATTAAGGTTCTTGGGGCAGAAATAGTCTAGACTGTAAATGGTCTTTGGGTGTTTGTAGAGTGTCGTGAGGTACTTTTTAATGCAGGAAGATCTGGGGTTCCTTACGGGTGTTGGATGCTGTTAGTACCTAGGGTTGTCATTCTGGACCCGTGCTTAAGGAGTCATCAGAGCGGTCAGCCCTGGCCTTCTGGGAACTGAGTCTCGTACCTCGCTTTCATGTTTTTTTGTGAAAGCTCTTTCCCAGCGCTCGGTCCACACTCCGGCCTCCTCGGCCCCAGGGGCTGGGTGCAGACATCAGATGGTGCCCACTCTGGGCCCTGTCCTTTCGCAGGAGCATCAGGGTTAGCGCCCGCGCCACACATCTAAACCCAGGGCTCATTCCCTGGCTCCTGGGGCCTCCTGCCTGCTGGGCCCTGCGCGTCCCCAGGGGCCATGGGAGGCAGACGGACCTCCCCTCCAGCCTCAGGGCTGTGGGAGGGGCTGCCTCGCTCCAGTCCCCGGAGCTGAGCGAGCCCCGGCCCGGGAGCAGCCCTCCTGAGGGGTTCCTGCGTGCCTGGTGGTCAGTCTGTCTGTCTCCCGCCTGCCTGGTGGTCAGTCAGTCTGTCTGTCTCATCCTTCCGCCTGCCTGGTGGTCAGTCTGTCTGTCTGTCTCATCCTTCCGCCTGCCTGGTGGTCAGTCAGTCTGTCTGTCTCATCCTTCCGCCTGCCTGGCGGTCAGTCTGTCTGTCTGTCTCATCCTTCCGCCTGCCTGGCGGTCAGTCTGTCTGTCTGTCTCATCCTTCCGCCTGCCTGGTGGTCAGTCTGTCTGTCTGTCTCATCCTCCCACCTGCCTGGTGGTCAGTCTGTCTGTCTGTCTCATCCTTCCGCCTGCCTGGTGGTCAGTCTGTCTGTCTGTCTCATCCTCCCGCCTGCCTGGTGGTCAGTCTGTCTGTCTGTCTCATCCTTCCGCCTGCCTGGTGGTCAGTCAGTCTGTCTGTCTCATCCTTCCGCCTGCCTGGCGGTCAGTCTGTCTGCCTGTCTCATCCTCCCGCCTGCCTGGTGGTCAGTCTGTCTGTCTGTCTCATCCTCCCACCTGCCTGGTGGTCAGTCTGTCTGTCTGTCTCATCCTTCCGCCTGCCTGGTGGTCAGTCTGTCTGTCTGTCTCATCCTCCCGCCTGCCTGGTGGTCTGTCTGTCTGTCTCATCCTTCAGCCTGCCTGGTGGTCAGTCTGTCTGTCTGTCTCATCCTCCCACCTGCCTGGTGGTCTGTCTGTCTGTCTGTCTCATCCTCCCACCTGCCTGGTGGTCTGTCTGTCTGTCTGTCTCATCCTTCAGCCTGCCTGGTGGTCAGTCTGTCTGTCTGTCTCATCCTCCCACCTGCCTGGTGGTCAGTCAGTCTGCCTGTCTCATCCTCCTGCCTGCCTGGTGGTCAGTCTGTCTGTCTCATCCTGCCTGCCTGCCTGGTGGTCAGTCAGTCAGTCTGTCTCCCGCCTCCCTGGTAGTCAGTCTGTCTGTCTGGCCCCCCCTTTGCCACAGCGTGGAGATGATGGGGAATGCGGAGCTGGCCCCCGAGGTGGACGTGGCCCTTCTGGAACCTTTGCTCTCCGCAGACGTGGTCTCTGTACTGCTCGACACCTACATGTCCACTCTGACTGTGAGTCACGGTTGGTCCCACACGGAGGAGGGGTGGAGGGAGGGCGGCCCCTTCTGAATCGAATGGAACCTCCTCCGCTGGAGGCCGGACCTGCCCATCCCCTGGGCTGAGTGCAGAGCCAGGAGCAGGAGGGGCGGGTGGGGTCAGGGCATCTCCCGAGCCCTCGGGGCCCAGGGTGAGGGGTGGCGGGCAGGCTGCTCTGCAGCTGCACCCCCAAGATGGGGTGTCGACTCCATGGCCGGCTCTGTCCTCCCTGTGGCTCAGTCCAACATCATTGCCTGGCTGCGGAAAGCCCTGGAAACGGACAAGAAGGACTGGGTGAAGGAGACGGAGCCCGAGGCCGACCAGGACGGCTACTATCAGACGACACTGCCTGCCATCGTGTTCCAGGTACGCGCCCGCAGAGCCTCACACACACACGCGCGTGCACGCACACACAGACACACACACAGATACACAGACACACACACAGACATACAGATACACAGACACACACACACACACACACACACACACACACAAACACACACACACACCCGTGTGGGGCCTTGAGGGGCTTCACACATACATAGTTGCATGCTGACCTCAGGGAGAGCCTTTTTCTCTCCAGAGCTGGGGAGCCAGGGGTCAGGCTAGCCAAGTAGTTTTGCCCATGGTCACAGAACCCTACATCTTCTGTGTTCCTAGTGGTTTTTTATTTCAATCTAGAAGCTATTGGGTTGGCCAAAAAGTTCTTCAACTTTTGAATAAAAGGCACATTTTTCATTTTCACCAAGAACTTTATTAATCAAAGTATTCACTGTTCTACTACCTTCTGCCATATATCCAGGCAACTTCATAATCCCATCTTCCCAAAAGTTTTTTATCTTTTTGAGCAAAGAGCTGTTCCAGTTCCTTTTATAGTCTTCCAGAGAACTGAAATTGTTTCCATTAAAAGAATTTTATAAAGACTGAAATAAATGGCATTCTGAAGGTGCCCTGTCTGGTGAACACAGCAAATGAATCAGAACTTCCCATCCAGGCTGTAACGCTTTTTGCCTGGTCATCAGAGACACATGCAGGTTTATGTTATGCTGATGGAAGATGATGTGTTTTCTGTTGACTAACCCCCAGATGCTTTCATTAAAAGCTTTTGCACAACAAAGGAAACTATAAGCAAGGTGAAAAGACAGCTCTCAGATGGGGAGAAAATAATAGCAAACGAAGCAACAGACAAAGGATTAATCTCAAAAATATACAAGCAACTCCTCCAGCTCAACTCTAGAAAAATAAATGACCCAATCAAAAAATGGGCCAAAGAACTCAACAGACATTTCTCCAAGGAAGACATACAGATGGCTAAAAAATTCACCAATTTTTAGAAAGAAAAAATGCATGCTGATATGAAGCTGTCTGGACACAGTCTAACAGAACTGTTTGAATGACGTTAAAGACAACTAAGTGCTACTAGAGCCGTCTTATGGAAGACACCAGACTCATGTTTTGGCCAACCCAGTAATTATATGTTACGTGTCTGGTGCTTACTTCCTGAGGTAACTGGCCAAGGTTCGTGTCTTCATAAACACAGCCTAGGCGAGTCTAATCTGATGTACTTTGGGGGAGCCCTGTGGATTTCTAGGGTAATCGTGTGCTCGTACAGTCAGTCTGCTTTTTGACGCCTGCTGTGTCCTTGAGTGGGCTTGCCTGCCTCCTTCTGGCCTGTTCAGTCTCTTTTCAGAAGTGTTACTGACCATGTTCACACACTCCTGAAACACGGAGCTGGGCATTGGGTGGGCCGTGGGTGGCCTTGTTGGTCTCTGGCGTGTTGGGCCCACCCCTTCCTTTATTTGGAGACTGACTGTGATGATGGGGGCAGGCTCTGCCTTCTGGTCCTTCCCCACCTGTCCTCATCTGGTGCCCCTGCTCCTGGGTTTATTCTCCCAGTTCTTCAAAGGGACCGACATGCCGGCACCGGTCCCCACGTGACCTCAGCTGTCCTGGCCCCCGGCTTCCCGAGAGAACGTGTGTCTCCCGGGGGGATCTGCAGGTGATCAGGAAATGGTTCGCTGGGGGTTTTGGCTTCTTTTTTCAACCTGCTGAGAAAGTTTTGTGTGTTTGTTGAATTAACTTTGTTATTTTTCAAGTGGCTTCATTTTTTTCTCTGAATTTGGGTTGTCCTAACTACCAGTTAACTTCTGGGGGACTGATATGGGAAACTTGTATCCTCATGACTTTATATCAAAGTTCATAAGTTCTCCAATTTTTAGATGTTCGAGCAGAACCTTCAAGTTGCTGCTCAGATAAGTGAAGATTTGAAAACAAAGGTACTAGTTTTGTGTCTTCAGCAAATGAATTCTTTCTTAAGTAGGTATGTATTCTTACCAGTGTGCTAATTATAAAGTGTATTTTTTATTATTATTATTTTTTTTAATGAAAAGCTAAACTGTGTTGATCTTAGTCTGGCTAGTATTAAAAAAGACTATAAGGTTGGATTCATCATAGTCACCTTCTTCTGTTATTTAGAACTCACACCCTGACTTACTATCTGCCTTTTGCATGAGGGCACCCCCTGGGGTCCTGGGTGTTGTGGGGGCCCTGAGCGGGGTCAGGGAGGGAGGCTGGAGCTCCTGCAGGGGTGGAGCCGGGAGCCGCCTCCAGGCTGCCTTCCTCGGGGGCTGGGGAGGCCACCTTCCCTCAGAAGGAAGGAAGGTACTCAAAGACTAGTACCACACAGGGATGCCCCCCACCTCTGAATTGTTCATGAAGGAGATTTTCAGACACAGACAGAGGCAGAGTGACACAAGAGCTTCGCCCACTGTCCAGGTTCAGAGCTGTCCACTTAAAGCCACCCTGGACCTCATCTAGTTCCCTTCCCCTGTTGTGCTGAAGTACAGTTGACTCAGAGCAAGATGCAGGCCCTGGAGGGTGGCCCCCCGCTGCAGCTGCAGGTCCACAAAGCACCTCCCAGGCGGCCGTCCTGCCCATGGTCCCAAGTCCACAGCTTCAGCCAGCCTCGGCTCCCGTTGGGCAGCGGGCACAGTGACTGAGAAAATACATGTGGCCGTGAACCTGTGCGGTTCAAACCCACGTTCAGGGGTCAGCCGTGCTTGACTGCGGATGCCAGAGCCTGTGGTGTGGCTCGCCTGCTTGCCTGCCCTGACCTCAATGCCCTTGACTCGCACACGACAGCCATGAGCGGCTGCCGGGCCCCTGCAGCACCGTGCTGTGTTTGGGGTCCCCACTGGTGTCGGACCTGCCTGCTCACACAGTGGTACACCCAGGCCGGGTCAGCGGACGGCCTGGCCCGTGGAGACCACACGCCCTCCTGTCAGTGCCCCGGGCTCTCCCACCAGGCCTCAAGCTGCCGTCTGCCCCGGACCAGACCCTGAGAGAGGCTGAGGCCTCTCTGTGTCTCCTCACTGCTAGGCCGGAACACAGCAGGCCCATGTCCTCCGCACGCCTGCCCCGGTGGCTCAGGTGCCGACAGCCCGGCCCTGCATCGAGGCCCCGTTGGCCTCTATCCGCGAGAGTCCTGTGCCGAGTGGGACGTCTTGTGGGGATTCCCCTGCGAGGCACATTGTCCTTATCAGCCTCAGCTGTATGGTTAGCCGAGCCATGCTTTGGGCAGAACACTGGAGTTAATGCTTAATTACTCCCCTTCAGTCACCCTTGTTCAGTTTGCTCCGTCCTGAAGATGCTCTGAAAACGTGCGCAGATCGCAGGTGTGCTGTATTCTGCTTCTGCGTCTGTCTGAGCACCTCCAGAGAACGTTCAGAAGTGAAGTGTGCGGCTGTCTCCGTTTCTGCTTCTGACTTCTTAAAGTCTGATGTATTTTCAGTTTGATTTCTTTGGGGGAAGTTTCAGAAAAGGACGCTTTATCCAACATTTGATTGTGCTCCCAACACTACTGTGTGAGTTTCTAGATGAGTTACATGTCAGATAATAGTTTCCCAGGTACAAACGTTTCAGAATATTTGTATAATCAGAATATAGAGCCATATTTCAAGGCCTGATATGAAATTCATAATAAAATGTTGTAATCGACGAGCTACTGTTAGCGTAGGCCGCCCCCTCCCCGGTCTTTCACTCTGGGCCCCCGTGAGGGGTCCGTGGGGGCCGTGTGCCGGGCGCGGGGCTCGCCGCGCTGACTGCCCCGTGTCCGCAGGTACAAGGAGGAGGCGCAGCTGTACAGAGACGAGCACCTGCGGAACCGGCAGCACCCGCACTGCTACGTGCAGTACATGGTCGCCCTCGTCAACAACTGCCAGACCTTCAAGTGAGCCGCGGCGGGGGCTGGCGGGGCGGGGCGCGCCCTCAGCCACCTCACGGCACCCTGTCTTGTCTCCTGCAGAGAATCTGTAGTCAGTTTAAAAAGGAAGTATCTGAAGCACGAGGCGGAAGAAGGCATTTCTCTGAGCCAGCCAAGCATGGATGGGGTTTTGGACGCGATTGCTAAAGAGGGCTGCGGCAGCCTGCTGGAGGAAGTCTTCCTGGACCTGGAGGTGGGCACTTTCTCCCCTGCCCTGTGCTGGGCCCTCCCGACACGGTGTTGCATAGACATGCTTCCAGGAAGTGTCCCAGCAGTTTCGGGGTGGGAGCTGGTGGTGTTTGCTGGCAAGTTCTGGACTGAGCCACGCACCGGCCTGCACTCTGTCCTCAGCTGGCTCAACTGTGAGCAGAGGATGGCTCACAGTCAGGAGTGAGGCCCAGGCAGGTCACCTCAGAGGCGTGGAGTGTGACGAGCACGCGAGTTTACTTAGAAACACAGAAATGGCTCACATTATCCAGGGATGGCAGGAACCAGGATATACTAAAAAGCAGAGTCATGATGACTTGGGTCCTGCAGGGAGGAGCTCCTGGGGTTATGGGCAGGATATTTCATGATGTCTGTCTGAGAAATGGTTAGAAAACAAAGGAACTGTTTAAAAAGACAACATAATAGAGAAATAGACAAAGGACATGAGTAGTATTTCACATGGAAGGGAGTAGTCTATGTCCTGAGTAGGAGACAGAATGCCCAGTCTTAGCGATCTTCTAAGAAATGTAGATTAAAACGGTGTTTGTGTTGCTTACTGGGCTGGCACAGATTAAGAACATTTCTACCACACAGTGATAGGACTTGAGGAAAAAGAGAGACTCTTGTATTCTCTACAATACTGTGAATTGGTGCGGTTTTGGGGGCAGTTGGTATAAGTGTTGGAGGCAGCAGTCATGAGGGTTGTAGTTTGCTACCTTTTGACTCAGCAGTTCTGGTTTTGGGAGTTTCACCTACAGAAACATACAGATTTACCGCAGCTTTCTTTATAATTGAAAAATGAGACATTTTAAATGTCCATCAGAATTGAGTAATTAGTTACAGAGCATCCACACAATAAATAGATGTAGTCAGTTCAGGTGAAACATGCATGCACAGATGCCTCCATCAAGTGTAGTGTAAGTCTCGTGTGGGAAAAGTGTGTGTGTGCAGGGTTTCTGCACAAGTGTGGCGGTCATGATCACAACATCAGGCAGGTGTGCGAAGGTGGACTCTCGGCACCCCATTCCCCATGACGGGCCGTCACGAGGGTATTTTCTGTGGTTTCTGCTTCCAGCAACATCTCAATGAGTTGATGACAAAGAAGTGGCTGTTAGGGTCAAATGCTGTAGACATCATCTGTGTCACTGTGGAAGACTATTTCAATGATTTTGCCAAAATTAAGAAGCCGTATAGAAAGGTAAGAAAGATCATGGGGCCCCCATGTGGTCTCAGTCCCCAGGCATCTCCTGTAGAATCTGGTGTCATTAGTTCTCAGGGTGAGAATTCAGGGGTGGTTTTGGGCCCCAAGCAGGTTGGAGACAATGGTGTCTGAAGGTGACGGGGCGTCCACCATGCTGCCCATGGCCACGCTGGCACAGCTGCAGTCCCAGAGCCCCATGGCGGCAGGGCCTGCTCAGCAGGGGCCGTGCCGAGAGAGGGTGGGGCACTAGCCGCGGCTCTGACGAGAGGGCAGGAGCGGCAGTGCCCTCTGCTCGTCTGTGCTCTCAGCTCTGTGCTGAGTGCCACTCAGCAGAGGGCACACTGGTCCCTCCAGGCCCCGTGAGATGCCCTGTCCCCATTCAGGGGTCTGGCAGCCACTGGGGCAGCTCGGGGACAATCGTCAGGGCCTTGGGCGGGTTTTGCTGTTGTTGCTTTAAAGTCAGGATTTCTGTTTTTGCCCTACGGAAACGTGTGTGTTTTGATACCGGGCACTCGGGTCCAGACACTTGGAGGCGTGTCTCCAGGTCCTCTCAGGGCTCCATGGAAACGGTTGTTTCATTTTCGAGCAGCGTCACCCTATGGCTTCGTATCTTCTCTTCTTGCTGCCCTGGCTGGGATCTCCAGGAAGGGGCATCTTTGTCTCATTTGAAAGTTTAAATTCTAACTCTGTCATCAGAGTGATGCAGGGACAACCTGGTGTTTTGGTTTTTTATTTTATTTTTTTGTTTATTTAGGCTGCCCTGGGTCTTCACTGTGGCTCAAGGGCTTTAGTGTGTGCAGACTCAGTAGTTGCCTGTGTTTAGCTGCAGCATGTGGGATCTTAGCTCCCCAACTGGGAATCTAACCCAGGGCCCCTGTGCTGGGAGCGAGCTGTGCTAACCCCCAGACCTTGAGGGAGTCCTGACCCTGATGACCCCGTCTCAGTGTCGGGAGCCCCTGATGGTTAGAGGTTAAGGTTAATTCAGTTTTTAATTTCTTGTTGCTTGTACAGTTTTTGGTTCCACCTTTAATTTTTTTGAACCTTCTCTAACTTTGATCTGACAGTGGTGTGTAAAGTCCTCAGCCTGGGCTTGTGGCTCGCCCGCTCCTGTGGGATCATCTGCTCTGCTGAGAGCCTGGCCTCACCCGGATCCCTGAGCTGCTGGGCACTGTCTTGCTTTGTCTTGTTTGGGGACCTTGGGGTCCCCCTCACTTCAGTGCAGGGAAGGAGCTTCCCGGCTTCCCTGGTAGAAGGGGCTTCTCATGTCTCTTCTCAGGGCCCTGATGTTGTGTGTTGTGTTGGCACTTTTGTGCTCACATGTTCACAGGTGACTGCCTGGGGTCTGTCTATCACTGAGGGTGGGCCCTGGAGAGAACCACAGCCTTCTCCAACATACTCCCAGAGTCATGCTGTCCACAGAGACCAGTGTTGAGGAGCCTTCTGATCACGGGTGTGACGTGGGAGGGGCCAAGCAGGGGCCTGGCCGGAGCCCAGTCCTCGCACTGGGTCCACATTCCCCATGAGCTGAGTCGCTCAGAGGTGTGTGGAGGCCCGGCAGGGCGAGGAGACCAGCCCCAGTGCCCCAGGGCAGCCCGTGAGCCCCTGAAGGGGTCTCAGGCAGGGAGGCAGAGCTGGCACCCACCGCCTTGCCCCCACAGGAAGCACGCAGCAGCCGGTTTGTGCCCAGAACATGTTGGGCAAGGCTGCAGGCAGGGCCCGACCCCCCCCCCCCCCGCAGGCGCTTTATTCTAGGACCGGCCTGAGCGCACCTGGGCGGAGCCAACCTCTGGCTGCGGCCCTGTGGCTGCCGCATCTGCCCTTTTCCCAAACATGAAACACGGTGAACTTGCTGCCTTGCTAAACTCGAGTTTGTAAGAAAGCCTCAGAACTCTGTAGACACCGAAATCGTGTCACTGAGACGGGAAGGCTGACCGAGCCCTGTCCGCAGCGGATGATCGCCGAGGCGCACCGGCGCGCGGTGCAGGAGTACCTGCGGGCCGTCATGCAGAAGCGCATCTCCTTCCGCAGCGCTGAGGAGCGCAAGGACGGCGCGGAGCGCATGGTGCGCGAGGCCGAGCAGCTGCGCTTCCTCTTCCGCAAGCTGGCTTCCGTGAGTGCGGCCACATCTTCCTGCTGGGACCGGCCTGGCCGGGGGCGGGGGGTGGGGGCGCTTAGTGTCCCAGTCCGTCAGAAGGCCTGGGCTGCCTCCCGCCTCTTCCTGAGCCCTCTGTGAGGAGCGAGTCCTGAGGGGTTGCTGCGAAGGAGGTGGGCACTGGGCAGCCGGGCGGAGCCCCGGGTGTGTACACCGCTCAGCGCCGTGCGGACCCGCAGGGCTTTGGAGAGGAGATGGACAGCTACTGTGACACCATCGTCGCCGTCGCAGAGGTCATTAAGCTCACGGACCCTTCCCTGCTCTACCTGGAGGTCTCGACTCTGGTCAGCAAGTACCCGGACATCAGGTACCAGCAGAGTCTCCCCTGAAGTCTCTGGGGAGGGGGAGGGTCCCAGGCGTTAGGTGGGAGCCCCCGGGGTGGGGGGAGTGTGGCAGCTCTGGGCTTCTGTGAGGACCCTGAGGCCTGCAGATGGCGACGTGGGCAGAGCATGCTTCAGAGACGACCGTGACGCGCTGGAGTCATGGTCCAGGCATCCCCATGTGTGGTGTTCCAGGGGAAGGTAGCCAAGCAGACTGGTTTCTGGATGCTCGTCCTGTGCTATCTCCGGGCCCTCCTGCGTGTTAGTGGGGGAGGGAGGGAGGGGCTCCCCTGCGGCTGCATCCTGACACCCCCTCGCCCCCAGGGATGACCACATCGGGGCACTGTTGGCCATGCGGGGGGACGCTAGCCGGGACATGAAGCAGACCATCATCGAGACACTGGAGCAGGGCCCGGCCCAGGCCAGTCCCGACTACGTGCCCATCTTCAAGGATATCATGGTTCCCAGCCTCAACGTGGCCAAACTCCTCAAGTAGCCCGTGTGACCCCGGCCTTAGGCGGCCGCGGGGTCAGAAAGCACTGCCCTTCCACCCCCCGACGCTGCCCTATGTGCACACTTCCCAAACTGCTGTCAGAGACGGACAGCTTCCTGCCCCCACCTCACTGGTGATGACGTTGCAGGCCCGCGCAGAAGCCACTTTCAGGTTTCAGATGCTTGAGCTCAAGGTCAGGCCTCCCCGGGAGTAGACCTGCCAGCAGGCGATGCGGTGGGTGTGGCTGGTGAGCCCGCAGGCAGGTGGACGATGCCAGGAGCGCCCGCGAGTGACTCTTACACCAAGCAAATTACAGACCTGCACCTGAGGTTAACAGGGAGCCTCGGGGGAGGTCTCGACTCCAGCACTGCCCTGCTGGGCACGCTCTTGGCGGCCGCACTCCACGGTGGCTGCGGGATGGCTCCGGCGTTCGCCCCTTCTCCTTGCAGTGTGTGGGTGCTGGGCTGCTCTGAGGGTCTCGTCCTTCCTTACGCATCTGGAACCAGAGTGGATGCCATGCTGTTTCCTCCTCACGAGAGGCAGAAAATTCGCATGGAGGGCTCTCGTCTTGGAGGAGTTACATACAATCTTGGAGACGTGAGAGACGGTTCTCACATCCGATCCTGGTGGGAGGGCTCTCTTCTTGGAGGATTCACAGCCTAGATGGAGACGTCAGAGATGGTTCTCATGGCCGATCCTGGCACAGAAGAGACTCTCCCAGACTTCCTGTCAACTGCTGTCTGCTAGCACACGCGTCAGTCCAGTCCAGTTCCTGCTTGACAAGACTTAAGTGTATAGGATTTAGTCCTGTATGGTCTCTGAATTAATAAAGTTGAGTGTTAGCAGTCATTAGTTATTGCCCCTCAAGATAATGAAAATAATTTGTTTTTCCACTTAATGAGAGAATTTCTACTCTGAGTTACTTCTTGTGTAAATACCCATGGTGACTGCAGGTGGTGGCAGCTGACCCAAGTGACCTGCCCTCTGGTGGCCACCACACACCTGCACCATGGTGGGCCCTGAGCTGAATGCTGGACACACCACGTTCTGAGGGCCAGGATGTGCTGGATGGCGTGGTGGGGGCCGTGGCGGAGGGCCGCTTCCGGTGGGTGGGTATGGTGTCCACACTGATGCCCAGGGAAGGGGCATCTCCAGGTCACTCAGTGCAAGGCCCGCAGGCACCTGTGCTGAAGGCCAGCGTCTGCCCCTTGCTCAGGCACCATGTGCCCGTTGGAGAAAGTGGGTTCAACGGTGGGCAGCCTGGGGCCCACGCTGGGAGCTGGCTTCACAGACTCATTGAGTCGTGGCATTTTTTGTAGAAACACTGCTGTTCGGTGGAAGCACATCTTTCAAGTCAGGAAATGTCTGACTCGGGTTTATTCAGTGAGTTTCCAAAATGCCAGGGAGAAGGGACTCCTGACCCCATGTGCTCATTGCACTGCCTGGCATGCTGTCCCACTGCACCTGCGTCATGAGATCCGCGCTCCCCTAGTGACACAGGCAGAGCCTGGAAGCGGGGGTGGGTTTCTTCCCACACTGAGGACATCAGTCAGGGCTGGTGGGCAGCACAGGTATCCAGCTGCCCTGGGGCCCTCCTGTGCGGGAGGAGGACGTGGGTCCCTAAGCAGACGTGACTGTCCTGACAAGGTGACGCCTGGTGAAGACAGGGTCGTGGTGAGGCTTCTGCCACCAGAGGCTGCAGAGGCTGGAGGACTCGCCTATGGGGCTCAGGGGGCGCAGCCCTGTCCCGCCTCGTCCTGATTGCCAACTCCAGCAATCAATGTTGTGTTTCAGGTGGTGGGGGGCAGCTTCAGGAAAAAGCCCCTTACTTGCTGGAGACTGCTTTCCACCAACGTGGAAAGGGCTGTATTTACTGAGTCCTCTTAGAATGTCTATGGCCTACATTTTGACTTGCTAGTTTCCTTTTTTCTTAATTTTTTATTGAAGGATAATTGCTTTACACAATTTTGCCATTTTCTGTCAAACCTCAACTTGAATCAGCCTTAGGTACACATATAACCCCTCCCTTTTGAAACTCCCTCTCATCTTCCTCCCCAACCACCCCTCTAGGTTGATAGCCCCTGTTTGAGTTTCCTGAGCCAGACGGCAAATTGCTAGTTTCTTTATACAATAAAATTTCAGGGGACCTCCCTGGTGGTCCAGTGGTTAGGAATCCGCCTTCCAATGCAGGGGATGTGGCTTCAGTCCCTGGTCAGGGACGTAAGATCCCACAAGCGATGGAGCAGCTAAGCCCTCACAGCAGCAAAAGATCCTGTGTGCCACAACTGGGACTCAATGCAGGTGAAAATACACAATTACAATAAAGTTAGAAAATTCAACTATTAAAAGGTGTGTCTCTGACAGGGAGCCCTGGAGGATGACCCACTGGAGAAGACTGCCAGCCCCAGGCGGCTCCACCTGGGGGCTGGGATCCACTGGGACGTGTAGGGCTTGGTTTCCCCACACTGGCCACAGGACTGGAAAAGGTCAGTTTTCATTCCAATCCTAAAGAGAGGCAATGCCAAAGAATGCTCAAACTACCATATACTTGCACTCATCTCACATGCTAGTAAAGTAATGCTTAAAATTCTCCAAGCCAGGCTTCAACAGTACGTGAACCGTGAACTTCCAGATGTTCAAGCTGGATTTAGAAAAGTCAGAGGAACCAGAGATCAAATTTGCAATATCTGCTGAATCATCAAAAAACCAAGAGAGTTCCAGAAAAACATCTGCTTTATTGACTATGCCAAAGCCTTTGACTGTGTGGATCACAGCAAACTGTGGAAAATTCTTCAAGAGATGGGAATACCAGACTACCTTGTCTCCTGAGAAATCTGTATGCAGGTCAAGAAGCAACAGTTAGAACCGGACAAGGAACAATGGACTGGTTCCAAATCGGGAAAGGAGTACATCAAGGCTGTATATTGTCACCCTGCTTATTTAACTTACATGCAGAGTACATCATGTGAAATGCTGGGCTGGATGAGAAACAAGCTGGAATCAAGATTGCCAGGAAAAATATCAATAACCTCAGATATGCACATGACACCACACTTATGGCAGAAAGTGAAGAAGATCTAAAGAGCCTCTTGATGAAAGAGGAGAGGGGAAAAAGCTGGCTTAAAACTCAACATTGACAAAACTAAGATCATGGCATCCAGTCCCATCACTTCATGGCAAATAGGTGGGGAAACAATGGAAACAGTGACAGACTTTATTTTCTTGGGCTCCAAAATCACTTCAGATGGTGACTGCAGTCATGAAAGATGCTTGCTCCTTGGAAGAAAAGCTATGACCAACGTAGACAGCGTATTAAAAAACATTGCCAACAAAGGTCCATCTAGTCAGAGCTATGGTTTTTCCAGTAGTCATGTATGAATGTGAGAGTTGGACTGTAAAGAAAGCTGAGCGCTGAAGAATTGATGCTTTTAAACTGGGTGGTGGTGGAGAAGACTTGAGATTGCAAGGAGATCCAACCAGTCCATCCTAAAGGAAATCAGTCCTGAATTTTCATTGAAAGGACTGATGCTGAAGCTGAAACTCCAATAATTCTCCAATACTTTGGCCACCTGATGGGAAGGGCTGACTTACTGGAAAATACCCTGATGCTGGGAAAGACTGAAGGCGGGAGGACAAGGGAATGACAGGATGAGATGGTTGGATGGCATCACCGACTGAATGGACATGAGTTTGAGCAGACTCCAGGAGTTGGTGATGGACAGGGAGGCCTGGCATGCTGCAGTCCACTGAGTTGCAAAGAGTCCAACACGACTGAGCGATTGAACTGAACTGCACACACTAGGGTCTTTGTGTGCAGCCTTGTCTCCCAAGCTCTGGACCCAACTGTCCCCACCTATCTCTCCAGCCCCAGGCCTGCCCCCTGTGGACCTCTTTGGTGTGGCAAGTGCTTGGTCCTCCCACTCCGGCAGGCAAAGTGCTGGTGGCCACCATCTCTGCTTGTGGTGGGGGCAGGGAGGGGGGCAGGTTCCCAGGGCTCAGGCTCTGCCCGAAGACTCTGCACTAACTCTGAGCCTCATGCACACACACACACACACACACACACACACGCTCACATGCACACAGGCACGCATCCACCAAACCCGAGCTTCACACACACACACACACACACACACACACACGGTGCTCAGCCTGTGCCCTCAAGCCTCTGCACTAACCCTGAGCCTCGCACACATGCACACACACACACACAAACACAGATGCATCCACGTGACCCTCACTCATACACACACACACACACACACAACAGAGGCACATCCATGTTAATTTTAGTGCCAGAATACTGTGCCTGCAGGAGAGGCGGCCCCTTAAAACCTCCTTGGTATGATCTCACTTGTAAACAAAATTTTCACCCAAAGTGTCTTGTAATATTTTTAATAGACTTGATCAGGCTGCTGCAGGGTCTGTGGTGGGCTCCTCCCAGACACTGCTGACAGCACACTGGCAGTGCTTTAAGGCACGTGATCGTGATGAGAGTCACACAGCTTGACAGGGTTACATTCACAGAACCAGCATTCACAAGTTTAACCACTTATAATGTAAAATACATTCCCATTCCAGTTTCCATGAAATTCCTCCATTAAATCTCTTTAACAATAGAAATCAATAGTTCATTGAGCACTGCACTAAAATTATTTTCAAGAAAATGTAGAAGTGAGAGAATGACTCCTAAATTTATGTACTTGATAGTCTATATCACAAAGTCGGCCAAAGTTCAGTATTAAATAAATAAGAATCTTCCTAATAAAAAATTTTATGTTTTCTTAAGGAAATACATTCATAAGACTTTGTTTACATTCTGTTTTACAATGACAAGAACAGCTCAGATTCTAATTTATGAAATGTGTACACAGTACTGCAGCTTATAATGCTGTGTCACAGACCAAACACAGTCTCTCTGGCTGGATGTCTCGGTGGAACCTCGGACACTGCTCAGCCTGTGCAGGTTGACAACAGGCAGTGCCTGCTGCCCGTGGCACAGCTGGCCCAGGGAAGGTCGGTCACACAGTTTAATTAGTCTACAGTGTCAAGTGGGTGTCTCAGCCTCTGACCCTGCAGTGAGGAATCAGATCTGGGTCCGGTGGTCCAGGAGAGTTAAGGCAGCTGGAGATGCTGAATGGCTGGGCTATGGCACCTGGACCAGCCCGCCTGCTCCAGACGAACCACCCCTGCAGGAACAGATGGAGAATGTGCCTTCCGCCAGGCCTATGGGACAGACGATGGCTGGCTCTTATGCTCAGAGTGGGTCAAAGTGGCTGTGAATGTGAGAACAAGCATTGCAAACCACGTCACTCCTGTCCCGGTGACAGCTGAGCGAGCAACTTGGGTGGTGAGCAGACCTGTGCATCAGCCTATGGACCATCTCTGGGTGACATGGGCCACAGCCACCCTCCCTGCCGCTCCCCGTTTCCCTCAAAAGTGCAGTGAAGACTTTCCACCAGGGCCACTGGGGCCCTGTGAATTGCCATGGTCCGGGGGGGGGGGGGGGGGTGCAAGGACGCACAGAAGATGTGGTCACAGCACAGCGGACAATTCCCTGAGCAGGGCTGAGCTGCTTCACAGAAGCTTCCGGGAGCCCCTGACCCTCTGCTCCTTGACTGCCTCGAAAACCCTCCTGAGGAGCGGGTGAGGACTGAGGGCTCTGTCCAAGGCCACATCCCTGAGCCACTGAGGGTGCGGTGGGCGTGGGGGGGGGGTCCAATCCCCCTCATCCCCTGTCTGTGGTGAGCAGACCTGGGGTCTCCAAGGACCAGCTGTGACTCTAAAGAGGACTGCTTGCTGACAGATGCCCACACACCTGTTGGGACTGTGTGGGCGTGCCCACTGGGTCACTGCAACCCCTAACCCAGCCCGGGCCATCATCCAGCATCAGGTGGGGCAGCTCAGGCCACAGACCAGGGGCTTGGGGACGTTTGGGACCTGGTGTGCAGAGGCCCCTATTCTGAGGCTGGATCTGTGCCGGGTGAGCAAGCATCAGGCTCTGGGAATCTCAACACAAAAAGGACGAGCAAACAAAAGATGCTTCTGCAGCCGTGCCTACAGTCCCTAAGGTGACAGGTGGTTCAAAGATATGGTGAGTGGTCACATCCCACCCTGGGGTCAGGGCTCCCCCGACCCTGGGGCTGACAGTCCAGGGGGCTTTGGGAGAGGCCAGCCTGGGTGGGTATCATGGTGGGCAAGTCTCATCTGGTTTGGGTCTGTTTCCCCAGCAGAGCCGATAAGAATGGACACAGGTGGCAGGAACTGAAGCACAAACTGTCCCTGAGTCAGGGGTGACCATGGAAACGGCAATACACAAATACCGTTTCAGCTCAAATCCAGGACAGGTGAATAGAGGGCCCGCAACGGAGCCTCCCAGATGATGGGGAAAGCTCACGCCCACTTCCCACCCATAGCGGCCTCTCCAAAGGAACCCCAAGGAGTGCCTTGGCTCCCATCTTGCAACTCATTTGGTCCCGAGGAGTTCAGCTCCTGTGCATCCCAGCACCTAACCGGATCGGTGAGTGTCCAGGGCTACTCCAGGTCACCAAAAGATACCTTGGGAGTTGAGGCCACAACCCCAAGAAAATACGGCCATGCGAGCAGACCCCCGGATGGGCAACTGCGGCGGGGGTGGAGACCATGCATGGGGTTGGGCAGTGACGGTGGCTCGGCTGGGAGGGGCAGGTGGAGACCCCTAAGAGGCGAGGTCATGAGGGTCAAGGTCATCCCCTGGGGCGAGGTAATGGGTGCAGATCCTAGGAGGGTGGCTGTGATGGGGGCAGAGACCCCCGGGGGGCGCAACTGTGGAGGAGTGGAGCCCCCCGGGGGCGCGGCCATGGCGGAGTGGAGCCCCCCGGGAGGCGCGGCCGTGGCGGAGTGGAGAACCCCGGGGGCGCGGCCGTGATGGGGGCAGAGACTCCCGGGGGCGCGGCCGTGATGGGAGCAGAGACTCCCGGGGGCGCGGCCGTGGCGGAGTGGAGCCCCCCGGGAGGCGCGGCCGTGGCGGAGTGGAGAACCCCGGGGGCGCGGCCGTGATGGGGGCAGAGACTCCCGGGGGCGCGGCCGTGATGGGAGCAGAGACTCCCGGGGGCGCGGCCGTGGCGGAGTGGAGCCCCTCGTGAGGCGCGGCCGAGGCGGAGTGGAGCCCCCCAGGGGCGACGTCAAGCCTGCAGACCTCGTTGTGGTGGTGGTGGTGGGGGGGGGCGGCAGTCACAGAGGCGTCTCCTCCTGCTCCAGAGCGTGGGGCGGCGCGTGGCACGACGGCGGCAGCGACGCCAGCTTGAGCAGCGCGGGGCGGCGGCGCGCGCGAGGCCGCTGGAACGAGCGCCGGCTGTGTACGCGGCGCGCCGCCGCCGACCGTGCGTGCGCGCCCAGCAGCCAGCGGCGCTCCGGCCCCGCCCCCTGCGCGGGCCCCGCCGCGGGATCGGGCTCGAGCTGTACCGCGGGCCCGGGGCTTCGCGGGGTGGGCGGGGCCTGCGCGGGGCTGGGCGGGGCCGGGTTGGGCGGGGCCGGGCTCGGGGCGCGCGCGCGCGGAGGCTTCTCGACGGTGGGCGGGGACGAGCGTCCGGTCAGCGGAGCATCGGAGCCGGTGTCACCTGCGGGAGGAGCGGGCGTGAGCGCGGGGCGGCGCGGCGCCCTCCGCCTAGGCAGGAAGCCGGGGTCACGTCCCAGGCCCAAGTCCGGTGCGAGGCCCGGAGGCGAAGCCGCGGGAAAAAGACGGGCGCCAGCTCTTGCGGTCCCGCGGGCGCCTGCCTGAGGCGGCGAGCCGGGCCTCGGGGACCCCTCCCTGCCCCGCCCGCTGCACTGCCCTCCGAGTGAGGGTGTCTGCCGAGCCCGCTTCCTGCGGGCTTTCCGGGGCCGCGGGCCTTGAGGGAGAAAAGCTCGTGCCCTCCGGTGCCAAGGTCGCAGAGCCGGCGCTCTCCTAACCGACAGCCCGGAACAGGCGACCCTCATACAGCGGGACCCTCGCACCTCACAGCTTCACACAGCGGGACCCTCACACCTCACACACTAACTCAGCGGGACCCTCACGCAGCGGGACCCTCACACAGCAGGGACCCTCACTCAGCGGGACCCCTCACACAGCGGGGACCCTCATACAGCAGGGACCCTCACACAGCTGGACCCTCACACTCTCACTCAGTGGGGACCCTCACACTCTCACACAGCGGGACCCTCATTCAGCGGACCCTCACTCCGCGGGACCCTCACACCCTCACTCAGTGGGACCCTCACACAGCGCGGACCCTCACACCCTCACTCAGCGGGACCCGCCCCTCCCCTCGCTCGCGGGAGAAGCAGGAAGTCATCTGCGCCTGAAGAAAGAAGCGCGGCTGGAAGAGAGAGGCTGAGGCTGGTGAGAGCAGAGTGAGGCGGAGGCGGCAGCTGAGATAGAGAGCGACGCGCAGGGCTGAGGCGGCGCCGAGAGGAGAGGGAGACAGAGCGGGGGCCGGCGGGCCAGTTACATGTGTGTGGACTCGGGCGGGGCGGCATGCGGCTGCTCCTCGGGGCCGTCGGCCAGCAGGAACGAGTCCACGGACTTGCCGCTGAGGCGGAAGGGCGCCAGGCGGTGGAAGTTGCCAGGGGAGTTGGGGATCTGCAGGCGGGCCCTCTGGGAGGGCACCACCGCCTCCCCGGGACACAGCCAGGGCGGCACCCCAGAGAGGATGCCGGGGCTTTCCTCCGGGGAAAACGCGGGGTTGTCAATTCCTAGGAGAGAGGGCGGCGGTCGTCAGCTTCCCTCGCTCACCGGAAGGGCAGAGAGGGAGGCAGCGGCCCTGGGTCAGACAGCAGCTCGTCCTCGGCCACACGGAAGGTCACCTGGAAGGTCTCGGGCCTCTGGGGTTCCGGCCCTGCGCCAGCTCTAGCTCGCCTCTCTCAGAACGGAGGCCTCCGCCTGTGCCCGCATTTGCGCGACCGCGTGAACCGCGCTCCACCGCCTGGGCCTCCCTCCAGGGATCACCTGTGGGTAGTGGAGGGCCGTCCCCCTCACCTGAGGGGGAGTCTGTCGCTGTGTCCTGCGCGATGTTTGCCAGGAACTCGATCCCCCCACTCATCTCAGCATCATAGTTGGGGGCTTCCTCAGTGTCTGAGAGTTCCAAATCTGGTGACAGGGAAGGGACAGCGTAAGGGGACAGGCTGTAGGCGCAGGTGACCTCATCTGAGCCCTTGACCAACTGCCCCGGACCACTCACGGCGGTGTCCTCATGTCTGCCGCCCCCACTTAGCAGCCTCTAGGCAGCTCAGTAAACCGTGGTGCCCACCTGGCCACACCAGCATGGGGTTGGGCAGAGAGGACCACACTCTGTCTTCTCGAGGAGGGGCCCGGGCAGGGGAGGTGGGGGGCGCACAGAGGAAAGGGTCGGGAAGCCCGGGTCGCAGCCCTGCCCCTAGAGTGGCTGCAGCCTGTGAGGAGGGCCCTGGTGCCGAGGGGGCGGGTTTCCTGGAAGGACAGTCGTCTGCACCCGGCTACCCTCAGGCGCCCCTCAGCTCCTGCTGACCAGCGTCCAGCCGTGGCCCAGCCTACCTTTCTCCTTGATGGTGAAGTCCTGCAGGGAGCTCACCATCGGCAGTTTCCCATTTGGAATGCTGCTGTTTCTCTGAGGAGCAGAAGGAAACCGCTCACAGCTCTGGGTCCTGCCTGATCCGCCTGTCAACCCCAGGGAGGCCTCTGCCCTGTGGCCGGGGTGCCCCCTCCGTGGGGCCCGCCTGAGTGTGCCCTCTCACCCGCTTCTGGGCGCGCTCCCTCTTGAGCAACTTAGCGGCCTTCTTGTGGGGGTTGATCCCCAGCTTGGCCGACTTGAAGGACTCCAGGCGCTTCCGCATGGTCCTGTGGAAGATCTCGGTGTCCTGCTTCTCGTCCTCATCCGCGGTCAGCCCGTGCCGGCTGTAGAGATGTTTGTACTGTGGGGGGTGACGGGGGGTGGGCGGGGTGATTAGGGTTAGCTGGTCATGTCCTCAGGGCCTGGACTGCCCCCGGATGCGGGCTTGAAACCCCACCCTCCCAGGAGCGACCTGCACTAAGTAGGGATGTGCTTTGCCCTGGGGCAGGACGGGTGGGGCGCCAGCTCTGGCAAGGGTGCACCCACCTCCTGCCGGGGCTTGTACAGGTACTGCTGCAGCGTGTGGTGGGTGATCATGTCCTCTGCATCCCGGATGCTCTGCCGCCGCTGCTCCAGGGACTGCATGTCCAGGCGCACAGCACTAACGTTCTCCCTCCTGCAGGGGCCTCGGTGAGCAAGTGGGCATGACGACCTGCCCTCCCTCCTGCACCCCTGGGGCCTGGGGTCGTCCTGGTGAGACCTTCTCCGCCTCTTGTTTAAGACTGACCCCACAGTGCGCCTGCCCTTCCAACGCCCCAGCAGTGATGCCCAGAACCGCCCTGCACTGGCAGGGCAGAGGCTGGATGCCTGGAATCGGGGACCAGCGCCCCTGTCTTTGGTGGTGGGGGAGGGGGCACTCCTTAAGCGGGCTGCTGGACCCTGGCTCACTGCCTCACTCCAGCCATCCGACCGACAGGACAGGTGATAGACGCCATCAGCTCTGGCCCTGTTTCCCATTTGGGCAGCCCCAAGAGGCCCACTGGCCATGCATGTGGCAGGTCACAGGGAGCCTGGGGAGAGCTTGGCCCAAAGCAGCCCTGGGGACCTACAGGAGGTAGGAGACGGAGGCCTCCACAGTGGAGGGGCGTGGGGTGCTGAAGTCCACGTTGACCATGTTGTCCGTGCTGGGGGAACGGATGAAGGCCAGGGACCCACGGCGCTCTCCCTGTGGGAGGAGGTGGCCTTGTCAGTCACTGGCCTGGCCCCAGGGAGCCCTGTCCCGGGGTGCTGTGCACTGACCCCGAGGCACCTGGGAGAGCCAAGACCCCAGAAACGACGGTGGAGGCCACGCTGGAGCTGGGAGGCTCACAGAGACTTGTACAAAGGACCTGGTGCCTCGGGGAGCATGGGGAATCCCCATGGGATGGGGGAAGAGGCCCCATCCCCATGGGGGCTCCAAACCAGCTGCCCTAGTTTTCCCCAGAAGAGAAACCCCAGCCTCCAGAGTCAGACGAAAACCAGGCAGAGCAGAGTCCACAGGCATGGAGGTCACACTGCCGAGTGAGGTGCCCTAGAGCAGCTGGCCCTCCGGGGAAAGGTTGGAGCTGGGAAGGGCAGCCGGGTGGGGGCCAACCTGCTCTGGCAGAGCTGGTGCTGCGGGCGTTGCTCACAGGCACAACCGCAGTGCAGAGGAGCCCACAGGCCTGCGTCATAGGCACCACGGTGGCAGGCAGCGAGGGGAAGGGAGGTGGTGCCCTGCTGGGAGCCTGTCACCAGTGGGGACTGGGGGCCATAGAGGGTCCCCAGGAGAGGATGCAGCCAGCAGGGGTCACCACCCACCTTCCCAGCCCCAGGGAGGCAGCGAGGCCTCAAAGGCTCGCGGTCAGAGGGGCCGGGATTCCTGCTCTGAACTTCCTCAGCTGGTCGGAGGTGCAGAAGACAGGCCTTCCGCCCATGGCCTTGCCCTGGCTGGAGCCAGGAGCTTGTGTTCACTGGGGTCTGTGACCTCAGACCCAGCACCGCAGAGCTGGAGCTGTGGTGAACCCCACTTTCAGGGTGCCTGAGGGCCCGTGAGCTCAGGTGAACCGCGGCTGAGGCAGCGAGAAGACCGTGTGTCTCCCACCAGCTGCCCCCACCCCAGCCCGAGCCTCCGGGTGCAGATCCAGCACTGTCCACATGCGGGTCTGTCTCGCCTCTTGCCCCCCTCTCCCCACACTCCTACAAAAGAGCAGACAAGACGGCTAGTACCTCGGCTACGTAGCTGATGGCATCCTTCAAGTTGAGCTCGTGGAAAACGTTCAGAATCCGATCACGAGACTTCTGAGCCGACCTTCTCATGAGGATTTTGCTGAGGAATTTCCTATCAAAATTGGACCACCTGCGAGGACGGGTGGGTCAAACCAATAGTGGTCGGCACTTGGCAGGGTCTGGGTGAAGCCCTGGGATGGAACCCTGGGAACATCCAGACTTGCGATGGACACAGCGTGTAGCCACTGGACGGGACACTCAGTTTCCATTTACTGTGACAGCCACACAGGCGAGCTTTGAAGTGAAAGAGATGACCCTCCATGTGCCGCTGAACGCCGCCTCACGGCCCTGTGGCCGCTCTACCTTCCTGTCCGACGGCAGAGTCGTGCATGCGTGAAAGTGGGCATAACCTTCTCCTGTAATGTGGTCATGCAGATTTCCTCATAACTCTCTAGGAAGATGGGGGGAGGAGGGGGATTCCAGGAGGAGGAGGGGATTTAAAGGGGGGAAAGGGGTCCCAGGAGGAGAAGTAGGAGGATTCTAGGAGAAGGGGCTTAAGGGGCTTCAGGGGCAGGAAGGCAGAAGGGGGGTCCCAGGAGGAGAAGCAGAAGTATTCTAGGAGAAGGGGCTTGGGGGGCCTCCAGGGGCAGGAGGGGAGAAGCGGGGACCTGAACAAGGTGGTGAGTGGCTCTGGGTCCTCCGAGGGCAGTATTCTGAGGTCACTGGGGCTCAGTGGGGAAGGGTCATGGTGATGCCAGAGATTCACTCTATAGCTTGTGGGTCCTACAGTCGCTGGTTAAAGAAGAAGGGGACTAACAACTGAAATGAACGTGCCTCTGAATTTTCCTGTTTCAGTTTGTCAGGGGCCACTGCAGCCACTCACTTATCTCTCAGATAATTGTGTCCGATTTGCCCTGATATGTCCTCGATGGCCGAGAGGATGTGGTCGAAAGCCTTTGGGAGGAGAGGCAAGTGGGTCAGCGTCACCTGGACGGCCCCTTCCTCCTCCTCCCTCCTACCTTGGCCCTTCCCCCTACCCGGCCGTGCAGCTTCTCGTTGAGCTTGGGGTCTCGCTGTTCACTTCTCTTCACCTTCAGCCACTGCACCAGGGGCTTAATGGTCAGGCCCTGGAAGATAGGCACCCTGACCCTGAGGCTGGGCCAGGCCTTACCCCAGACCCACACCCCACTGTGGCCCACTGATCCCGAGCCCACCTACCCCAGTGGGGCAGAAGGGGCCACCCCTTGGCCAGGACCCAGGTCATCTGTGCCCACCTCCCGGCAGAGGAAGCCCTGCCACCTGCAGGTCACTGGACATCCATGGACACCCCTGGCCAGCTCCTTAAGAGTATCCAAGAGCCAGGCAAAGCGGGGCCCTTTCCTTCCTGGTCAATGAAACATTAACTGGGGCTTTGTTAACAGCAACAGCCAAGGAAGGAGGTTTCTAGGCCAAATCGTGCAGCAACCCTTGTGGGGCCACATGAAAATCTACTAAACTGCACCTAGTTACTAAAATTATCAACCCAGTTAGGCCTGGCACCTGGGAGGGTGAGGCCCCACCACCACCCGTACCTGGAAGATGACGGTGAAGAAGATGACGATGATGGTGGTGCTGACAAACAGGTTCTTCTCCTTGACCTTGTTCTCGTCCAGGAGGACCACCAGGGCGTAAGCCACAGCTCCTCGGAGGCCACCGTAGGACATGACCACCTGGTCTATGATCTCCAGCTGCACCATCCGGTACCGATTCAGAATCCAGGTCTGCAGGATGACCCCTGTGGGGTGCAGCGTGCACTCAGCAGTTGGGGGGAGATGCAGCCCCTCTGTTCCTGCCAGCACCCCTTGCAGCCGCAGTGGGGGAGGAGTCACTGGGAAACTGCCTCCTCCCACGAGTGAGCAAGCAAGCGAGCTAGAGAGCGGGACCAGGAGGCACCACTGTAGCCCCGCCCACAGGTCCCTCGTCCTCTTTGGAGCTCTCTGGGCCCCTGCCTGCCTCTGCACCCCCAAGCTGTGCTCCAGCCGCTCTGGAAATTCCCAAGTCTCAGTGTGACCACACATGTGGCTGCCCAGCAGCTCCAGGACAAGATGCCACCCAACTGCAGGGCCTCTGTTTCCCTGAGCCCTCAGTCCAGTGACTGCAGGCAGAGCAGGTGGGGATCATCCAACTGCCTTCTCCCCTCCCCAGCCCTGGGTCAGCACTGCATACCAGGGACTAGTGACCAGGGCTAGGTGGGGCCCCAGGGGCTCCTGCCTCTCACGTGCCATGGTGACTGATAGTAGCCCCAAGTGACCACATCCAAAGTAAGTCAGTGGGAAGCCACATCGGTTCCCCTGGCTTCTGGAACCTTCCACATGTACCCCAAGGTCGTCTTATTTCAGTAATGAGGCTATAAGACTGTGAGAAGGCCTGTCCCTTCACTGAGGGTGTCCAATGTCCTGGCCAGCCTTAGGTTTCCCCAAGGTCTCGAACCTGTCATTCACTGTGCTATAGGGCTGGTGGCCAGGGGCCAATGTGTGTCCCTGGTTCTTCAGACTCCCTGCTGCCAATGCCTGCTGTTGGCTGACTATGTCCCCTCACCCCTCTGTCATCCTCCACCGTCCCCTCAGCCCTCCTCATCCACATCACTCTCCATCATCCCCTCATCCCCATCATCCTCCATCCTCATCCCCATCACCTTCCATTGTCCCCTCATCCCTCTCATCCCCATCACCCTCCATTGTCCCCTCATCCCCATCATTCTCCATCATCCCCTCATCCCCCTCATCCCCATCACCCCCCTCATCCCCATCACCCCCCTCATCCCCATCACCCCCCATCCCCATCATCCCCCTCATCCCCATCATCCCCACTGCCCCCTCATCCCCATCATCCCCACTACCTCTACCTCTGTCATCCTCCATTGTCCTCTCATTCCCCTTTATCCCCATCATCCCCACCACCCCATCATCCTCCATCATCCCCTCATTCCCTCTCATCCCCTCATCCCCCATAGTCCCCGCCACCCCATCACCCTCCATCGTCCCCTTGTTCCCCCTCATCCCCCCTCATCCTCCTCATCCCCCTCATCTCCATCATCCCCATGACCCTCCATCGTCCCCTTGTTCCCCCTCATCCCCCTTGTCCCCATCATCCTCCATCGTCCCCTCATCCCCCCATCCCCATCCCCCTCATCATCCCCACCACCCCCGTCATCCTCCATTGTCCCCTTATCTGCCCGTCATCCTCATCATCCCCCCATCATTCCACATTGTCCTTGTGTCACCCCCCATGCTCTCCACACCCTCACCTATGGCCCTGTACACAGAGATGAAGAGCAGTGTCAGGAGCACGAAGGCTGTGTTCCACTTCCAGATGAGAGGGTCCACAGCCGAGATGCCCAGGAACATGAAAATGATGGTCTCAGCCCCGCTGGCCAGCATCTTCATGGTGTAGCGTACCGTGGTGGCTGACTGTTCCGAGATGTTGGCCTTTACGTACTTCTGGCAGCAGATGCCACAGAAGGTGATGCTGGCACACAGGACAGCCCACCATGAGGGCTCAGGCCAGGGCTCAGCTCCCACCAGACCCCGTGGGGCTCAAACCTGTCCCCTGGAAGGCAGCACCTTGGAGCCCCTGGATCCTGGGCAAGCATCCCCCGCTACTCATCAGCACTCCTTGTGAGCACAGGGCTCCTCCTGGGGCTTGGTGCCCTGGGCTGGCTATCCTGACACTGTCTGTGGGCTTCTGGGGGCCTGGGTCCCACACTGGAGGAGAGGGGGCTGCCTTGGTTTCTGTCCACACACTGAGGGGGCAGCTCTGAGGGTCAGAGCCCTGGGAGGGGCTGCTTGGGGACAGAGCAGGCGCTGCAGCCCCTGGGCAGCTCTGTGAGACGCCAACTCCTTAATTAAAAGACTAAATAGATCAAATTCTTCTCCCCCAGAGCGAGTTCCCGCCCCGCCCAAAGTGCCAGGCCTCCCCTGGGCAGGTCCGCCGGGCGCGCGGGGGCTGGCGGGTGAGCGACCAGCGAGGGGGGACTCACGCCAGAATGGCCGACAGGGACAGCATCTCGGACGTGAGATAGGACAGGTAGGAGAGGACAAACACGAAGCCGGGCTCGATGATGCGCACGTGCTTGGTGAAGCGTGTCACCAGGGAGAGCAGGAAGGCAAACACGATGCCCACCAGCGTGCCCCCCAGGCTCACCACGAAGAAGGACACTGCAAGGACAAGGAGTGCCACTGGCCTCTGAGCAGCCCTCTATGGCCGCGGCGTGGGCGAGCTGGCCTAACTGACCATTCCCCATTGAGGTCCCGGGTGACCCCAGAGGCACCAGCAGCTCGGCAAACAAGAGGCTGATTCTCTAGGCGGACAGAGGCTCTGGCCTCCACAGGGAGGGGAGAGTGCTGCGCCAAGGGAGGCCCGGCTGCCCCGCCGCGGGGGCAGCACTGAGACCAGCAGCATTGGTGGGGGGTTGACAGCAAGGACCAGGCTCTGGGCTCCCAGGAATGCTATCTGTAACTGTTCCTGCCCAGAGGGATGCCCAGGACCCCGGATACAGGATCCCCATTCTCCCGTAGGTCTGTGGGGGCAATGATCCTCGCCGCCCAGGGTGGCTGGGGCCTGGAAAACCACATTAGTGGGACCTGCCGGGGAGGGAGGGGGCCTGTCACCAAGATTTTGAAATGGAAGAATGTTTCCCTGCACAGGCTGTGGGTTCCAGCCTGGCACAGATGCTGCCCTGCAGGGTCCATGCTCCGGAGAAGACACTGGCCCTGGCTCCCCGCTGGAACACGACCCGCCAGCCACACACCTACTCCTTTCACGCAGTCCACGCCGGTCACCTTGTCGCCACCCAACGTCACAAAAGATTCAAACACATTGTACAGGACCTGCGGGGACAGAGACAGACAGGACATTGCCAGCCTGCGGTCAGCACTGACTCCTCCCCGTCTTGGGCACCAGGCCTGTTCAGACTTGAGTCTCGGGCCCCAGGCCTTGTGAGACTTGGGCCGAGTGAGGAGACCATGGCAGCAATCTGAAGGGAAAGTGAAAACCACCGGGGGAAACTCATCTGGGGCAGTAGTGTGGGGTCTGGGGCAGAAGGACAGTCTGGGAGGAACAAGAACCCTCAGAGGAAACCTGGTCTTCCCGCCCACGGTGAAGCAGGGTGGCCACAAAGCTGGCCTGCTGTAGTGATCCTTAGTTCACTTCCTAAGACACACCCAGAGTTTCATTTGCAGTGACTTTGCCGTTATGTGGCCCCTGTCTGTGGGGAGGCACCCCTGGCATCTTTGCCTGTTGACATTTAAACCTCATCCTGCTATGACATGGTGATAAATGCCTAACCCCTCACCCGAGGCTGCGGGGCTGTGTGTGTGGGAGGTGCCTGCTGTGCTCTGAGCGAAGCTCCTGAAGGATGCGCTGGCTCCATGTCCAGGGGAGGGGCCTGGGGGTGACCCGGGTTGGGGGGCTGTGGGGCCCTTGGGAAGAAATGTTTCTGTGTCCCCAGGTCTGTGCTCTCCAGTGGGGAGAAGGCCCTCACGGGGCAGATGGCAAAGCTGTGTTTATGGAAGGAAACCTGGTGGTGTTGCTGCACGGAGACTGTGTGGGAGGGATGGGCGCAGCTGTGAAGGTCGGGGGAGCAGAGCACAGCGCCCTGCTTCTTCGGCTTCCTCCTTCGTGAGGAAGACGAGCCTCACAGGAGCCAGGGAGGCGCTTCCTGGCTTGGGCAGAAGTTCACACATTTATGGGACATGGAGGCTAAAGGGCTTTTACAGCAAAGAGGAGACTGGATGTCCACTACATCTGCGAACCTGCAGGGCTGAGGAGACCCCAGGCGGGTGCTCAGACACACCACTGACCAGCCCTAGGGAGGCGATGGCTCCGTGCTGGCCCCGGGACTGCAATTCCCCAGAGCCCATGGCTGGCATGGGGAGGATGGCCTCTGATATCCGGACAGGCCGCCCTTCTCTCCGGGCTACCCAGAGCCGACGTGGACCCCCAGCCCTCAGGCCACGGGCACACTGGGCCTGGCTGAGCTCTCCTCCTCGATCCCCATGACACCGTGATCACCCACAACTCCACCGTCAAGGGCGGGGACCCAGCCTGCAGCCGAAGCTGGGATGCCAGCAGTGAGGCCCTGGAGCAGGACTGGGAGGTGCCTCCTGCCGGGCACTCACCACGGTGACGGCGTCATTGAGCAGGGACTCCCCGAAGACGATGATGAACAGCACCTCGTTGACGTGCACCTCCTCAAACACAGCCAGCACGGCCACTGGATCCACGGCGGCGATCAGGCTGCCGAACAGGAGGAAGTCCAGTAGCCCGATGTTCAGGTCTCCTGGAAGACGAGTGGGCCATTGAGGGGAGCCCTCCTCCCCGGAGGGCCAATCCTCCCCGCACTGGCCCTGCCAGGAAGGTCCCAGGGACGGGACTGTGGGCTCATGGCTGCCAGACTGCGTGTTCCAGGACCCTCCCCCACTGCGGCCTCGCCCACCCACAGGGTCTCTTGGTGGCCCGGAGTTTCTGGGTACTGGGCTGCTGTGCCCAGATGCCCCAGGGACGGCCGCCCCCTGGCCCACCTGTGGCCACTCAGGCTCACCCTTCCTTGGCGGTGTGCCCCAGCCTTGGGGCAGACCTCAGAGCCTGGAGCTGGGCTGACGGTCAGCAGAGACCATCCCTGTCTGCCGGCTGCAGGGCCGGCCTCCAGGTATCCCCTGGGCGCTGCCCTGCTCCGTGACCTTGGCTGACACCCAGCCGTGACCACTCCATCCCAAGGACGGAGCACAGGCCTCAGATGGCTGTGGCCCCTCAGGGAGCCAAACCCCAGAACGTTCCTTTGGGCCTGGGGGCAGAAGTGGCCTGAGACTGTCCCAACTACCTGAGGGCACCGCTGGGAATGACACTTTAACATCACCTGCCTGGCCCCTGCGGCCCACGCATTGGGGAGAACTGGCCAGGTGTGTTTGGTGCCATGCCAGCCTTGGGAGGCTTCCAGGGCTGAGCTTGGGGTTGGTGCTGAATGGCTGTGGGGACTTGAGAACGCCCGCACTGCCCAGGGATGAGGACAAAGTCCTAGGTGACTCCTGCAGATAGGGTGCCTTAGCCCTGTTTCTCAATGTGTCTTTGACACTGTGATTTCAAGGGAGGTCGTGAGCCCCACTGGGGGGCTTGTGGGTGCATGCTCTTCTGTCAGAGGGCCTGTCCCTTGTCTGGTTGAGCTGATGGAAGTGTTTGAGGCCAAAGCTGAGTCGAGACTGCTGCCCAGGGAGGTGGAAGCACCCTCACCTCCCTCGTCACCCCCAACACCGGGAGCTCAGCCCGTGGAGCCCAGAGGCACACGGGAACCAGGCTGAGTTCAGGGCCGTGCCATCCGGCATGTATGTGCGGCCTTGGTGAGCAGGGCCCCACCTGCTCGTTTCCCGGGTGGATAATGACCGACTCCCAGGTGGGTGGGGTGCACCTCAGAGGTATGCCAGGGCTGAGGTTAGTAACCAACTGGCAGGAAACATGGGCAGGGGGAAGAGCCATAGACACAGATCCCATGTGATGGAGGAGAGGCTGGCCTGCCTTCTCCCAGCCAGGTTGAGTAGATACGACACCCAACCTTCGGCACGGGGGCAGGTTTACCTGGGCTCCATGGGCATGGGGCTCAGGTATCGCCTTCTGCCAGAGGCCGCCTCCTCCTTCCCTGGGATCTGAGGCTGGACCCGACCTCCCTGCCAAGGGGGAGGGACAGCAGCCGGCTCGTTCCCACCGCCCCACCCACCAGCCAACCTGGTCGGACCAGACTTCATTCCCAAGCAGGACACATGTCTCGGCCTGAGGACGGGCGTGGACTGGCTGTTGATGAATTAAAACCCAGGAGGGTTAAGTGGCCACTGGTGACATCTCTGGATGACCCCCACACTCACTCTCCTTTTAGGTCTGTGTTCTTTGTCTTGTGCTTTCTTAGATGCAGCTGCTGGGAGCCTGCCCCGAGGACCCCTGGGACCCTCCAGGAGCCCCCCACCCCCCGGGGGGTGGCCGTGCCCACTCACCCATCAGGCCACTGAGGAAGACACCATAGAGCGACAGCCCAGTGGTGGCCGCGTTCCACACAGTGCCGATGACCGCATACAGCAGGATGGTACCCAGGTTGCCAAAGAAGAGCCGGTTGGGCATGAAGTAGCCGGCGTCCAGCACAATGGGCGGCAGCAGGTAGAAGAAGAACACCGTGGGCGTGAGGGAGAAGGAGGCAATGTGGTCGGCCGCCAGGACAATGCCGCCCAGCACCAGGCCCAGTACGATGAGCAGGGCACTCTCAGGGACCACACTGGTGACCTTGTGGGACAGGTGGAAGCCTGTGGGGGGAGCGGAAGTCAGGGGGCCAGCCTGGCTCCACGGAGAGGACCTGAGCTTGGGAAAAAAGGCCCCCCACCCGGGGCTGTGGCCACCTCCCTCCCGCCCCTGCTTGTGTGGCTGGGAGGCCCTGCCAGTCCATCCGGCCCTGGGACACCCTCCTCAGAGGTCTCCCTGTCTCCTGCTCAGAAAATGGCCCGCAGGGAGTCCCCATGCTAGAGTCAGGCTGGAGGGGCTGCATGGCTGCTTTGACAGAGGCCAGGTGAGCAGAGCGCAGGCTCCCACGCCCCAGGCCCCACAAACCCCCTCTGACCTCACTCCCATGCTGTATCTGGTGCCCTGGGCCCCCACCCTGCCTGAAGCCCTGCTGTATCTTCATGGGAGCGCCCCATGCAGGACATCCCCCCTGCCCCCCAGGAAGACAGCCTATAAGGCCAGGCGCTCCAGGGCGCCCCAGCCGCAATCACCCCCACCACAACAGTCACGTGCTTGGGGACAGCAGGACCCCAAAGGTCCCCCCACCAACAGTCAGGCCCCTCGGCCCCCTCGCCCATCAGCCCTGCCAGGACCTCAAGGGAGGTCACACTACTGGGGCCACTTCTCCTTTGTTTTATTTTAAGACCAAGGAAAATATGGCAAGAATCCTGTGTTAAGTCTGATTTCAAAATAGTTGGAATATTGACAGAAGAGATGGATGTTTGAGATAGTTCTCTTTTTCACTTATGTTCAGATCATAAACTCCTTCAAAATTCGACTTTAATTGAAAAAAGAAGGGAAAACCACTAGACCATTCAGGTATGACCTAAATCAAATCCCTTACGATTATACAATGGAAGTGAGAAATAGATTCAGGAGATTGGATCTGATAGAGTGCCTGAAGAACTATGGACGGAGTTTTTTAACATTATACAGGAGACAGTGATCAAAACCATCCCCAAGAAAAAGAAATGCAAAAAGGCAAAATGGTTATCTGAGGAGGCCTTGCAAATATCTCAGAAAAAAGAAGTGAAAGGCAAGGAGAAAAGGAAAGATACACCCATCTGAACACAGAGTTCCAAAGAATAGCAAGGAGAGACAAGAAAGCCTTCTTCCGTGATCAGTGCAAAGAAATAGAGGAAAACAATAGAATGCGAAAGACTAGAGATCTCTTCAAGAAAATTAGAGATACCATGGGAACATTTCATGCAAAGATGGGCACAATAAAGGACAGAAATGGTATGGACCTAACAGAAGCAGAAGATATTAAGAAGAGGTGGCAAGAATACACAGAAGAAATGTACAAAAAATATCTTAATGACCTAGATAACCACAATGGTGTGAGCACTCACCTAGAGCCAGATATCCTGGAATGTGAAGTCAAGTGGCCATCACTATAAACAAAGCTAGTGAAGGTGATGGAATTCCAGCTGAGCTATTTCAAATCCTAAAAGATGATGCTATGAAAGTGCTGTACTCAATATGCCAGCAAATTTGGAAAACTCAGCAGTGGCCACAACACTGGAAAAGGTCAGTTTTCATTCCAGTCCCAAAGAAAGACAATGCCAAAGACTGTTCCAACTACCACACAATTGCACTCATCTCACATGCTAGCAAAGTAATGTTCAAAATTCTCCAAGCTAGGCTTCAACAGTATATAAACAGAAAACTTCCAGATGTACCAGCTGAATTTAGAAAAGGCAGAGGAACCAGAGATCAAATTGTCAACATCCATCATAGAAAAAGCAAGAGAATTCCAGAAAACCATCTACTTCAGCTTCATTGATTACACCAGAGCCTTTGATTGTGTGGATCACAACAAACTAATGTGGATCACAGCAAACAAAATTTCTTAAAGAGATGGGAATACCAGACCACCTTACCTACCTCTTGCAGAACCCGTATACACATCAAGAAGCAACAGTTAGAACCAGCCACACAGAACAACAGACTGGTTCAAAATTGGGAAAGGAGTACACGGAGGCTGTATATTGTCACCCTGCTTATCTAAAGTATATGCAGAGTACATCATTCAAAATGCTAGGCTGGATGAATCACAAGCTGTTATCAAGATTGCTAGGAGGAATATCAATCACCTCAGATATGCAGATGACACCACCCTCATGGAAGAAAACGAAGAAGAACTAAAGAGCCAATTGCTGAGGGTGAATGAAATGAGGTGAATGAGGAGAGTGAAAAAGCTGGCTTAAAACCCAACATTTGAAAAACTAAATCATGGCATCTAGTCCCATCACTTCATGGCAAATAGATGGGGAAACAATGGAAACAAGGACAAACTTTATTTTCTTGGGCTCCAAAATTACTGAGGTCGGTGATTGCAGCCATGAAATTAAAGGATGCTTGCTTCTTGGAAGGAAAGCTATGACAAACCTAGGCAGTGTATGAAAAAGCAAAGAGATTACTTTGCCTACAGTGGTCCATATAGTCAATGCTGTGGTTTTTCCAGTAGTCATGTATGGATGTGAGAGTTAGACTATAAAGAAAGCTGAGCGCCAAAGAATTGATGCTTTTGAACTCTGGTGTTGGAGAAGACTCTTGAGAGTCCCTTGGACAGAAAGGAGATTAAACCAGTCAACCCTAAAGGAAATCAAGCCTAAATATTCATTGGAAGGACTGATGCTGAAGCTAAAACTCCAATACTTTGGCCAGCTTATGAGAAGAGCTGACTCATTGGAAAAGACCCTGATGCTGGGAAAGATTGAAGGCAGGAGGAGAAGGGGACAACAGAGGATGAGATGGTTGTTTGGCATCACTGACTCAATGGACATGAGTTTGAGTAAACTCCAGGAGGTGGTGATGGACAGGGAGGCCTGGTGTGCTACCGTCCACGGGGTGGTAAAGAGCCGGACACGACTGTGTGACTGAAAAACTAAGTTCTGTCTATTAAAAAGTCTTCTTTTGTATTCTAAGGATTGTCTCCTGAGATGCGAGGACCCAAGGGCAGCGGGGTCGGGGGAGACAGAGCACAGGGTGTGATCCACGAGGGTCCAGCCAGCAAACTGAGCCTGGCTGATGCACACCAGCCACCTAGGACCTGGGTTCTGGTCCAGGAGCCCCACACCCTGTCCTTGGCCTGTCTCCTCACTGGCGACCTGAGAACATTTAGGGGCTAGACACTGGCTCTCGGAAAGTCTGCCTGTCTTCCCCAGGACAGTCCTCCCCAGGTCGGGCTGAGGTGCAGTGGGGCAGGCGTGGGCCCTGCTCTGTGGCCCAGGGAGCCTCAGGTCTCAGCCAGTGGAGCAGAATGGGCCCTGAGGCCCTTAGGACCCGCTGGGGGCCCCTCAGGAGCCCGCAGGCCTCCTGGGATCAGGCACCGCGGCAGCAGCGGGTCATCTGGATGTCAGGACAAGGTCCCGCTTCTTCCTCTGATGGTTTTCACGGGAGGCCAGTGAGGGCAGCCACCCAGGAAGCCAGTGGTGGGGTCCCACCTTCACAGATGAACTCAGAGGCCAGGAGGCTGGTGCCTCATTGTTTCCACGGGAAACGGTTCCCAACCCACAGAGGGGCCACCGGCTGCACGGCCCGAGGTGCCCACACAGGATGCTGCCTGTGAACTCAGGGAGGGGGGCCGGAGTGGGGGCCGCGCTTCCTGGAAACCCTCTGGCCCCGCCCTGCTCGTCAATGGGAGGCCTGCAGGCTCTCGACCCCCGGAGGGCCCTCCAAGCCCAGCATGGGAGGGTCCCTGACGGGGAGACAGGCAGGAGCCCAAGAGCCTGGGCATGGCCGCACCTGCTCCCTGCACGCAAGTGCCCAGCCGGCCACCCACCGGGGACGGAGGGACGCATCTCTTCCTTCACAGCCTGCTCCTACCCCTCAGCCTGGCCCGGAGCCCTCCCTGTGGGCCCCAGGCCCCACCCGGACGCTCAGCTCAGCAGGCCTGGACCCGGGAGTCTGTGCTGGTCCCTCGGAGTGGTGGCGTCATAGAAAGGCCTGGGCTCTCACCTCTCCTCCCAGGGCCTCACGGAGCCCACAGATGGCGGCAGGTCCTCTCCTCTCCCTCCTGCCGCTTGGCATCTGGGAGCTGAGTTAGAAAGTCCGCTGAGAGCCAGAACCACGGTACAGCCTGAGTCCCCTGCTTGCTGGGCCACTATGAGGCTGTGCTTCTCCCAGGCTGCATGTGGCTTCCGCTACTGCGCCTCAAAAGCCCCAATGAACCCCGCATAAGCTGTGTGGAGGGCGGCCCTGCCAGCCCCAGCAGCTGTTCCCCAGAAACCTGTGCCCCCTGCCCCGGCCAGGCTCCAGGGGCCCACGTCTGGTGACCACTGGTTGGGGGCCGCTCTGAAGAGGCCAGCACGGCAGAGTCATCAGGTCCAGGGCCGGCTGTGGCCAGTGCCAGCCGACCCCAGCACACCCCCTGCCGAGACAGCAGGCCGGTTTCAGCTCAGGCTCAGAGTTTGCTCTTCAGTCAAACATCTCCCCAGAGTAGACGTTCATGGTGGGTCTCAGATCACAGTTGTCTCTGGCAGCTGTGGGACCAGGGGGGCAGGAAGGCGCCAAGGAGCCAGGTGACACTTAACGATGACAGCAACAAAACTCTGCCCTTTGGGACTCGGAGTCCTAATCCTCTGCCACAGTCCTGAAAGGTTACTAGAAAACCGTAATGATTTGGGCAAAGGGTGGGTAAGACACAGGCTGACCTCTGACCAGATGCTCCTGCTTGGAAGGAAGCCCTGAAAACCCACAGAAAAAGTGATCTGAAATTTTTACCCATTGAGAGAAAATACACACGCACACACATACACAAACCCACACACATACACACATATACACACACAATGTGGACAGACAGGCATGCTATTCCAACCTCTGTGTCCGTCGGCATTGGACACGCACCTCTGAGCAGGGCAGGGCCTGATAAGCACTCATCCGTGTCCTGCCCAGACACCCGCCTCACCTGCCCATGGCAGGGGGCACACCTACCCCTCACCCCAGGCAGCTGGGAAAGGGCATCTCCTGGAGATTTAATCTGTCTCATTGTGAGTGAGGCTGAATGTCTGATATCATTTGGGAGACATTTCTTCCTGTTCTGTGACCCATGTATCGTGGCCTTTGCTACTGTGTTACCGGGTTATCAGCCTTTTCTTATCAATAGGCGGTTCTTCACACACGTGCACGGGTGCATTTTCAATTTCAAAGGTCAGTTCAGTTCAGTTACTCAGTCGTGTCCGACTCTCTATGACCCCATGGACTGCAGCACGCCAGGCCTCCCTGTCCATGGCCAACTCCTGGAGCTTGCTCAGACTCATGTCCGTTGAGTCAGTGATGCCATCCAACCATTTCATCCTCTGTCGTCCCCTTCTCCTCCTGCCTTCAATCTTTCCCAGCATCAGGGTCTTTTCTAATGTTTACAGTTTATTTCTAAGATCTCACTGTGTTCGTTCTTTTCCAGTTTTTATTTTCACCACTATTTTATTGTCTCACTGTGAGCGCCTGTCCTACTGCGTCTGTGTTCTGCTCCTTGTCTGTGATGTCAGAACCCGCGGGAACTTTGCCGTTTCTCGCTAACATTTTTCTCCAGGGGAGCCCTCTATCCCCTGCTCCCTCCCCCACCCCCCATCACATGGCTCTGTCCACCCCCACCGCCCCCAGGAGCGGGAGGACACCCTGAGGCAGGCTTGCTGCCATGTGGTCCACATGCCGTCGCTTGAGCTAGGGATCGGGGCAGGCAGGGCCATCTCTCCCTGTGGTCTGAGGGCTCCGGTGTCTGGTTGGCCCCTGGTTCCCAGTAGTTCTGGTCTCAGGGGAGGGGGAAGCAGCAATCCATGGGGTGGGCGTGGGGCTTCTCTTCTCTGTCTCTGCCCGTAGCTCCAGGTCTCTGCGTGATGGGAATTCCTTGCGAGCAATCCTCCAACCCGGAGGTCAGGCCACATGGCTCTCCCCTTCTCTCGTGACCACAAGACGGCAGTCTGCATGGTAATGAGCTAATTAAGCTGAAGACTTGATTGATTTTAAATGGCAATTTGTGAGTGGCTCAGCCATTAAGCCCATAATGGGCATTTTAGGAGCTAGTGGGCCAAGCGCCAAGCGCCCTGGGCAGGCACACCTGCTGTGGCCAGCCCAGAGATGCTGTCCACCCGCCAGGAGGGCGGCCGCTCCCTGTGGGGTCATGTCCCTGCAGGCCAGACCCTCCCTTCAGCCTCGGCCTGAGTGTGGTTAGGACAGATGCTCCTGTCACAGCTTCCGTGAGATGACCGGGATGACTGGTGGCCAGAGCACCCGCTGGGCCCTCTCCTTCCCGCCTCTGAGGCCCCGGGTGGCTGGGTCTCCTGGGGAAGCCGGGAGGATGGTGGGGGAGTCGTGGGATCGCCACCTGCTCCTCCCCGCCACCTCCCAGCACCCCGGTTTACACTGGGGGAACCTGGGGGGGCCTGGTGGCCAAGGGCCCAATCACCCTCCTAACCTTCATCTCCTGTATTCTGAAGACAGAAGGGCCCACAAAGCAAGTCAGAGCAGTGACCTCGGCGCCTCGGGCCGCACTGCTGCACAGTCTCCACGTGTGGCCCCCCAGAGCCTGTGCCGTGGACATGGAGCCCAGGCCGCGGACACAGACCCTGACCATGGACACAGAGGGCCCTTGTCCCAGGGGAGTGCCCTGGGAAGCGAGTGTCGGGGGCAGCCTTCCCCATCAGAGCCGAGTTTGCCAGGAAGCCCACAGGCCAGGAGGACAGAGCCCACCTGAGGTTTCCAGGACTCAAGCACCTCGTGTGTCAAGGGCCAACACGGGGCCCAAGTGTGCGTCCACTGTGGGGCCAGAGCCAGGTGGAGACCCACAGGGCCACGTCACGGGCAGGAGCCACGGGGGTGGCCAGGACCCAACAGAATCACAGGTTTGGATGCCGGGCAAGCGCGTGACACGTGGCCAGGACCACACAGAGCGCTAGTGCCCAAGGGAGACAGGACGGCTCTCTGTGTAGGACAGACCGGGGGCCCCGTGGAACCACGTGAGGCTGTCCTGGGGCGGCCCGGCCTTCCACAGGGACCTCCGAGCCCGCAGGTCACTGACGGCAGAGGCCTGGCGAGTTACAGCTAATTGAGCTCAGCCACGCGATGGTCACAGCACGGGACACATGCCTCGACCTGTAATTACAACCCTCGGACTGATGTTAAAGGTCAGAGGTGCCAGTGCCAGCCAGCCATTCTGGAGGGGCCCCGAGCAGGGCGGGCACTGGGAAGTTACTGCCAACCATCTTCACGCCCCCTTGGAATGCAGCCTGGGACCTCGGGCCCGGGGTCAGGCTGTCCGAGGCCACCGCCCCTGGGATCTCTCAGCAGATTCAGCTGAGTCCACGCAATGCAGAGGCATGGTAAATTCCTTGGTTTTACTTTAACGTGTACATTCAGACCTGCTTCAGAGCAGCCAAACAGTGCAATGCTTCCAGAGAGAAGGGTGGGAGGCCTGGGGCTCTGCCTGCTCCAGGGGACAAGTGGGTCCACGTGGGACCTGGGATGTCACACAGTCAGGTAAAAACACACAGACACACACACAGGACACAGAGACACACAGGGACACACAGTCATGGGACACACAGACACGCTCAGGGATACCCAGACATAGGGACACCCAGACACTCAGGGACACACAGACAAACACTCGGGGACACACAGACACACACACAGGGACATACAGACACAGGGACACCCAGACACTCAGGGACAGCCAGACATGCACACAGGGACACCCCACACACACATCAGTGACACAAACCCACACAGGTCCCAGTTCTGACCCTCCAGTACTCTCTACAGCCATGTTGTGGTCTCCCTGAGGCCCCTTCCTGGACAGACACTGGCCCAAGGACCCGCATCTTGTCTTCAGAGGCATCCACCCAGATGCCATCCTCTACAGGGCAGGCAGCAACCACACGGCAGTATGACTGATGATGTCACATGTAATTATACACTCTCAGAATCAGTTCAGTCACTCAGTCATGTCCGACTCTTTGTGACCCCATGGACTGCAGCACGCCAGGCCTCCCTGTCCATCGCCAACTCCCGGAGTTTGCTCAAACTCATGTCCATTGAGTCAGTGATGCCTCCCAACCATCTCATCCTCTGTCATCCCCTTCTCCTGCCTTCAATCTTTCCCAGCTTCAGGGTCTTTTTCAGTGAGTCAATTCTTCGCATCAGGTGGCCCAAGTATTGGAGTTTCAGCTTCAACACCAGTCCTTCCAATGAATATTCAGGACTGATTTCCTTTAGGATGGACTGGTTTGATCTCCTTGCAGTGCAAGGGACTCTCAGGAGTCTTCTCCAGCACCATATCAAAAGTAATAAACAAAAGTGTTGTCAAGTGAAGTCACACGTGAGCGGCCCTGTCCCTGCCCACAGGTGGGTCTGCAGCCACCAGCCGCTCTCCACAAGCTGCACCTTCTCCCCAAGAGCCTTCTCACCCCTCCTCTGTGTCAGTCTGCTCTGCGTGTCCCACAGACAGAGGCGCACATTTAAGCTCTGCTTTCATATGATTTCATGACTGGCTCTAAGAGTTTGTGACAATTACACCTCACAGCACCAGTGGAGTCGCTCCCATTGTCACAGCAAAGGAACCACTGTGAAGAGTTGTCCAGACATCTGTCCCCTGTTAATGACCATGAGGTCTGGAAAAAACAGCCACAACACTGAAGAGAGCCCAAAGACAGAAACCAGAGGGACCTACACTTTGAGGAAGAGACCAGCACGAATCAATTTCTGTGTTTCCTTATGACTGTTTTTTCCAGAGGGCAGGTCTTACCTGGGGTCATGAAGAGTAGCCAACACTCAGACAGAAGCCTATAGCCTGACTGGATTGAAAAATCAGAGCTCAGGGTGATCACAGTAACTGAAAAGGGAGGAGGCAGATCCCAGAAAGGAAAGAGCTTGACAGGCCAAACCCCAAGTTCTGTATGAACTCTTGAAATATCTGGCTGACCCTTGAATCACACACAAGAGGCAGGTCCTGAGATGCCAGCAGAAGCTAAAAATCCAGAGGGTTCAGCTTTTGTCACCACAGGGAGACACACTTGGAGTTTCAGCCCAGCTCTGGCAAAACAACAGTGACCAACAGCAATCACAAAAGTCAATGCTGTCCAGAAGAACAGAACAGAATAGCGTCTCTACAAGGCATCAGCCACAGTGTCCTGGAAACAATGCAAAATTACCAGACCTGTGAATAAACGGGAAAACGGGATCCACAAATCGGCGGAGACCTCAAGGTGATCCAGATGCTGCTAAATCCTTGTAGCAGACAAGGATTTCAAAACAGCTATTGCAACCATGCTCAAGGATGTAAAGGAAAATATGTTTGTAATGAATTAACAAAGAGTAAATCTCAGCAGTGGAATAGAATAGGATTTGGCTTTTTTCTTTTTTTTTCCCCTAAAAGAGCCAGACAGTAAATTGTTTAGGTTTGTGGGCTATACATTCTGATTTTCAATTACTCAATTTGCCCCTGTAGTGCAAAAACAGCCATGACATACATGAAGAGACGGACACCACTGTGCTCCAATAAGACTTTATTTACAAAAACAGTCAGCCAGCCCATGGGCGTAACCTGCTAGCCCTTGAAATAGAAGATATCTAAAAGAACCAAATTGGAACTCTAGAACTGAAGAATTCAATATCTGATACAAAAAAAGTCAACGGATAAGCTTAACAGCAGATAGAGACAACAGTAGAAATTATCCAAAGTACAAAGAAAAAGATAAAAAGTGGACAGAGCCTCAGTAGTGTGTGTGATGATAACAGAAGACACAGCATAAGTAAAGTTGGAGCCCTAGAAAGAGGAGAGGGAAAACGGGGTAGAAAAATCTGAAGAAATGACAACCCAAAGTGTCCCTGATTTGGTGAAAAATATAAACCTAGAGACTTGAGAAACACTTCACATTACATGATTTCTACTGATCTGTGTCCCAGTGAAGCTGGAGAAGGTGTGAGAAGAGCTAGGGTGCAGGGCAGGTAAGCCTGAGGGGGCCGGGGCCTCAGAAGAGAGGGGCCGAGGGGCTGCTCTGGCTGGGCCCCAAGCAGGGAACCGTGGCAGAGGCCCAGATGCAGGCGGTTCACGCAGACAGTCACAGGGCATGCTTGCTGGAGTAGCTGGCGACCAGGTCACTGAGACCTTACTCCACGAAAGGATTCACTGAACACGAGCTATGGCAGGCAGACACCAGCCAAAACAGCCGAGTCAGGAAGAAGTAAGGTTTCCGTCAGGGTCACACAGACCCCAGCACCACACAAACCCTCTCTTTGCACGAGACGTGAAAAGGGCCCGGAAGGGCATGTACTCAGTGACTATGCTATCATAGAATGAGGAAGCTGGAGGCTGGTGGCCCTGGAGGCCAAACAAACCAGAAAAGGCATTCTTCAAAGTTCTAAGAGTCAAGAACAGAAAGTTAATTACATCACAGGGAGCCATGGTGAGACAAGACAAGCCAGCCTCAGTGGGGCTTGGCGGCTGGCTGGGAACCTGAGGGTAACAGTCAGACCTGCCTTGAAGTCCACCAGAGCCAGGACACAGGACACTTCACTTTGCTGGGAGCAGGGCGGGCGGTGCTGGGCTTGGAGAATCTGCAAACAGATTTCCTGCCGGAGAGCAGGATTACATCTCATTGCCCTTTACCATCTGAGCCACCAGGGAAGCCCTCCATTGACCTTTATACTTTCATGTGAAAAATTTCAGCAAGGTGTTTTCTCCAAGGACATGTTTTCTGCAGATAAAGTGTGTGGTCAATGTTTCAAGGTGTCATAAACCATGTCTGCCGTTCACGTGGCGGCTCTGCCGCCGCAGCCACCACTATCAGGGTGCTTCCAGCACGGCCCCCAAAGCCAGGACTTTGTCACGGGCCACTGCCCGGAGCCAGAGCAGCAGGAAGTCGTGGGACTATTGATTTCTGATATGGATACTGCGCTGCAGAGGGCAAAGGGTTCCTGAGGCGGGGAGGCCGTCAGAGGACCCCACATGGGCACCAGGTCGCGAGAGAAGCTGGACTGAGAAGCTGGTTCTCATCCCTGGAGAACAGCACTGCCAGCGCCCTCACTGCGACCGCTCTGCACCCCCAGCACGCAGGAGGCTCAGGCCCCAGTGCGGCGGCCGCCCCGGGGCCCAGTGCGGCGGCCGCCCCGGGGCCCTTCCCTGGAGGCTGCCCCGGGGCCCAGTGCAGCAGCTGCCCCTCCCTCACTGCGACCGCTCTGCACCCCCAGCACGCAGGAGGCTCAGGCCCCAGTGCGGCGGCCGCCCCGGGGCCCAGTGCGGCGGCCGCCCCGGGGCCCAGTGCAGCAGCTGCCCCTCCCTCACTGCGACCGCTCTGCACCCCCAGCACGCAGGAGGCTCAGGACCCAGTGCGGCGGCCGCCCCGGGGCCCAGTGCGGCGGCCGCCCCTCCCCCACTGCTGGCCGCCTGTTGGTCCCGGGACCCCCATGGCCCCCCGCCCACCACTGCTGGCCCCCCTGCTGGCCTCCAGGGGCCCCCATGAGCCCCCCTGTTGGGGCTGCTCGATGGAGCCCCACCTGTCTGAGGGATCAAGAGTCAGGGTTTCTGCACATTCGAGTGCTTTCTGTTCTGAGGTCACTAGCATGTTACTGTTTTATCCCTTGTAAGACTAGGCTTCCTCATCGTATGAGGATAAGGCTAGACCTTTCTGGGAGGCCATAAAGATGAAAGTCAGATTCCTGCAAGGAAGGTGGATTACATGCTTCTTTCTCAAGCCCAGAAAAAGCAAAAGGGCTATGGTGTCATTTATTTTCGGGCCAGCAGGAAGAAGGGACCTGAAAATGCTGGCATCCTGGCCCTTGACCCTTGCAGCCCACAAACTCCTGCTGGGCCCCGTGAGATCTGGCTGCCTGCAGGCAGGGACAGCCCACTGGCCACCGCCGGGGGCTGGGGATGGGAGGTCTGGGGCCGCATGATGCAAGGAAACCCGCAGGAAAAGGAGCTGCAACCTCGACAAAAAAGTGCGTTCAGTGATTACAAACCTTTTGCTAAATATGAGAAAATACTGGAGCAGAAACCAAAGACTCACTGGAGGAGCTGGAAGATGAAGTCAGAGGCCTCTCAGAAGACAGAGGACAAAGACCGAGGCAACAGTGCGGGGGGGCAGCTCAAGAGAAGGCGCACGTGTTCCCCCGGGGGAGCTGGCGGGGAGGCTGCCACGGGCTCTGCGCGACCTGCCCACAGGGGTCCCACGCTGTGTCCCCCGAAGCGCATCATCGCTGGGGAGTGGGGGTCCCCAGCATGAACCCCGCGGGTCAGAGGTCGCTGGGGGCAGTCAGTGTCACCTCCACTGCACAGCCAGACCCTGAGCAATAGGAGAGTCATGTCTGGTGGAAAATGAGTCCACACAAAGGGGGCTTCCCAAGGCCGAAGGCATGGAGTACCCGGCGAGGTGCCCTTGGAGGGCAGAGGCTGAGGGCAGGTGCCAGCCCTGCAGAAGGGGCGAGGCAGCGAGCAGGGGGGTGGAGTCCAGCAGCCTAGGCGGGGGCGGCCGTAAGTAGGACATTCGGTGTCCGTTCGGAGGAAACTGCACCGCTGACCCTGGACGGCGTCGGCTTCAGGAAAACGGACGGCCCTGCCGGGGCCAGAACAGCGCGCGCGCTGCCCCACGGCCACCTTCTGTGTCCCCAAGTGCGCAGGCCTTCTTGTAACAGGGGGGCTCTGCTCGGCAGGACTGGGAGCAAGAGGCTTTCCAAGGGAAACGGTCCCCTGAAGCCCAAACCAGCGTCCACGCCTGCCGCCCGACCCAGGACTTCCCTGCATGGACACGAGGCTGTGGCCCCCGCCCCGCACACACCTCAGGGGCCGCGACGGGAAGGGGGCCAGAGCGCAGACCAGGGCGTGGCTGTGGGCCTAGGACCTTGCTCCCCAACGGTGTGTCTCGTTTAACTTTAACTGTCCGCGGTAAGGCCGGGGCCGTGAGGATGTGGCTGAAAACAGCCAACCCTGGTCCCGCGGCTCCTGGAGGCGGGCAGGGACGGTGATGCGAAGGTCCCACGTGCCCCGGCAGCCCGCTCTCGGACGCGGCTACTGCGGCGGTGGGCGCAGGGCCAGGCCCCTGCAGGGACAGAGCGCGCGGTCCACCCTCCCACGGGCCACGGGCCGCCTCCCTCCATCGGGGAGATGCGCGCTGGGCACAAAGGCGTCACATCCGCCTCCCAAGAGGTTCCACGCGTCAGCACCGAAAGGAGCCCTGGGGAAAACCGGGTCCCCATGGAAAGCCTCGGGATGCCTCTCACAGCCAGTCCCCTGAGTGCCCTCTGGGGGCGCTGCAGAGACCCTTGCAAGGGTCGTCCGTCCCCGCCCCCCCCCGCCTCCCGCACAGGCTGGAAGCCGAGGGGTGGGGGGTGGCGGGGATGATGTTGGGAAGAGGGTCCCAGAGCTCCGGGGAGGGAGACCAGGACTTGAACCCGCTCCCCTGGTTTGCTGAGAGAGCTGGGCCTTGTCCCTGGGCGGCCGCCATGTGCGACCACCTTGCCCCTCCAGGTGCGCCCTGTGGGCGCACCCCAGGGGAAGCAGAGGGGGTGCTGGGCCGGGAAGGCCTCTGGCCCCCAAGTGCAGGCTGGACTCGGCGCTGAGAGCGCCCGACCTGCAGAGCGTTCTTGGTTCTGTCGAGTTAATGAGTAAGAGATTTCCACAAGGGGTGCCACATTCTCTATCCCAGGGCCTGCCCGGAAAAACTGCCCTCCTTTTCCAACTTATCTTCCAGAAGGTAGGGTGTTGGGGGGTGGGGCTGGGGGACCGCTGGACATGGGGGTGTGTCCACAGGCCCCACCTCACATGCTCACCCCTGAGGCTTGCTCACTAACTGTATTTTTAAATGGCAGTCAGCTGACCCCTCCCCTCAAATCCTAGCAGCACGGTACTGGAGACCCCAGCCCCGAGGGTGTCACTAGTGGTCGGGGCTTGAGGTGCCCCTGTGTGGAGCCGACACGGGTCACACAGAGGTCACTCCTCACCCAGCTGGCTCCATGCAACACCCTCTCCAGCTGCAGACTCAGTGGGTGAAAGCCAGCGACCTGATGGGGCCGCTAAGTCATCCCTACCCCCAACAGGGGGGCCGGAGCTGCAGGGACAGGTGTGGGGGCAAGAATGCCCAGCCCCCCCTTACCCACACTAGAGGGTACTGGCCCTGTCCTGGCCGCCACCGTGAGGTCCTGCCTCCCACTACTGACCTCAGACTTAGTGTCTGGAGTCATTGTGTCTGTTTTGGCATTTTCATTTTCATTCAACCATTATTTGTTGAACTCTTATTAAGCTGAGCACTGTGCAGGGTGACTACGAGTTCACAGAATGTCCACCAGGCACCTTCTAAGCACCTGTTAAGATGCTGGACCTGGTGGTGTCCCCACCGAGGAGGCTGAAGTTGACAGTTGACAGTGCAGATGGGACCAGCTGGCCTGTAGCCTGGGGCAGGTGCATCACGGCCTCAGACCGACTTCAGCTTCTCGGAAGCCGGTGAGACCCTTGGTTCTCAGGCCAGTCCCAACACCTCACATCAGAGCTTCCAGGGTGAAGAGGGGTCAGCAGCTTGCCCACAGCGAGGCCTCTTGCCCGTCATAAGGTCTCTTAGGTGCTGTGACATCCCAGGCAGGAGCCAGGCATGGGGGGCCCTGGGGAGCCTCGAGTCCTATGAGGCTGAAGGCAGCCTCCAGGAGCCCAGCCCAGCTGTGCCTGCTCAAGGTAGTGCCCGCTGCCCACCCCGAAGCCCCACCTGGGCCTGGCCCCCAAAGATCTATGAGCCTGAAGCCCCTTGAACCTGGGCCTGGCCCCAGCCTCACCCCAGAAACTCTGATGTCAGCTGTTGGAACTGGCCTCAGAACCAGGGGTCTCACCGGCTTCCCAGAAGCTGAAAACAGTCTGAGGCCGTGACACACCCGCCCTGGGCTACAGGGCAGCCGGTCCCGTCTGAACTGTCAATGAAGGAGCAGGAGGACAGCTTTGCCGCCTCGGGGTTTGGAAGGGGTGGCACGCACACTTGACGTTCCCAGGCTCACCCCGCTTGGCTCCCGAGTCCCTGCAGGTGCGGCCGGGGTTGGATACAGCCTCCTGGGAGCCTCCGTCCGAACTGGCCTCTGCAAAGCAGCTGGAGGCAGATGGACCCCCCCACCCCTCCCGCAGGCAGAGCCACAGCAGGCCTGCTTCCAGCCCTGACTGTGCAGGGCCCTGCAGGGCCTCCAGGCACAAGGCCTTGTGTCTCCCACTCTCTGACTAGAGGAAGCAGCCTTCATTCCGCCTCCATGACCTTCCCTGAGTTCCAAGGGGCAGATTCAAGCAGTTGTTCATTAGGGAAGGGAGGGGATAGAGACCAGGGAGGAACAATCAAGAGCAGTCTTGGGGCAAGGTCCTGTTTTCCCATCAAGGGAAACACACCGTGTCTCTGAGCCATTCTGCAGATACAGAAACCCCTCCAGGTGGGAGCATTAATGATTAACGATATGCTGCCCGCAAGCATGCAGACCCCAGACCAGTCGGACCTGAAGGCTGACGATGTGGACTCCTACTTAGCTCACCACCCGCCCATCAGAAGAATGTTCATGAGCTGATCACGCCCTCTGAACAATTACTGTGAAACTTGTCACTGTCCTCCCCAGTGGGGACACAAGGCTTTGGGGGCAGGAGCCCACCGTGGACCCCTTTGCCTGGCAAAGCCATAAAGCTCTCCTTTTCTACTTCACCCCAGACTCTGTCTCTGAGATTTGATTGGCCTCGGGTGCCAGAAAAAGCTAAGCCTCCGACGTCAGCCTTGGAGTCCTGCCCTTGGAGGGGCTGTCTGGGGACTACTCTAGCTGGAAAGGCCTCTGTGAGCCCGGGACACAACTCTCGGGGGCCAAGCCTCCTTCCCCCGCCTCCGATCCCCAACAGGCTCTTCACAGTGGCCCTTCCTGGGGCCAGGAGAAGCAGCAGCTTCTCCTGCTGGGGGGAGGTGTTTCGTGTCTAGGCCATCACTGCTGACTGTGTTGGGGTATGTGCATGCATGCTAAGTCGCTTCAGTCGTGTCCGACTCTTTGCAGCCCCATGGACTATAGCCCGCCAGGCTCCTCTGTCCATGGGATTCTCCAGGCAAGAATACTGGAGTGGGTAGCTATTCCCTCCTCCAGGGGATCTTCCCCACCCAGGGATCGAACCGGTGTCTCCTGTGACTCCTGCACAGCAGGTGGATTCTTTTCCGCTGGGCCACCGGGGCCTGGGGGTGAAAGCAATGCACACACCAGACCCCGAGCCTGTCGCACGCCCCTTGAGGACACTGGCAGGGAGAGCTGGGACCCAGAGTCACATGAGGGCACCTCAGGTCCCCAGGTCCACGGCCACACGGAAGCTAGATCTGAGTTGGTGCCACGGGTGAAACCCTCAACCCACGGGCTCGAGCTCACAGCACAGAGCGCATGGCCCCAGGGTGGCCCTGTCCAGCCGGGTCCACGTCGAGCGGGAGGGGCTGAGCGGCACCAGGACCCCTCGTGCAGAGGGCCACGTTCTAGGAGAGCAGGCTGCGGAGGCTGTGGGCCCGTGTCCGCTCCGCCCCAACGTCCAGGCCTGCTAAATCTGAGAAGGAGCAGAGCCCTGTGAGCTGGTGGCCCCTCACCCTTCGCCTTGTCCCAAAAGCTGCTGGAGACAGACGTTTCCAGCTTCCTGCCTCTCTTTCCTGGCTGAGAGCTCACAACTGACTGGACTTCGGCATGGTATCTCTGCAGGTGGCGAGCTCCCTGGAGCTTCCCAACTTACCCAGGAGGAAAGGGACCCTGCCCTGCCCTTCTCCATGAGCCCACACCTGGCCACCCGTGCCTGGGCCACGTCTGCGCCTGAAGCGCAGAGTCTGACTGGGGCCTGGACCACCGGGCTCAAGGCTACCCGAGTCCACGCCCCTAGCCTGTCCCCTTCCCCACTGTCCGGCCCTGACCCCCCACGGGCTCCCCGGGCCCCGACGGCCTCCCCTCCCAGCAGCACCAGGCTCCCTGGTCGGTCTTCGCCCGAGCCGCCTTCCCCAGCCCCTCTGGCTTTGCCAGCCCCACTTTTTGTGGCCCGTCTCGACTGTCCCCCAGACGGGAAGCCTGCAGAGCAGCCACCACCTGGCCTCAGCCTGGACTCTGACCCCCGTGTCCAGTGAGCCCCGGGGCCTCTCCGCTCTTTCTAGAACGGGTGCATAAACACTTGGCCTGCAGGTGTGGGCTTGAGACACAGTGGCTCCAAGGACAGCCCCACGACCTTGAGGCACTGCCCGGGGCCTCAGCACTGGCCCCACAGGCCAGTCAGGCTTGCAGAGATGAGCGGGCACCTCACCCCCTGCCCCGGGACGCAAGGGGCCTGGAGGCCAGGACGCGCCCCACACAGCCACCTCAGGGCCTTCGCAAGACCCTGGGGGCCCCTGAGGGCCACCTGGACCCAGGCCCCCTGCGGGCCACCCGGACCCTGGCGACGCCCACCAGCTGCAGGCTCTGTCCCGCCCAGGCCCCGCCCCCCGCCCTCCCTGCTCTCGCCGGCACGCAGCGCCTTGTGTCCCGTGGCTGACCTTGCCTGCCCCTGGGACTGACACACTCTGAGGGACGTCTGGTCTGTTTTATCGGAAGCCATGGCACTACCAGGCATGTGGCAGCATTAATGTTGGCAAAGTGAATGTTAAACGAGTGCTAGGAGCTGTGGCTACTAAGAATCCAGCGCGTCGGCCGCAGTAATAAACAAACATTTAGGCCCGGAGGTGGTCACTGCGCGCGGACCCTGGGCCAGGCTTCTCACGGGGGCATGTGAGCCGGCCGTGCAGACGCTGTGGCCCGTGAGTCTGAACCCGTGGGTCTCCTCCATCCAGTCTTGTGCCAGAGGCAGGGCAGGGTGTGAATGCAGAGAATTTCAGCTCGTGGGGGAGTTGCTGTGGGCCAGGCCTCAGGGGCAAGCTGCCCCCGCCGCAGAACCCCAGACCCCTGCCATGCTCTTGGGGCTCTGAGCAGGTCCGGCCTTGCAAGCACACGGAGGGGGGGGGGGTCACCGGGCACACCCCTCACGGGAGGCTGTGTGATAATTCAGATAAGAATTTGAGGAGCTTCGGGAGCCTCTTGCTGGGCTGGCACCTAGAGGCTTGGCAGTGTCCATCCCTTCACTGTCCGGCGCTGTCCGGTCAAGCACATGTGTCCGCGCGCAAACCTGCAGGAGCAGGGCCGGGGCGGGCCGGCCTCCAGGCCCTGGGCTCTGTGCCGCCTCTGCAGGGCTGCCCTGCCTCAGACAGAAGGCCTGGGTGCTGAGGGGGAACCTGCGGGCCCGTCTGATGGGTTCTGCAGGCAGGGCTTGGGGGGAGAGCAGCCTTCGCAGGCCCCTGGGTTTCCCCGGCGCCCCTCTGACCTCCGCCCTGGACAGATGGAGGAGACAGACTTCACAGCATGAGAAGGGGTGGGGCAGGGACAGGAGACTCGGGCAGGGCCGGTGGGGGGCGGGCGGGAGCAGGTGTGCGGCCGCCCTGGTGAAGTGGGTCTCTCGCAGGAGCGCCCCCCGGCGCCCCCAAGGCTTCCTGGTTCGGGGACGGGGCACCCAGCTGAGCCCCCCTCAGCCCGGGGAGGACCACACAGCCTGGACCCCAGTGTGGGGAAGTCAGTCCCTGGGCCCAGCAGGGGCAGAGACGGAGGAGCCCCATCCCTGAGCGATGGCGGGGTGGGCGAAGGAGGGCCCGGGAGAGCCGGCCCTGGCCTGCCGGGACCCCACCCGCTCCACGCTCCCACTGAAGGGCGCTGGGAGCCTGGGCAGACAACGCGGGGGGCCGGTTGGGCAAGGGGGCCGGGAGGGCCCAGCAGAGGGGTCAGTGAGCTTGGGCCCCAGTCTTAGAGCCCCATGTGGTTCTCTCGGATGCCCTTGTGGGAAGTTGCCAGACGGATGTCTCCCTGGGGCGTCCCATCTGCCAAGCAGGCAGAACCGGGGTGTCAGCGCCTCCCAACCTTTGCCCCTTGTCCCCGGGACATTCCAGAGAGACACCTTAGCTCCAAATGCCAATTGTTTTACAGCCACAGTAATTCTCTCCCAGGCGGTTCCTGAGAAGGGAGACTTTACACCTTCAGCATAGGAACACCGCTCCTGTGGAGACTCCAGGGAGCGGCCCTGGTCTCAGGCCTTGGCCGACGGGCCTTGATCCATCTGTCCTGCCAGGCTGGGGTCCACTAGGGCCAATGGGCTCGTCTACGCTGGGGAGCACCCACCAAGCCATCCTGCGGCTCACCCAGCCTTTCCCGGTCACCCCCTCCTCCAGACCCTCTTACAGATCCCCTCAGGGATGCGAGGGAAATTCAGTGGGAGCCACAGGAGGAGGGTGCTCCCACAGGGAAGAGGGACACGGGCTGGACCCGGCAGTGGGGGAGCTGACAGAACCGGGGCCCTCAGCTGTGAGAGCAGAGCCCTAACTACCGGGCCACCACGGGATTCCCACGGTTGCCTGCTGTCGACTCCAGGAGGTCAGTGCTGGCCACCGCTCCCCACAGCCCAGGAGCACCCCTCGGGGCCTGCACTGGTGCCCGGGGCCCGCTCCGGCACCTGGGGGCTGCACTTTAGAGAAACCACTGACGTGGCAGCTGGTCAGGACAGAGGCCCTGGGTGTCCCAGCACCCGGGGTCTGTGCCCCCTCCCCCGTCGGGGCCGGGGCTGGATCGCACCCTGCTGACCCGATGAGAAGCTGCGTGACAGTGCTTTACAAGTGACAGGGCCCGGGCCTACGGAGCAGAGCCTGGGCGGATGAGGACCCCAAGGCTGGGCTCCAGCAGGCACATGGACAGGAGAGGGACTCGCGTCTCCAGGGGCCAGGCTGCTGCGGCCTCTGAGGCCCAGGTCTGGGCAGGGCGGGGGTGTGTGTGAAAAGGGTCCCCCTGAGGCCCGAGGCCCCCAGCTACTCCTCAGGGTGCCCGGGGGACCCTTCTGATTAGGAAAGACGCCCCCTACGCCCCCTGCGGAGTCCCTTCCTCCCAGGCTGGGTGAAGACGGAGGAGGCAACTGAACACTGACCCCTTGCAAACCCAAGGGCCACGTGGGAAGGGCAAAGGTCTCTGAGGACCACTATGGCTGGGGCTTCCACACCCACCAGCTCCCCCACCCAAGCTGCCTCGTCTGAAGCCAGGAGGGCCGACAGGCACCCGTCTTCCCTAGAGTGTTTCTGCTGGGGTCGGGGCGGGGGGTGGCTTGAGGGCCTCCCTGAGAGAGGCGGGGGAGAAGGAGGTGGTGAATCCCCGCCTGCCCCTGTGGCTCCTGGCCCAGGAGGAGAATCACGCCTCCCCACAGCTCTGGCCAAAAGTCAGTGCTGCCTTCACCCCCCCACCGCCCACCCTGGGAACGCCGCGTCCAGGGTGGAGGGCAGGGGAGGGGCGTCCTGCCCTCTGCCCCACTGTGGCCTTGAGGAACACCTACTGCTCGGCCCGCCCCCCTCTAGGCCCCGGTTCTGGAAGCTGCCCGGATACCCCAGCCCGGGCGGACCCCCACCCAGTGCAGCCCCAGCTTCAGGATCCAGCTCGGCCGATGTGGGCCCATGGAGTGTTGGACCCAGGGGAGGCAGAGGAGACAGAACGGGAAGAGGAAGAAGGAATCCAGCCTGCTCCGAGGCCCCAGTGGGTCCTGGCCGGTGGCTGCAGACTCAAGATCCCTGGGGAGCACGTCACCCCCCCCCAGGGCCCCGAGCTGGCGGAGAAGGAGAACTTGCCTCCCAGTGGGGGCGCCGAGCACACGGGTACTTGGAGATGGCTGGATGCGGCGAGGCCTAGGAGGCGGCGAGGGGAGGGGGCGCTCCAGAGGCGGGGATCACAGGAAGCCCAAGCTGAGCCACCGGAGGGCCCTGGGGACCTGTGGGGGTCAGTGCAGCAGGTCCCAGAGGACGGGGCGAGGCTGGGAGGGGCCTGGGCACAGAGGGGCCCGGCTTGCGTGCTGTGGTGAGAAAGCGGGGTGGGGGCCCAGCACCTCCACGAAGGAGCGGCCAAACGCAGGGCAGCGCGGGGGCCCAGGGCGGAGGGCAGCCCCTCAGGTCTCTCTGGGGCCCCCTCAGTTTCCTTGGCGTGGCTCCCCAATCCTCCCCCAACATCTGCCTTTCCCTGCCTCAAGGGGAAGCAGCAGTCCCCCTCAGGTGGAGTTGTTGAAAGGGCGAGGGGTGGGACAGGAAGACCCCCCTCAAGACTCAAGACGGAGCAGACTGGAGCAGGCTACACCCCCCTCCCCACTGCCAGAGAAGGTCCCCTCGGGAGGAGTGCCCGGGAGGTGGGGGGAGGCTCTTCCTGGAGAGTAACACCCGCCCCCCACGTGCACGCCCCGTGTCCCAGCCTGGGCTGGACTTGCACAGAAAGTTCACGCTTGCTCTACACCACAGTGGTGCTCCAGTTCCTAGGTGCGGACCCCAGGCAGTCGTGGGTCCGCCCTGCAAGCATTACATGGTTTTGTGGAAGAGAGAAGAACCCCCAGTTTGCTCCCAGGGGAGCCTCAGGTCAGGGTGCTCCTAGAGCCCCAGGGAGGCTGCACCTGCCCAGCAAGTGACCAGTGTTGGCAGGCCCCCCGAGGCGGAGACATCCAGGGCAGATGCGGCATGTGAGACCATATCCCCCTGCTCACATTTCACTTCTGACATCAGGAACTCCCACAAAAAGCCAGCGAGTGGGGGGCACTTGGGGCCGGGCAGGCACGGCCAGGGAACTGAACAGAGTGGTAAGGAAGAGGCCAGAGAGCTTGAAGAAATAGAAAGACGTGACGGACTTAAAAGGCAGCTGGTTGGCAGAGCGGACACATGCAGGCAGGGCCGAAGCAGAAACAATCTGTAACCAGCTGCCACCAGGACCCCCCCAAGCCAGGTCCAGAGTCCTCGGACAGACTCTCCCCAGAGCGGCTCCTCCCATACTACTGAGGAGGCCAAGGCCCCCCAAGCCCCCCATCCCGAAGCCACTGCTGACCCGTCCCAGTCTCGGCTGTTCTGTGAGTGTGTGGGGGTGGCCTCAGACACCCTGCTGACAGAGCTTCTCCCTGCTCCCCTTGCTAAGACACAAATGCCATCACATGTCCACCACCCTGGAAGACCCTCCGGTGTGGAAACTTTGGTCCTCAGCTGCTCCTGAGAAAGCCGACCTTCCTGTCACCTTGCCTGGAGTTTCCTGCAATTCCCACTTTGCCAGCTCAGCGGAGCAAGTCGAGAGGAGTGATCTTTCAGACCAGGGTTTTTAACAGAGAAACACTATCAATGGAAAACTCACTCCTATAAATAGGATTTCACTGCGCTTCATGTTGAGTGGCACCGTTTTTCTTTCTACACTGGGGACGGAGTGCTCCAGTGCTGGAAGGCAAGGACATTCCCTCTGTCCTGCACTAACGACCCAGACAAGCCCAACACACCAGAAAGCTGGCTGCCGGAGCCCCGCGCAGAGCAGCCCTGGGCGTCTGCGGGCAGAAAGAGCCGGGACTGCGGACAACGGGGAGCCAGGAACTGGAGGAGGCTGCGCCCCCCGGGCCAGGACCAGGTTACCGTGGCCACGCGCAGCGCGCTCCGGGTCCGGCCAGGCTCGCCGGTCTCTAAGCCTCTCCCTGAGCGACCTCAGTTCCGGTACTGGCCTCTGCGGTCCCCGACCTGACCTCTGGGAAGCTGGCTGAGACGCCGCCGCTTCCACAGGGAAGACCGCGGAGCCGGAGGAGCCCGGGAAGAAGGCGGAGCGGGCGGCCAGCTGTTCCCTGGGGGCGCAGGAAGGGGCTTGCAGACCCCGCGGCCGGCCGCCGCGCCCGCGGAGCCCCAGGCAGCTTACCGATCTTGGCCAGGCTGGCCACGAGGATCCACAGCGCGATGATGTACGGGTCCTGGACGTGGTGCCATTTGAAGGTGACCACCTGGAAGCCCTGGGTCTCCCCGTGCGCGCCGCCAGGCTCCTCCTCGACGCCTCGCGCTCGCGGCAGCTCGCCCAGCGCCAGCAGCAGCGCCAGCAGGAGCCCCCACCTGGGGCCCTGAACCCAGCGCCCCGACATCGCTGCGGTAGTTCAGTGCCTTGTCCGGATGCTCATGACGCGGGAGCCCTGGTGCGCTCGGCTGGACGCCCGCGGGACTCGCGTTGGGCTGCGCGGAGCAGAGCGCGCTCTGGGCGCAGGCTGCTGTCCGGATCCCCGCCCGCCGGGGTGGCCTTTAATCCGGCGGACCCCTCCCGCCCCGGGGCGGAGCCTTCCCGCCCGCCCCGCGTACACGCGAGCGCCGACCCAGCCGCCGGCTCCCCGCCAGCCCGCCGGCCGCTGGCGCACACCCACCCGGCCCGACCGGCCCCCGGTCCCGGCTTCCCACCCGCGCGCCCCCGGCCCCTCATCCGCTGCCTCGTCCTCGCCCCGCGCGCTCTTTCTCCCGCCCTCCGGGGACCCGGGCGGAGGACTCAGCCTCGCCTGCCGCCTCGCCTGGGGGCGGAGGGCAGCGTGGGAGGAGCTGGGGGAGGGGGCCCGGGATCCCCGTGGCGGGGTCGGGGCGCAGTGCCTTGGGCGCCCCTCGGGGGCCCTTCATCGGCCTCCAGAGGATCCCCGGCTGCTGTGAGCACCACTGCGGGCGCTCCTTAGCCCTCCAGGCCCGGCGAGGAGCTCTCCGGAGCCCCCTGGTAGCCTGCTGGTCAGCACCTGCCATGTGTCCACCTGGAACCTGTGTTTCCTGACGGGAGCCGCTGAGCAACAAACCAGGGCCTCCCCCCAGAGCCTCCGCTGGGCGGAACCAAGCCCCCCTGCCCTCCCCACCCGGGGCTCCCCTCCTCCTTTCTTGAGGGCTCCCCCCTCTGACCTGGGAGCTCTGTGCCGCCCCGCACCCCTGGACCTCCAGTGGAGGACTCTGGGGCACTTTCTCCCCCAGGGCTTGGCCTCAGTCCACCGCCAGGCCTCGGCCCTGGCTGGTCTCTGCTGCCAGCTGGACGGCCCGTCTGGCCCGGGGAGAGGCACACACCACCCCCCTGGCCCCCAGAGCCCACCGCAGCTCCTCTGCCAGCGGCTCCCCTGGGACTCAGGCAGGCGCCCACCTCCAGGCCCCCAGCCTCCAGTCCCCCTGGCCTCCAGTTCCCCCCGGCCTCCAGGCCTCCAGCCCCCCCGGCCTCCAGTCCCCCCAGCCTCCAGCTCTCCTAACCTCCAGTCCCCCAGCCTCCAGGCCTCCAGGTCCCCAGCCTCCAGCCCCCAATCCCCCTGGCCTCCAGTCCCCCCGGCCTCCAGTCCCCCCGGCCTCCAGCTCTCCTAACCTCCAGTCCCCCTGGCCTCCAGCCCCCCGGCCTCCAGCCCCCCGGCATCCAGCTCTCCTAACCTCCAGTCCCCCAGCCTCCAGGCCTCCAGGTCCCCAGCCTCCAATCCCCCTGGCCTCCAATCCCCCTGGACTTCAGTCCCCCCCGCTTCCAGCCCCCTGGACTCCAGGCCTCCGGGCCCCTGGCCTCTGGTCCTTCGGCCCCCGGTCCCCCTGGCCCCCGGGCCCCCAGCCTCCGAGCCTCCAGCATACTGTCCACAGCACCTTCAGAACTCCCCAAAGCCTGCCCGCTGCTCAGTGCCTATGGCCAGCCCACAGTGGCTCAGAGCCCTGCCCTTCCTTCACTGGCCTGTCTGCCTCTGTGGGCCCCTCTCTGAGAGGATGGGCCCCGGCCCCTCTCTGAGCCCCTCGGTGCCTGCCCTGGGGACCGCCGTCTGCGTCCCCTCTGCTTCCTGAGGTGCCTGCTCTCATGTCGCTTTCTCCTCCTGCTGCTGCTAATCTCAGTTCACAGGGGTGACTCAGGTCTCCCCTCCTCCAGGCTCCGGGCAGGTCTGCCATCCCCGTGGGAACGTCTTTCCATGAGTGAAGGGTTCCACAAAGGACTCGAAACTGCTTGACACACAGAGCCCCCGGGAGATGCTGGTTGGATGCAGGGACAGACGGATGGGCGGATGTGTGGGTGCAGAGGTGGGTAGGGGCATCTTTTAATGCCTGAGTCTGTGCCAGGATCCCAGGAGACTTGAACAGTGTGACTATCCCTTGGGTCTTCTGGGTTTTGCTGGTGGGAAGTGGCCACCAGTGGTGTGATGGAGAGAAAGCAAGTTCAAATTCTGCTCCACAGGAGAGCTTGCTGAGTGGCTGAGCTCTGAGTGGGGGTGAAGCTGGCTGGCTCATTGGGAAGATGCTGCAAGGGTTTCAGTGCTCCCCGGGTGTCCCTCTGCCTTGAGGTGGCCTGGGGGTCCGGGCAGGGGGAGGAAGGCCAGCCTCAAAGGTTGCTGTGAGCGCGGGGTAGGGGTGGGGGTGGCGCCCAGCAGCAGGACGTGGCCAGCGCACTGGGCCATGGTGGCTCAGCCACGTCCGTGTGTCTGTCCCCAGCTCTACCCTCAGCCTCCTGTCCCAGAGACAGCCACCAGACCAGCTCGGGGTGCTTGCGGCCCAGTCCACGCCATTCCTTTCTTGGGGCTCCGGGCGAAGCCTTCAGGAAGAGTGGCCTCTGCGCGTTCCCGTCACGCAGGACACCCCCATCCCTGCTGGGACGATGCGTGCCCACGCGTCCTGTCAGCCCCTGGGGTTTGAGCCCCCATCCTAAGGACTCGCAGCCTTCCTCCTGAGAGGGGCTGCTCTGAGACCCACGGAGCCGTTCACAGGGCAGAGGAGCAGAGTGTTATTGGGTGGACTCACGGATTCTGCAGTGCCATTGTTGGCTGTGGCTGGGGTGCTGCCAGGAACAGAGGAAGGGAAGCAAGCCCCTGCGGAGGGGGTGAGCCCTGGGGCACCTTGTGTGACGGGCAGCGCTCAGGTGAGGAATCTGGCTGCGGGGCTGTGTTTGTGGGCATCTGCAGGATGAATGCATCTCCAGGGTGGATGGTCTGAGAACCTTGCCAGCCTCCCCAGCGATCCTGGTCAGCATCACAGTGTGGGGTGTGCACCATCCCCCCCCGACCCCTCCCTGACCCCTCTGCGCCCAGCTGCCGGCCCCTCCCCTTGATCACTTCTCCAGTGTTACCCCTTGGACTGCGGCCGTGGGTGGGTGGGCAGCCTCTAACCAGGTGTGTGGTTTTAGGCAGGGCTGCAGCTTGCCCCGATCCAAGGCTGCCATCCACAGAGGGACACAGCAGGAAGACCAAGTGCACCCAGAGGGCTGTTTGCATTTTGTGTGAACGTCTTGAGAAGTGTCCTCAGGACTCTGATGACTGCCCTGCTCACAGCGGCCTTCAGACAGCCGTGAGCCACCCCCTCTACCCGCCTCCCTTCCATCCCCCTGGCCTGGGTCACCAGGGGGGTCTGCCTGCAGACTCATGGCCTCAACGAAGCACCCCAGATGGGACGAGGTGCAGAATTGGAGTCTGGGAGTCCAAGGTCAAGCCCGATGGGGCTCGGTTCTGGTGACGAGTCCCCACGTGGCCTGTCCCCAGGGCAGGCAGGAGCAGGAGGAGGGCTCTCCCTTCCTCTTCCCATAAGGCGCTGATCCCATTGGATCAGGACCCCACCCTATGATCTCACATCACCATGACTGCCTCCTGACGACCCCTCACTGAGTGCCATCACAGTGGGCGGCTGGGGCTTCAGCACAGGAATTTGACGGGGAGGACGCAGGTCAGTCCATGACACCCATGGCAGAGCCACAACCACACGGCATAACCTAAAATGCGAAAGCAACGCAAGGAACCAGTCCAAGCCCTGAACGTCAGAAGTAAGAAAATCGAGAGGAAAACATCACGTCTAGTCCATCGTGGTACTTGTGGTTATGAATTTCGTTCACAGGGTTGGTGAGAAGCACTTTATGAATGAAGAAGCAACGGCTTACCACTTTTGCTGGCAACACGCAGGGATGAGAGTCCTGTGACTGTAAGATGTGGGAGGGGGGCTTCCCTGGTGGTCTGGGGGTTAAGAATCTGCCTGCCAATGCAGGGGACACAGGTTCAATCCCTGGTCTGGGAAGATCTCACATACCTAAGCCTGTGTATCACAACTCCTGAAGCCCGTGTGCCCTAGAGCCTTGCCCCAAACAAGAGACACCGCCGACGCTCGCTTTACCCCTGCTCGCTGCAAGAGAAAGCTGTGCAGCAGCAAAGACCCAGTGCCACCAAGAGGAAAGCTGTGGGAGGCGTCGTCAGCCTGCCTGAGTGGCCACCCTGGCTCCCCTGGAGGCCTCACTGTGCAGTAATTCCCGCACAGCCTGCACGCCTGCCTGCTGAGCACCTGCCATGTGCCAGGGGCTGTCCAGGCCAAGTGCTCTGGGGGCTGTCCACAGTCTCTGTAGTTGCATGTCTGTGTTCTCCTGTTCGACCCGTGTGGTCTGCCCGCTGGCCTTTGCGGCCTCAGCTGAGCCTGGAGCCTTTGGCCTCAGGCCAAGCTTGCAGGGAAGAGGTGTTAGGATGTCTATGCAAGCGCATTCTGTCCCCAGCCCTGGGGTCGGACTCACATTCCCAGCACTGCCAGGTCCCACTGCCAGGCCAGGGTCTAAGCTGGGATAGAGGTTCCAGGGGTCCTGGGCCCCCCAGAGTGAGGCACAGTCTGGACTTTGGGGGCTGGGCTGAGTGCAGACCTTGACCTCGACCAGGGGCCATGCTGATCCTCCCCCCTCTCTGGAGGACAAAAATGACCCTGGACCCTGCCCGCAACCCATGCTCCTGAGCTGGGACCCCATAAAACCCCTTGTGTGGGGGCATGCTTGGACCTCAGGTCTGGTGACCTGCCCTCCCAGCCCCTAGGCCAGCTCAGTGGCCTTTCGGACAGAGCTGGACCTGCCAAGGCCCACGGAGCCCAGGACAGCCTGACTTCCGGACTCACGCTGTGACGACCAGCAGAGGTCAAAAGAGCCTTCGCTAAAATCGAAAACCCACTCTGGCCAAGACAGGCAAGAGGAAGGGATCAGCAAACTCCAAGCAGAGTGAGCTCGTTACCCATAGACAGGCAAGAAGAAGGGCTCAGCAAACTCCGAGCAGAGTGAGCTCGTTACCCATAGACAGGCAAGAGGAAGGGCTCAGCAAACTCCGAGCAGAGTGAGCTCGTTACCCATAGACAGGCAAGAGGAAGGGCTCAGCAAACTCCGAGCAGAGTGAGCTCGTTACCCATAGACAGGCAAGAAGAAGGGCTCAGCAAACTCCGAGCAGAGTGAGCTCGTTACCCATAGACAGGCAAGAGGAAGGGGTCAGCAAACTCCGAGCAGAGTGAGCTCATTACCCATAGACAGGCAAGAAGAAGGGATCAGCAAACTCCGGACGGAGTGAGCTCGTTACCCATAGACAGTCAAGAGGAAGGGTTCAGCAAACTCTGGACAGAGTGAGCTCGTTACCCATAGACAGGCAAGAAGAAGGGTTCAGCAAACTCTGGACAGAGTGAGCTCGTTACCCATAGACAGGCAAGAGGAAGGGCTCAGCAAACTCTGGACAGAGTGAGCTCGTTACCCATAGACAGGCAAGAGGAAGGGCTCAGCAAACTCCGAGCAGAGTGAGCTCATTACCCATCTGATATCGTAAGTAGTGCCTTTAATCGCTGAATAGTTAGTGGAGAGGGTCTGAGAGGCTGTCCCAAGGCCAGGACCTGTCAAGGGCACCTGCCCACTGTCTTCAGAGAGAGAACAGAAGGGGTAGGAATGGGGAGGGGAAGAGCAAAATGGCCGTCTTGGCAGGTGAGATTTCTGCCTACAGGCAACGTCCCACGAACTTGGACATGCGGTTAGAATTAAGAAGTGGATGTGCAAGGCTACCGGCTACAAACCACCTCCAGTTCTACCCCCCAGCAACAAATTCTTTAGGAAGTGAAAGCTAATTGAAAAGTACTGTTTACACAACATCAAATATATGAAATACCTAGGGAAAAATCTGGACGTGCAAGATATGCAAGACACTGTGGGAGAATTCTCCAGAGACTTTTCTAGGCACAAAATCTTTATAGATTTAATTTCATCTATAAATCTCAGCCTATTCAGACTTTGTGATTCTGTTTGTGTCCATTTTGGTAAATTGAGTTTTCAAGGATTTTGCCCTTTTCATCAAAAATACCATGTTTATTTGATGCAAAGCTCACCATAATGTTTTTTAAGTTATTTGTTCATTTGTGGCTGTGCTGAGTCTCAGGTTCTGCGCGGGCTCTTCTTCAGTTGGGCCGAGTGGGGCTGCTCTCAGCCCCACTGAGAGAGGGGGGAGCGGGTCTCTCACGGTGGAGCCCAGGCTCTAGGACCCTCGGGGCTCAGTAGTTGTGGCTCCTGGGCCTGGTTGCTCCACGGCCTGTGGGCTCTTCCCAGACCAGGGACGGAACCCGTGTCTCCTGCATTGGCAGGCAGAGTCTTCACCACTGAGCCACCCGGGAAGCCCCGTCGTGTTTCATGATCCCTTTTAAGCTTGTGCGATTCTGGGTGACGTGTCGCTCTCCTTCCTCGTGCTGGTGACTTCTGTCTCCTCCCTCGTGGGGGTCAGTCCTGCTGGAGGCTTGTCCACACCCAGAGCCTGCCCAGTGCTCTGGGCTCTGGTCCTGCTGACGCTTTCTGTCGTCTGCCTTCTGCTTCAGAGGCACCACTGTCACTTTCCTTCTTTCTCTGATTTTCTTTGATGTTCTTTTTCTAGCTTCTTGAACTGGAATCTTAGTTCACTGATTTTCAGTGTTTCTCTTTTTTAACATATGACTTTTTCAATTTAAAAAGTTGTAAAGCTCTGCCTGATAACCACTTTTCTGCATTCTGGTGGATTTAATATGTTGCGTTTTCCTTATCAGTTCAAAATATTTTCTGATTTCCATTGTCATTTCTCCTTTGACAAAAGTTACTTAGAAGTGTGAGGCTTACATGGCGGTTGCTAAATTTCCAAATATTTGGGAGCGGAGTGTTTCTTGCTGTCTTTCTGTAATTGAAATCTAATATAATTCCAGCATGGCCAGAGAATATACACTGTGTGGTTTCAGCCCTTCTACATTTGTTGAACCTCGCTTTGTGATTTAGAGTCTGGGCTATTTTGGTAAATTTTCCACACACCCTTGATAAAAGTGTGCATTCTGCAGTTGAGGGATGTAGCATTCCATAATCAGTCCGTTTGGTCAAGTTGATTAATTGTGTTGTTCAGATCTGTACTTTTACTAATTTCAGTACCTAAGAGGGATGCTAAAACCTTCTTGAAGGCGGATTGTCTGTGTTTCAGTTCTGTCAGCTTCTGCTCTCCGTGCTCAAGCCGTGTTGGAGGACGGCTGTGTCCTCAGGTTGAACCAGCTGCGTCCTCGTGGTGGGCCCCTCCTCTCTCCTAATGCTCTTGCCTGAAGTCTCCTCCGACACCCCTGCAGACGCTTTTGATAACGTGTGTGTGGAGCACCCTGGTCCTTTCTTTGGCTTTCAGTCTGTGTCTTTTTGTTCAGAGTGCATCATTGGTTTTCTCGTGGGGTCTGATGGGGTTTATGTTCACACACGTACTTGTAACCAGCAGTATGTGACTGGCAGCCGTGGGTCAGGGCCCAGGCATTGCCAGGGTGCTTCCTGCCGCGCTTGGGCAGCAGGCGTCTGTCTCTCAGCCGACGCAGCGCCCACCCGGGACTCGGCTCCACTCTGTCGCTTGCTCAGGCTTAGCTCAAACGCCTGCATATGCACAAATGTTTCTTCTGCCTTTGGGACTCATTCATTTCCCAGGAGTTTTCTTCTATATTCACTTTCCGTTGGCAAAGGTTATCTTGACCCGCTAGGCTGCGTGCGTAGCAGCGACACCCCAGCTGCCCGGTCAACCCACAGGAAGTGGATCCTTGCGTGTGCATGTCAGAACAGCACAGCGGAGCCCTGGGGACGTAGGGTCGGCCCTGGCAGCGGTGGCCACATGGGGACCCCCCATTCCTGAGTTCCCGTGGTCCCTGCTCGCTCGCCCCTGCCCTGCTGTGTTCTGAGTCGCTGTTCACGCAGATCTAGGGTGTTGTTGGAATCTCCAGGGCTTCTCACAGGTGAGTGGTGGCTTGGGGCTCCTCCGCTGCACCCCCCCCCCCGGAGGCTCAAAGCCCCCTGTGGACTCGGATGCGTCCGGGCCAGGTGCAGTGGGCTTGCTGGGCTGACCTTTGGGGCGGCTTCATCGACGGATTTGCCCACACTTCAGAAATTGGCTCTGGGCCTGGCCCAGTCCTCCCAGGCCCCCTTTGGGAGGGCCCATTCACCCCCTGAGTCAATGCCACAGGACTTGCAGCTAGACACCAAGGCTGTGTGCTGGCTGGGGACCCCCAGCGCCCGCCCGACCCACTGTCTGTGAATAGCGGCCCTGATCCTCCAGGAAGCATGGTGCTGAGTCCTGGGGCCGTGGGGCTGTGCCCATCGTGCATGAAAGGGCATTCGGCATGGGTGGGGGAGGCCACCAGCCAGATCCTGCAGGTCACATGGGGCTGGGCCCTGGTCGAGACGGCTTCTGCCCTCCCAGGCCTGGTCACTGTGGCTCCTGGACGTCATTGAAGAGGAAAGGAGTTGGCTGAGTACGCATCGTCCCTGACGTGCTCCCCACATGCATCCGCCCTCTGGGGCGGGCAGATCAGGAGGCTCCTGAGGTCTCTACCCTCACGCTTCCCTGGAACCAGAAGGCGTGGGGGAATCGCCTGGGCCTAGACCCCACCGGCCTCGGGCAAGCTCTTGTTTGTGTGGAGCAGGCCAAGTTCCCCAGAGCGGCCTCCTGCCCGGAGCACAGCTGTAAACGCCCCACTGTGTCTGCATCCCACGCCGTGCCCCGCAGCGGGCCCCTGCCCCCGGCGCAGATGGTGACCGGGGGCAGGCATGACAGCCGTGCACGGCTCCTCCGACCTCCCAGGGCCCATGTGGCACAGGAGCAGTGGGTGCCAGAGCCCGTGGCCCCCAGGGCTGCTGGCGGAGGACCAGGTCCTCTTGGGCCTGAGCACCTCGCTCGCTTGGCCCACCCCCCTTCTCGGCAATCAGTAGTGTCAGCCCAGGCCCAAAGCAAACCCTCGCCAGGAAGGCCAGGGGACGATGGCGACATGGGGCGGCTGGGCTTGGCCCAAGGGACTTGGCATGTCAGGAGGACTTGGGAGGCCGGGGCCCAGAGCTGGCGTCGCCCTGAGAGCTCCGTGCTCCCCAGCAGGCCGCTGCACTCTGCAGCCACAGGCTCGCGTGCTCCAGGGGTGATCCCCCTTCCCCGGGAAGGGGTCCGCTTTTTTAAAAAATTTATTTTTCATTTTAATTGGAGGCTAATTACTTTACAATACTGTGGTGGTTTTGCCATGAATCAGCCACGGGTTTACTGTGTTCCCCATCCTGAACCCCCCTCCCACCTCCTTCCCCATCCCATCCCTCAGGGTCGTCCCAAGTGCACCAGCCCTAAGCACTTGTCTCATGCATCAAACCTGGACTGGCGATGTTTCACATATGATAATATACATGTTTCAATGCTATTCTCTCAAATCATCCCACCCTCGCCTTTTCCCACAGAGTCCAGAAGTCTGTTCTTTGCATCTGTGTCTCTTTTGCTGTCTCACATATGGGGTCATCATTACCATCTTTCTAAATTCCATATATATGTGTTAATATACTGTATTGGTGTTTTTCTTTCTGACTTACTTTACTCTGTCTAAGGGGTCAGCTTTTTAAATACTTTCTCTCCTGATAGCAGTTCTTCAAAAAGCCTCCAGAGTGGTAATTACCTGGGCAGCTCAGTCCCCAGTTGTGGAACTAAGATTCTGCTGGCCAAACAGCAAGGCCAAAACAGGAGAAAAAAAGAACCTGTAGATATTCATCTGGGAGTAACTTCAGAACACCTGCTAACGTGCTGGGAGAGGGGCCTGTGAACACAGTCGTGCACCTGCCCTGTGGCCTCATTCTTAAGTGTGAGCAGTGTCTGCGTGTCCAGCTACGGATTCAGAGTCAGAGGCCTTCTGTGAGCCTGGGGTTCATGGTCCCCTAGGTGCTGGGTTGGGAGGTGGACCTTGGCACCTGGAGAGGCAGGGCCTGGGGTGGCAGAGGTTGCTGGCACTGGGAACAGGACCAGACCCCCATGCCCCCATTGTGGCTCAGGCTGGTGCCCCGCCTAGCTTGGGACCACCACCGGTGGGACAGACCCGTTACCAGAGATGCCACGGGCTTTGGTGTGGGAGCTTCACACCGTGGGCTCAGGTGGGGACTTGCTGGAAAAATCGATGAGCAGAGTCTGAGTCCTGAAACCCTGGAGCCCTGCTTCCCTGGGCCTCGGAACTGCTCCATCCCCCAACCGCCTGGTCAAGTGGCCCTGACTGGCCCTGGTGCCACCTGGATCCAAAGGCAGAGAGACGCGACTCAGGGAGCCGGCTTCCCTGAGGCCGGCCCTGGGCCCCCAGCAGGCCAGCTGAGGATGGAAAGTTTTCGGGAGAGGAATGTGCGCGGCGTGGTGGGGAGGTGCATTCCTAGGCAGAGGCCGGTGAGCAGGACACTCATTTGCACAAATTAGCCTTTTAGATGGTGAGGCCACTCACGCAAGACTGCTCGGCACAGGGCGGCTTCTGGGGGACTCGATGTCCAGGGCATGGCTGCAGCCCTGCCAGCCCCCATGCCGCCTCTCCACCCTGGCCGGGAGGATGGCGGGGGGACAAAGGGCGCTGTCTGTGGGATGGTCAGCACGGGGCGGGCCATGTGGGCTCCAGTGCCCCCAGCCCAACGCCTCTGCTGGTGCTTTGATGACAGAAGCGCCGCTGCCCTGCCCGGTTAGGCCGGGACACACTGTGCCTGCGGCATCCCAAGTGACTCTCCGAGAGGCCGCAACACAGCAGCGGGCAGGGGCCGGCGCGGCCTGGGGCGCTCACACATGTCAGCGCAGGAGGCAGGCCCCAGCCCTGGCACCCGCTGTCCACCCAGGCCGTCCAGTGGCTGCTCCTTGGCCTCCCAGTCCCTGGGCCCTTCAGAGCGTTCTGCCCCGAACCTGCGGTGGTCACAGGAGGGGGGCCGTGGAGGGGGTCTTCTGCCAAGACGCTGCAGGCCACAAGCACTTCATGCGGCCCAGGGTCTGGGGACCCCTGTGGCCTCTGAGGGGGCCAGCCCTGTTGGCCCAGAATCCCCTGAGAGGTCCCCCAAACTGAAACGAGTTTCCTGGAGCAGCCTGTCCCCACTGGAGGAAGAGGACCCAGGTAGCCACCTGGTCCCTGAAGACCGTGGTGTCTCCCTGCAGGCCAAGGAGCCATGGGGACGGGGTGGGGGCGCTGGGGTCTCTGGCCTCCTTGGTGAAGGGTTGGAGCTGGTGGGCAGGGCGACCTCAGTCTCCAAATGCTTGTCCCCAGGCTCCCAGACTCCCCTGCCTCGGCCCCGGCAGGCCGCTGCCTCTCGGGGGTGCACTGGATTCCGGGGGACACCGAAGCCACAGTGGGAGCTGGCCGGGCCCCATGGTCAGCCAGGACCTGCCTTGGTGTGTCTCCCACAGGACTGTCCCGAGTGAGGCTGCGCGCACGGCCGTAGCTGGGGCCCCGGCAGGCACGGACCCCTCCCCTGCACCACCACTCAGGGCCTGAGACGTCCCAGGCCTGGGACCCTCGTCACCTGTCACCCCTGCCAGGGCCTCTCCAGGGATGCCGCTCACCAGCCCCACAGTCAGGGTTGTCAGGCCAGCCTCCAAGTTGCCCTTGGTGGAGACCAGCGTCCTGAGGCAGCAGGTCAGCCGGCCGCCCAGCAGTGGACATCCTCCCAGGACTGTGGGACACGCTTTGCAGGGCTGCCTGGCCCCGGTGCGTCCTGCCTGTGTCCGGTGACCTGCTCTGGGCACGAGGTTTGCCGGGCGTCCTGCATGCCAGGCTCCTGGGACATGGGCGTTCACGGGGCTGGGGTGCCGTGGGGCATGTGGCCTTTTGGTGGTTCGGTATCACCACCTGTGAGACGAGGGCAGACGTGGTTCGAGGGAGACAAAGGTTCGCCCCAGGCTGAGCATCTTGCCCCGAACCTGCAGTGGTCGCAGGAGGGGCGCCGTGGAGGGGGTCCTCTGTCTAGACGCTGCAGGCCACAAGTGGGCAGCTGGTCCGCGGGCACCCCTGGGCTGAGTCCCGGGATCCCAGGTGCTCACCTGCAAAGTGGCTGGAGAAGCCCTCGTGCCATCTGCAGCTCGGGGCTGGGTGTGTGCTGTCTGCCCTCCGCCAGGTTCAGGCAGCTCAGACTAGCTCAGGGGACCCCCCGGGGCTTGCCGGGGAGGGCTTGCTCCATCCTCACCAGTGCCCCCCTGACCCAGAGCCGGGCTGGGCACTGCCCAGGGCCAGGCAGCGAGGGCGCCAGTGGCTCAGGCCATCCCGGGCTGGCCCTGGCTGGGCTGAGGTCAATTGGTGGCTGTAAAGGAGACGTGGCTGTGGGACTTCTTTCCAGAAATAGGACTTGCCAGGTTTATGGAGTGTAATTCTGAGGAAGAATTGGGAAAACAGCACCATCTGAGTCACGCTTAGTGACCCCAGAAAGGGTGTGGAAAGGCCACTCCCCACACTTCCTGCAGCCCCCCGGCCAGGCCAGCTGCGTGCAGAGGTCACCACACAGATTTGGGACGCTGGGGACAGGACAGAGATTCAAGGGTGTTCCTCCCCAGTTCAAGCTTGCTTCCTTGACCGGCTCCAGCCAAGCCCAGGGTGGGCCCTGGTCCACCTGAGGACCCAAACCTGAGATGCCCAGACAGCCACTGCCAGGAAACACCAACTGCAGTTCAGATTTCAGGAATAATATTTTAAAAAATCAATCTTTCACACTCTTGCGTTTCAGCTTGTGAAAACAAGGCTGTTTTTCTTGGATGCTCGCTCGGGGTCCTCCTGAAGAACCGCTGGGCTGGCCCCCTCGTGGCCAGCTCACCTCCCCTGTGACCAGCCTGAGAACAAGAGTGGACGCTGACAATATTTCCTCAGTAATCCTGCAGTTCTGACACTGTATCAAATGCGTACCATCTGCTCATGATCAGCTCACAGGCTGGACTGTCATGGGGAGTCCCTTGTCCCCTGAGTTTCCCTCTGGGTTGGGACCGCACTGCCCTTTATTTAACGCAGTTTGGCGTCCGTGAAAATGAACCAGAAAGAACAGGAGGGGTCAGCCATACCGCTTTGCGGTTGCGTGGATGCCCCCACCCCCAGCGCTGGCCGCCCCCCCAGCTCCCTGCTCAGGACATCAATGGACCTTCGTGCTCACCTGCCAATGAATATGCTCATTGTTCTGCCTTAAACTTCCCTATTTAGAGATTGGGAGTCACATACGCAGAAAAGTAAGGGCAACCGCTAACCCCCAGTCACTACACCCCGACTCACTCTATACCCATGGGAACCGCACACAGGTAAGCCCCACGGCTCCCAGCCCCCTTTGAGAGAGGAGGGCCTCTACCCCGGGCTAGCCAAGTGACCGCTCCACTGCCCGCGGGTGCGCACAGCAGGGCTTCCTGTGACCACAGAGCTGCGGAGGCAAGGACGGTGAGGGACGCTGGCGGTGCGGGGCCTGCAGGGGCCATGCACGTGGGCTGTCCTCCTCCGGGCGAGCGGCCCTCCTCTGGGAGCCCGGCTCCCCCAGCCACAGGCCTGGCCTGGACAGCTCCCGGTGGCATTGGTGTGCACACCCTCCTGGGCCCAGGTGCGTCCCCCGGGCAGACACCGTCCTGGGCCCACAGCTCAGGAAACTGAGGCGGGATGGCAGCGGGTGGAGTGTGGAGGGCTGCCCCCCACGTTTGTGTGGAAAGCTGCCCTCGGCCAGGGCTGGACGTGTCCACAAAGCGTGTGTGTGTGTGTGTTCGGAGACTCGGGACAGTGCCTGGGCCCCCTGAGAACAGCCACGGGCGCTGCCCTCTGACACGTGTCTCCTTTTCCTCCTTCGTGCGCCGAGAAGGGTGGCAGCAGGGTGTGCGTGAGAAGGAGGGTGGAGGTGAGGCCTGGACACAGCAGGGGCCCCGGGTGGAGGGCAGGGCCGGAGGTGCCCCAGGAGGCTACTCCCACCCGCAGGAGCACCTGGGGAGCAGCAGGCGCGGCACTCGGTCACCAGCCCCTCCCACTGGCCGCCTGGCCCAGGAACAGTCACAGCTGAGCCCGCCCGCTGAACAGCGTGTTCCTGCTGAAGCCCTGGCATCCGCGCTCTGCCCGACCTGCCACCGGGACGTGCTCGGGAGGGAGCTGCCCGCAGGCCCATGGGTCACCTTACAGCCTCTCACCCTGGCCTTGCTTCCTGGCACTGCTGTCTGTGAGCCAAGAGGGAAAAGCCCGTGGAGACGGGAAGGTCTGGGCTCCCAGGGGTGACCTGAGTGACCGGCCCCTCATCAGGACTGCAGCCTGGGGCAGCCGCTGGCACAAAGTAGTGAGAACAGGAAAACCTCAGCTTTTAATACAGACTGCCATGGAGGCATCACCCCACAGCCCCTCAGAGGTGGTGCAGATGTTGGTGGAGTGTCAGGGGTCCCAGCACCAGGGGTCCCAGGGGTCCCAGCTCCAGGGGTCCTAGCTCCAGGGGTCCCAGCACCAGGGGTCCCAGCGCCACGGGTCCAGGGGTCCCAGTGCCGGGGGTCCCAGCACGGGGGCCCAGCCACCCTTGTGCGTGGCCCCATGTGGGTGGCCGGGGGGCAGGTCTGCACCCTCCTTTTGGACCTTCCTCTTGACCTTGGTGAGGTTCACAATAAGAGGAGGCTCTTATCAGGTGTTTTCCCTCCTTCTCATTAAATGCTTATCAAACAATAGTGCCAGTGCTGGTGAGATACCTACGGGGTGCAGGATTACGTATTAACTCTGCTAATTAATGTGTATGGCAGAGGGTGGCTCAGACCACCGTTCACAATGGGACAATGGCTTCCAAGGAGAGGTGGGGCCACAGAACCTCCCCTCTGGTCCGGGTCAGGGCCCCCTCCCCACACTGGCCACCCTTCTGTCCTCCCCTCCAGAGCAGCAGGAGCATGGGGAAAGGCAACTGCTGAGTCCCAGAGGCCGGTGTCCTAGGCCCCGTGGCTGGAGAAGTGGCCCCTGCCCACCTCTGAGACAAGCCGGGCTCTGGGCGCCCCCCGCATCCCCTGCCCTCTGTCCTCCCGCCACGGGGGGACCCCCAGAGGCCAGCCTTGACCTCTGCACCTTCCATTTTCTCCTTGTCCCGAGCCGGCTCAGCTCAGATCACCTCCTGCCTGCCCTTCCCTCAGCCTGTTCAGGAGCCAACCCAGACCCGTCTCACCCACTGTGAGGACCACGATGAGGTCCGCAGCGTGGCCACAGCACAGGCCTCAGGCTTTGAGAGTCTGCCCAAAGGTGCGTCCTGTCCCTAGACCACTGTCCCTAGCTGTCCCGGGTGGCACCCAAGCCCGGGGTGTGCCCACCGAGGTCGGGGGGGGACAGGTATGGACCAGCCCCACCTGGGGTCGCCCTGGGCCCCGGATGAGCTGGGGCCTGTTCCTGAGCCCGCAGGGGCCTCGGTGGGGGTCGGATGAGGAGGCTGGCTCCAGCCGGCGGTGGAGGGAGGCGGGGCTGGAGGTGGGGGCCATGGGAGTTGGGGAGGTGAAGTGCGGAGGGTGCGGACATCTCCGCCTGAGAATCAGCTCAGTGAGACCCCGGGGTCTGGGGCGGCAGAAGGGACAACGGGTGCACTGGGGGACCGCCCCTCCCCGCCCATCACAAGCAGCCTGGGGTGCGGGGAGCACAGAGCCCTCAGTCCGCCAGGAGCTGCTGTGCCAGCCTTTTGACCCTTTGTCCCCTGTCCTGGGGGCTCTCAGGTTCCTGTTCTCCATCCCCTAAGCAACGTCCCCCATTAAAGCCACAGGAGAGGGTGGGGCCTGGGCGGGGCCAAGCCAGTCATGACCCAGCTTCAGGACCCCCCAGTGCCCATACCTTCAGCTGCGGGCAGATTGAAATTGGGGGTAAATTGTGGGGAATCGTGGTGCACAGCTATACTTTTATTGCCCTGGTGGAGTTGCACATTTTTTGTGGGGTTCAAGTGAAAAAGCAGTGTGCCCTATTTACAACATCTAGGACATGTCCATCTGCAGATGAATGGATAAGGAAGTTGTGGTACATAGGCACAATGGAATATTACTCAGCCGTGAAAAGGAATGCATTTGAGTTGAGTCAGTTTTCTAATGAAGTGAATGAACCTGGAACCTATTATACAAAGTGAAGTAAATCAGAAAGACAAATACTGTACATTAATGCATATATATGGAATTTAGAAAGACAGTACAGGTCATCCTACGTGCAGGGCAGCAAAGGAGACGGACGTAAAGAGCAAACATTCGGACTCAGTGGGAGAAGATGAGGGTGGAATGATTTGAGAAATTAACATTGACACATATATTACCATATGTAAATTAGATGTCCAGTGCAAGTCTGATGCACGGAGAAGGGCACCCGAAGGCTCTGGGACAACCCAGAGGGACGGGGTGGGGAGGGAGGCGGGGGCAGGGTTAGGAGGGGGCAGACACATGTATACTTGTGGCCAGTTCGTGTTGATATATGGCAAAAATAATATTGTAAAGTAATTATCTGCCAAATAAAATTAATTAATTAATTAAAACACAACAACAAAAAGAAAAAGCAGTGTGCCAGGCCCGCCATGCCACCCTAGATCCCCAAGTCCCAGGAGAGGACCAGGCTCTCGTCCTGCTTCCTACTTTTGGGTCATGGTGGGGCCAGCTGGCCAAGCCCCCTTCAGAGAGAAGGCGGTTGTTAGTGCAGGAGGCGCCCAACAAAAGATACCTTCCCCTCAATTTTGCTCTGAATCTAAAACTGCTCTAGAAAAATAAAGTCTTAAAAAATTTAAAAAGATATCAAAAGTAAGAAAAGATACCACTGTCCTGTCTGGACAGGACATGCATTTAGGATTGAGGATGAGTGGGACGTGGCGGTGGTCTGTGCAGGGTTGTGACACTGGGCTGGTGATGCCTCCCTGGTCTGTCCAGGCCCTTGGCCTGGAGGAGGACGGGCTGGCCTTTTGAAAGGCGGGGGGGCTGTCAGCCTGTGGCTGCAGCACCAAGAGGAGACAGAGGCCCAGGGGATTTGCTCCCCCGGCCTCATGCCTTCCTCCGGGGACACTCGCTGGGGCCTTGTCACCACCAGACCTGAGAGCCAATGTGGTCAGGGCCATGCTCGTGGGGTGGAGGGTGTGGGGCACTGATGGCCATCCCCCAAAACTGTGACCCGGGCCACATCCCTTCAGCCCTCGCAGCCCTGAAGTCTCTGCTCTGCGCTGCCCTGGGCCCTGAGTGGTTTATGGCACCCTCATCAGCAAGAAGTGATGAGCTGTCAAGGGCAGTTGACGGAGCTGGACACCGTGTCGTTTGAACAGTGAGGAAAAGCAGCGGGGCTAGGAGCTCGTCAGAGCAGAGGCTTGTCCCCTCCTGATGGCGGGAGGGGCTCCTGCCTGGACTCGGGTGGGCAGGCGCGGTGCCTGCAGCTCAGGGCTTCCAGGACAGAGCCCGGCACGGACACCCACCGGCTACGCCCGGGGACCCGCTGCCTTACTGCAACTGATGCGCAGAGCCAGCCTTCCCAGGGGAGGCGGCAGCCCCAGCCACCCACAGAGGCCTCCTTCCTGCCCCCAGGCCTTTTCAGGCCCCGTCTGGGCCCCCAGCCTCGTCGAAGGTCCAGAACAGGAGAGCCTCAGGTTGCCGCCTCTCCCCGCAACTCAAGGCCACGAAGGCCACACTCCCCACCCTGCAGATTCAGCCCTGGACCCCTAGGGGTGCGGTGGGATGTTCCCACAGTCCCACAGCTGCTTCCTGGTTCCCGCAGCCTCAGCCTCCGTGGCTGCTGGCAGCTCTGGTCAGGTACCAGGCAGGTGTTGGGCAGGTGCCGGGAAAGCGGTGCAGGAATGTGGCTTTATCCCGCCAGAGCCAGGAGTGGCTGCCAGGGTCTTGTCGGGAAATACAGCCCCGCAGTCCTGCCCGCCACTGTGTGACCCTGACCTTGACCCCAGGGAGCCCGCACAAGGTTTTTCCACAGTGTATGGCTGTAGAACCCTGCCCAGGCTATGACCCACCAGCACCCTCCACTGGGGCTGGCCTGGGCCTGGGCAGGCCTTGGGACCACCTCTGTCCTTGACTTCACTGCAGCCTTGTCACCTCACTGTGGCCTTGTCACCATCATAGCCTGTCACCTCATTGTGGCCTTGTTACCTCACTGTGGCCTTGTCACCAGCACTGTGACCTTGCCACCTCACTGTGGCCTTCTCACCATCATTATGGTCTTGTCACCTCACTGTGGCCTTGTCACCTCACTGTGGCCTTGTCACCAGCACTGTGGCCTTGCCACCTCACTGTGGCCTTGTCACCAGCACTGTGACCTTGCCACCTCACTGTGGCCTTGTCACTGTCACTGGGGCCTTATCACCATCATTATGGTCTTGTCACCTCACTGTGGCCTTGTCACCATCACTGTGGCCTCCTCGCCTCTGTGGCCTTGTCACTGTCACTGGGGCCTTATCATCTCACTGTAGTCTCGTCACCTCACTGTGGCCTTGTCTCCATCACAGCCTGTCACCTCACTGTGGCCTCGTCACCTCTGCGGCCTTGTCACTGTCTCTGGGTAATGCTGCTCCAGGCTAGGGCACCCTGTACCTGTCCTTTTAGAAGACGGGTGAGTGGGTCTGGGAGATGGCCCCTCTCCATCAGTAAAGTCCCCAGAGTCACAGGTGTGGGCACTGTGACAGCCACCCCCCGCCTTCCCGCTTCTGGAACCAGGCAGCAGTTCTCCACAGCTCAGGCTAGACCTGGAGTGTCCTGGATGGTCTGGAACGCGGTTCCTACCTGCACTGCTGCCCGCTCACATCTGGAGGGGCGTACCCAGGACCCCTGGGCAGAAGAGAGGGCTAGCGTGGGGCCTGGGAAGCAGAGGGCATGCTCTGGGGCTCCCAGAAGCCTCCCTAGGCCCGGGTCTTCCTCCTGCCACACTGACCCCGGCAGAGGGAGTTCCCTAGGGCCTGTGGTCCCGGACCCAGGCCCCAGGCCCCACCGGGCCAGGGAGGAGAGCGCCATGTCCCCAGGCTCAGCTGCAATGCCGTGGGCGCCGGCTGGTCTGTCGTGTCCAGGGCTGCGGTCAGGGGCTCAGGGTCAAGGCTGTTCATGACCGGCCCCAGTGAGGGGACAAGCCTGGGTCTGGCCTGAGGGAGTCTGGACTCAGAGACATGGCTGTTAGGGGGCAGCCTGGTGAGGCAGGGGAGGGGGTGGGCCGGGGCGGGGGTTCCCCAGGCAGGCTGGGCCCTGGGGGCCAGCGGGGCGGGGCTTGTCTAGGTGCTGCCTGGTGCCGTGGAAGATTCTCCCCTTCCCGTCTGTGCCGCTTGGCCCAGGGCCTCCAGGCCCGCGGAGCAGTCAGGGTGGGGCGGGGCTCCTGTGGGCGGCCTCCCCCCGGGACAGCCTGCTCTGCGTGGGCGCTGCTGCTCAGGTGGACCCAGGGGCTTCTTGTTTTGCTCACCTGAGGCCAGGCTCCAGGTGGAGAGAGCCCTCGGCCCCCACCTGCACTGGGATCCCAGCCTGCAAGCCGTCAGCCATGGAGCTGGGGCTGGGGTCCTGCCCCTGAGGTGACGTGAGCCACAGGAGACCCCTGCCCAAATACCACACTGGGCAGATGTGTAGGACAGGTGCCCCAGTACCTTTGGAGCTGTGCTCTGTGGGTCTCACCGGACCCCTGACATTGTGGCCTTGCTCGATTCTGCAGGCACCACCTGCCCAGGGTCCTTTAGCAGAAAGTGCAGGAGGACTGAGTAACCATTTTGAGCCAAGTTTAATATTGTTGTTGTTCACTCGCTAAGTTGTGTCTGACTCTTTGCGACCCTGTGAACGGCAGCACGCCAGGCTTCCCTGTCCTTCATTATCTCCTGGGGTTGGCCCAGACTTATGTCCATTGAGTCAGTGATACCACCCAACCATCTCATTCTCTGTCATCCCCTTCTCCTTAAGCCTTTAATCTTTCCCAGAATCAATATTTTTTCCAATGAGTTGTCTCTTCGCATCAGATGGCCAAAGCTTCTGCTTCAACATTAGTCATTCTAATGAACACTCAGGACTGATTTCCTTTAGGATGGACTGGTTTGATCTCCTTGCAGTCCAAGGGACTCTCAAGAGTCTTCTCCAACACCACAGTTCTTCAATGCTCAGCTTTCTTTATAGTCCAACTCTCACATCCATACACAACTACTGGAAAAACCACAGCCTTGACTAAATGTACATTGGTTGACACAGTACTTTTTAATGCGCTGTCTAGTTTCCTTCCAAGGAGCAAGCGTCTTTTAATTTCATGGCTGCAGTCACCATCTGCAGTGATTTTGGAGCCTCCCAAAATAAAGTCTCTCACTGTTTCCATTGTTTCCCCATCTATTTGCCATGAAGTGATGGGGCCAGATGCCATGATCTTAGTTTTTCTGAATGTTGAGTTTTAAGCCAGTTTTTTCACTCTCCTCTTTTACCCTCATCAAGAGGCTCTTTAGTTCCTCATCACTTTCTGCCATTAAAGTGATATCATCTGCATTTCTGAGGTTATTGACTTTTCTCTTGGCAATCTTGATTCCAGCTTGAGATTTATTCATCCTGGCATTTGGCATGATGTACTCTGTATAGAAATTAAAGAAGCAGGGTGACAATATACAGTCTTGTCATATCCTTTCCCAAACTGGAACCGGTTGTTCCATGTCCGGTTCTTACTGTCGCTTCTTGACCTGTATACGGGTTTCTCAGGAGATAGATAAGGTGGTCTGGTAATCCCATCTCTTTAAGAGTTTTCCACAGTTTGTTGTGATCTACACAGTCAAAACACTTTAGTGTAGTCAATGAAGCAGAAGTAGATATTTTCTGGAATTCCCTTGCTTTCTCTATGATCCAACTAATGTTGGCAATTTGATCTCTGGTTCCTCTGCCTCTTCTATATCCAGTTTGTACATCTGGCATTTCTTGGTTCATGCGCTGCTGAAGCCTGGCTTGAAAGATTTTGAGCATGACCTTGCTAGCATGAGAGTGAGTGTGTGGGCGTTTGAACATTCTTTGGCATTGCCCTTCTTTGGAATGGGCTTCCCTTGTGGCTCAGCCGGTAAAGAATCCTCCTGCAATGCAGGAGACCTGGGTTTGATCCTTGGGTTGGGAAGATCCCTGGAGAAGGGAGCAGCTACAGAGTCCAGTATTCTGGCCTGGAGAATTCCATGGACTGTCCGTGGGGTTGCAAAGAGTCAGACACGACTGAGTGAATTTCACTCACTTGACTTCTTTGGAACTGGAAAGAAAACACTTTTTCCAGTTCTGTGGCCACTGCTGAGTTTTCCAAACTTGCTGACATTATTGAGTGCAACACTTTCCCAGCATCATCTTTTAGGATTTTAAATAGCTCAGCTGGAATTCAGTCACCTCCAATAGCTTGTTCGTAGTGATGCTTCCAAAAACCCACTTGACTTCACACTCCAGGTTATCTGGCTCTAGGTGAGTGACCACATCATCATGGTTATCCAGGTCATTAAGACCTTTTTTTTAATAGTTCTTCTGTGTATTCTTGCCCCCTCTTCCTAATCTCTTCTGCTTCTGTTTGGTCCTTTTTGTTTCTGTCCATTATCATGCCCATCCTTGTACTAAATATTCCTTTGATATCTCCAATTTTCTTGAAGAGATCTCTAATCTTTCCCATTCTATTGTTTTCTTCTATTGCTTTGCATTGTTCATTTAAGAAAACCTTCTTATCTTTCTTTGCTGTTCTCTGGAATTCTACATTCAGTTTGGTATATCTTTCCCTTTCTCCTTTGCCTTTCACTTCTTTTCTTTCCTCAGTTATTTATAAAGTCTCCTCAGACAACCACTTTGCCTTCTTGCATTTTTTCCTTTGGGATGGTTGTGATCACTGCCTCCTTTACAATGTTATGAACTTCTGTTCATAGTTCTTCAGGCACTCTGTCTATCAGATTTACTTCCTTGAATCTGTTTGTCACCTCCACTGTAAGGGTTTGATTTAGGGCATACCTGAATGGCCTAGTGGTTTTCCCTACTTTGTCCAATTTAAGTCTGAATTTTGCAATAAGGAGTTCATGATCTGAGCCATAGTCAGCTCCTGGTCTTGTTTTTGCTAGCTGTATAGAATTTCTCCATCTTTCGAGAAAATGTATAATCAATCTGATTTATGCAAAGAATATGATCAGTCTGATTTCAGTATTGACCATTTTGTGATGTCTATGTGTTGTCATCTCTTGTGTTGTTAGAAAAGGGTGTTTGCTATGACAAGTGCATTCTCTTAACAAAACTGTTAGCCTTTTTCCTGTTTCATTCTGTACTCCAAGGCCAAACTTGCTGGTACTCCAGTTATCTCTTGACTTCCTACTTTTGTATTCCAGTCCCCTATGATGAAAAAGAGATTGTTTTTTGGTGTTAGTTCTAGAAGTCTTATAGGTCTTCATAGAACTGGTCAACTTCAGCTTCTTAGGCATCAGTGGTTGGGCATAGACTTGGATTACTGTGATATTGAATGGTTTGCCTAGGAAATGAACTGAGATCATTCTGTCACTTTTGAGACTGCACCAAGTACTGCATTTTAGAGTCTTCTGTTGACTATGAGGGCTCCTCCATTTCTTCTAAGTGATTCTTACCCACAGTAGTAGATATGAAGGTCATTTGAATTAAATTCACCCATTCTGGTTCATTTTAGTTCAGTGATTCCTAAGATGTTACTGTTCAGTCTTGCCATTTCCTCTTTGACCACATCCAATTTACCTTGATTCATGGACCTAACATTCCAGGTTCCTATGCAATATTGTTTTTTACAGCATCAGACTTCAGAAATGAAGCCATTTCTGCTTTGGCCCAGTCGCTTCATTCTTTTTGGCGCTATTAGTAATTGCCCTCCACTCTCACCCAGTAGCATATTGGACACCTCTGACCTGGGGGGCTCATCTTCTAGTGTCAAATCTTTTTGCCTTTTCGTACAGTTCATGAAGTTCTCACGGCAAGAATACTGGAGTGATTTGCCATTTTCTCCTCCCTCGGACCACGTTTTGTCAGAACTCTTCACTATGACCTATCCGTCTTGGGAGGCCTGCACAATATGGCTCATCTTTTCATTGTGTTACCCAAGCCCCTTTGCCACAACTAGGCTGTGATCCATGAAGGAATAACGTCAATGTGGACCTGGGATAGTCTTGTCTTTGGGTCGGGTGCCATTTATACAGTCCCTTTGTTACCATAAGTGTCAGGACTCCTGTGGGATCTGTGCTTGGACTGGGGTGGGTGGGGCTGAAGGATATGTGCACACGGACACGCACTTAAGTCCATAAAGTGCGTTTCAGTAAGCGGCTTGAACAAGGAACTGATTAAATTACAGTGTAGTCATCTGATGGATGTTATGCTTCCTTTAAAATTGGAAAGAATTTTAATGACATGGGAAAATGTTCACTATGTGACATGAGGTAAAAAAGTCAGGACCCTGATACGTGCCATGTGGTGGTGATGACAGAGGAGAGGTGGTCACATGTAAATGCTGACTGCCACTTTGTCCCCACAGTATTCCAGACCTACAGCTTCGGGATGCTTTTATCTCATTAACTTTTGCTTCTCTACAGCTTTCAGATCTCTTACAGGGAACATCTGTGGCTTACAAATGGATTGAATAGAGTTATTCGGACAGTTTGTGCCCAGCATCTGGTCTAGAATGAGCTGCGGGTAATGGCCAAGCGTGCTCTGAGGAGAGCCCAAACCGGCCACAGGAGGGGGCACAGCCCCAGGTCCTGCAACTTACGGTATTTCCCCCCCACCCCCGCAAGTTTGCAGTCTGGACCAGCCACGCAGCACTTCCTTACGGGAAGGCCCTAGAGGTGGCAAGGTCCCAGGAGATGCCTGCTGCAGAGCGCCCATTGTCACCACGGCCGGTTTATGACATGGGGAATAAACAAGCCTTTACCTTTCACCAAAGCACTCGGGTTGTTATTTAGGGTGGACACCCCACTGCTTTATGCTAGGCCCAGCGCGGAGCTCCTATAAATAGAAAGCCTGAGGGCGGCACCCGGGAAGGTCGCTCAAGAGGCCCCGGTCCCCCGTCTCGGGACCTTGGGAGGCTTGCTTAACTTTTATGAACCCACGGCCGTCCTCACATTGCTGTCCTGTGAGTAACCGCGTGAGCACCAAGTCTCAGCATGCAGGGCAGCCGCCCAGGTCCCCTCCCAGAGGGGCCAGGGCCCCCACCCTCACTGGGAAGGTTTGAAGCCCCACCTTAGGAAGGCAGCAAACTGCACCCGGTGATGGTCACTGGGCCAGGAGGCGGGACACCCAGGGTGTCCGCAGCTGTGGGTCCGCGAGCTCTCCGCAAACAACTCTGCCCTGGGGCCCCGCCCCAGCTCCCGCCACACACAGCAAGCCGTGTCCCTGTTCCTGGGGCCCGCACCCAGCTCCTTTCAGAGAAGACACCAGCCACGTGGTTAAGGACTGGACCAGATCTTCTCTTGAGCACGAACCAAACCCAGACGTGCCTCCTGCTGGACCAGATGAAGGGCAACAGCTGTGTCCTGTGGATTCTTCCGGTTCAGAACATCTGCTTTAAAGGACAAGCATGCAGGCTCAGTCGTGTCCGACTCTTTACGACCCCATGGTCTTTAGCCCGCCAGGCTCCTCTGTCCATGTGATGCTCCAGGTGAGAATGCTGGAGTGGGTTGCCATTCCCTTCTCCAGGGGATCTTCCCAACCCAAGGATCAAACCTGTGTCTCCTGCATTGGCAGGCGCATTCTTTACCACTCAGTCACGGAGCAGCCCAGTGTAAAGGACATAACCACCAATACTTGTAGGGAAAAATTAGCCAGAAATGGGAATGAGTGGGAATGGGTGGCCAGGGGCTCACTGCCTGGCAGGAAGCTGGTGGTGCTGGGGCCTTGGTGTCCCTAGGGCGAATCTCTCCTCTCCAAGGTGCCTGGGCCACGTGCAGCCAAGATGCGCGTCAGGCAGAGGGCAGCATGGACACTCAGGGATGTGGCCAGCAGACCAGGGGTGAGCCCAGCACAGGTTGGGTTCCACCTCTTGGAAGTGCCCAGGGCAGTGCCCTGGGGCCCTCCTGCGCTGGAGGGTGAGGGGACAGGAGAAGACCTCTAACTTCTCCACTGCTTATCACAGAGACACACCTCTCTATCCTCCCTAAGCTGAGGATGGTAAGATGTTGAGAAGTGGTATGTGGGGGACTTTGATGCTGAAAAGAAAGGTACAGCCATGCATCTGTCTTCCTGTGGAGTTTGGGGGTGTCTTTCCTCTCTGTGACCAAGTGGAGAAGTGAGGTGAGGATTCAGGTTTCTGGAGAACAGAGTTGCCTGGGAGCCTGACCTCTGGGCCCCTGGGACCTCTCTGCATCAGGGGTCAGCAGGAGGGGCAGAGAGCCCACGCCCCGGACTCTGGGAGGTCCCTATCCAGGCTCCGTCCTCTTGACCTTGCACCTTCCCTCCCCACTTGAGGATGGGGTGGTGGCCCTTGTGTGCCTTTCAGGGACCCCAGGACTCCTGGAGCTTCTGGTGGAGGGTACTCAGTGGTGATCTCTGGATTCTGACTTCCTACCCTTAATTCAGATTGAGTGTAAAAACCTTGTGAAAATAAAGAGAAGGAACATGGGTATTCCCACGATACAGGAAAGCGATTAGGACGACAGTGTTCCTTCTGAGCAGCAGGTCAAAAAGGAGGGAGAAGGAGGCAGGAAGCGAGGGACCTCAGGGCTGGCGGCCTGGCAAGGAAGTGACCCGCCTGCCACCTGCTGGACAGCCACTGCTTCCCAGGGCAAAGGCTGAGGGCAAGGCCAGCAGAGCAGCCGCTGTGCCCACAGGTTACAGCCTGGCTGGGATGCCAACCAGCTCCCACAGCGGCACTGACGCGCACTCAGCAGCCGTGCTGGAGGAAAAGGGCAGAGCTCGGCGACTCCCTGGTCGTCTCCCCCTTGCTGAGATCCCGCCCTGCCCGGACCACCACCCGCCCTGCCCGGACCACCCGCCCTGCCCGCACCACCCACCCGCCCTGCCCGGACCACCACCCGCCCTGCCCGGACCACCCACCCTGCCTGACCACCCACCCGCCCTGCCCGGACCACCACCCGCCCTGCCCGGACCACCACCCGCCCTGCCGGACCACCCACCCTGCCCGGACCACCCCGCCCTGCCCGGACCACCCGCCCTGCCTGACCACCCGCCCTGCCCGGACCACCCGCCCACCCTGCCCACACCACCCGCCCTGCCCAGAACACCACCCGCCCTGCCCACACCACCCGCCCTGCCCGGACCACCACCTGCCCTGCCCGGACCACCACCCGCCCTGCCCACACCACCCGCCCTGCCGGACCACCCGCCCTGCCCGACCACCCACCCGCCCTGCCGGACCACCCGCCCTGCCCGGACCACCACCTGCCCTGCCCGGACCACCACCTGCCCTGCCCACACCACCCGCCCTGCCGGACCACCCGCCCTGCCCGGACCACCACCTGCCCTGCCCGGACCACCACCCGCCCTGCCCGGACCACCACCTGCCCTGCCCGGACCACCACCCGCCCTGCCCGGACCACCACCCGCCCTGCCCACACCACCCCCCTGCCGGACCACCACCCGCCCTGCCCGCACCACCACCCGCCCTGCCGGACCCACCCGCCCTGCCCGGACCACCACCTGCCCTGCCCACACCACCCGCCCTGCCCAGAACACCCCCCGCCCTGCCCAACCACCCACCCTGCCCGACCACCCGCCCTGCCCGGACCACCACCTGCCCTGCCCACACCACCTGCCCTGCCCGGACCACCCACCCGCCCTGCCTGACCACCCGCCCTGCCCACACCACCCACCCTGCCCGGACCACCACCCGCCCTGCCCGACCACCCGCTCTGCCCGACCACCCACCCGCCCTGCCCGCACCACCCGCCCTTCCCGGACCACCACCCGCCCTGCCTGGAGGGGATGGTGGAAGCTACAGGGAACCCAGAGAGAACACACAGTCCCTTGACTCGTGGCAAAGGTACTTCCCAGGTCACAGGGAAAGGATGGTCGTTGTGAGTCTAGCACACTGAGACCGAGTGGGTGTCTATTTGGAAAAAAGCCTAGGTATCTATTGGGAAAGATTTCTTACACAGGACACAAAATACACTAACCGTGAAACACAGACAAAACTGACTGCATTGAAAGAAAACTTTCCTATGCACTCAGAAGACATGGTTTTAAGGGAGGAAAGGCTGGAGATGGGAAGGCCTGTGACATACGTGGGTAAAAAAAGGGTCAGTGTCAGTTACATAAAGAGCTCCCAGAGTCGGCCACTGCTGAGCAAGTGAGTATGTGTGTGCGTGCGCACACATACACACACATACACACAAGTAGAGCAATGAGGGTGAATCAGAAGCTCAGCAGTGCAGTCGTCATCACGGAAACCCCAATACCCAGTGAATAAACATGTAAACAGACACCAGCAATCAAGCAAATGCAAACAAAACCAAAGCGAGATACCACTTTGCAGAAAGTCTGAAATGCAAAGACCTGCTCACCCCTGAGCTTCTAGAACCTGGGGTGAGGGAATTCTCTGCCGGGCTGGTGGGGCCAGGAGTGGGGTGTCTCTGGCCACAAACTCCCAGCTCAAACCCAGCAGGCATGCAGCATGGCTGTGTTTCCCCAGAAGAGCTCTCACACCAGGGACAGCCCCACCCGGACCAGCTGGTCACAGGCAGACCCCAACCCAAGGGTGACCCGGCGCCTGCCTTTGGCTGATGGACCGCCTCCCCAGAGGTCTGGGAGGTGTTGGGCATGCAGCCACCTGCCATCCTCGTGGGCCCATGCACAGTCTGCCCCCTAGCAACAGCCCCCGACCTTCTACCTGCCACCAGGGTCACGAGCAGGGTCTGCACCCACCCTGGTCCCCCGGGGGGTCAGGAGACCACCATGTCTTCTCCACCCAGGGCCTCGCTTCCCCCTGCCCTGAGTCCTCAGGACCAACCCCACTCTGTCCCTTCTCTCCATCCGTGCCCTCTCCTCCAGACTCCCTCCCTTCACCACTGTGTGTGGGCCCACAGGGGACTGTCCTAGATTGTCCCTGAAAGCCCGGGTCCCCACCTACACTGCCCGCTGCCAGGCCACGCCCCCAGGCCACACCCCCATCCCCAGCACACTTGCTCCGGGCTGGCCGCGCCCCGCTCTGTGGTCACTCCCCCAGAGCTGCCAGGAGGAGATGCACTCAGGCCCTTCCCGGGCCCTCTGCTCGGGAGTTCTGGCGCCCTCCCACCTGGCCCCTGGCTACCCCAGCCTCGCCACCCTGGTCCCACCAACCCTAGCCCCGCCCTGAATGGGCACCTCCTGTCGCTGACACCCAGGCCTGCTCTGGCCACCACCTCATGCCCCGCCCACGAGTGTCCCCCACGTTTCCCTCCGCGGTCTCCCATTTTCCACGCCGTCACCCTGGGGCCCCCTTGGCAAACTGCCCCGAGTTGAAGTGGATCCTGGGCCCTCCTACTGACTGCGTCCTTCACCTGCCGGCCTGGGCTCAGCTCCCTCCTCGGAGGACCCCATCCACGTGTGGATGCGCTGTGTGGCCTCTGTGGAAGACAAGGCTTCCGCCGGAGTCCCCTTGGTCTCCTTCCACCGCTTCTCCGAGACACTGTCTGCCCGCAAAGCCGGTCCTCCGGCCCTCAGAGGAGGGCAGCCAGCAGCCAGGATGGCCTGTCTCCCTTGGCCTGCCCAGGGACCTCCCGCCCAGCGTGGCCTGTCTGCACTCACCGCTGTCCGGGTGCTATCATGCTGGCCAAGAGTCCCCGTTGAGCTGCCAGCCGACGGTCGGGGCCTCCTGTGTCTGGGCCCCTCCTGCTCCAGCGGGGGCCGTGCAGTCACATCTGGACTTGGGGAGCGCCGCGTGTGCCCCGAGGGCTCTGGCCACGCTGCACCACCCCACATCCCGCCTGGGAGCGACACGGCCCCAGCCCCCTGAGGCCAGGGGCAAGACCACGGGGCTCAGTCCCTTACCAGCCCCAGGCCATTCATCGTGCGGACATGGGCCCGGCCAGGCCTCTCCAGGCTCTCGCCGGGACCCCGGGGGCCGGCCATCTGCCTCAGCGGCAGGCAGGTGGGCGCGCATGTGCTCCTGCCCACGGAGCTTTCTGAGGCCGGGGAGCCCTGCATCTTGTCAGCGTCCCCTCTATGAGCAGAGCATCCCAGCCTCGTTTCTTCACCGTCCTGGGCCCTCAGGACTCGGCTGCCTGAGGGCCAGAAACAATAGGAAGGGCGTGTGCTCGCGGACAGCCGGCGGGCCGGGAGGGACCCTCAGCCACCCACAGCCACGCAGGCACACCACGCGCGCCGGGGGTGACCGCCCCACGCAGACCACAGCCCTGTGGGGCGTGTTCTGGCCAAGTGACCCCCACGTGCGAAGGGGTCGCAGGACTCAGGCAGGACGGTCTGTCTGGTCTTAACTGATGTGTCAGTTTTTAATTTAATTTAATACTGTAGCCCTGAAGTTCCATTTTCCCTCAGAGCTGAGTGACTGATTCTGTACACTTCTACCAAAAGCTGCGTGCTTATAAGGAATAATCGCACTTCAGGCTCCACCAGTTTAAGTCTGTGGGAATACGGGGCGGCTGCCATTCATCCTCTCCTCCTCAGCATAAGAGCAGCCCAGTGCACGTGCCCAGAGGGGACGCCGGGGAGACCCTGGGCCGTGGCCCCACCGAGCCCCCGGCTCTGACAGCTGGCACGTCCACCAGGACAGGGCCCGTGCACTCAGAGTCCCCGCTCCTCCAAGGGTCCCCGAAGCCCAGCAGCCTCACTGGCTCAGCCCCAACCCCACAGCTCCAGGCGGGGGCGCCAAGTGGCCTTGGGGGCCCACCTGCTGTTCCCGAAAGCAGTGCTGACCCGCGATCCCCACAAGGCACAGGAAGCCGAGGACCACAGCGAGGACCTCCACACACTCTGGGAGGCCCGCCCCACGGGCAGGAGCGGACCCAACCCGACACACGCGCTCACCCAGGACAGACCACAGAGCCACGAGGGTCCACGCAGTCACGAGGGAGGGGGCCCGCTCGGAGAGCCACTGCAGGCTGGCCACAGAGGCCCCACCGCTGCTGTTCTGGGGGGCGGCGGGCACCAGCCCCGGCCCCGAGCTGGCGAGCACCCGCGTGTGCCCGGTGTCCAACAGACAGCCCAGCGTCACCAGGCACATGGGCCAGAGTCCTGGGCCCTCAGGCTGGACGAGGGACACCCACGGTGCTACCCCGGGCTCAGGATGTCCAGCTGTGGCTGCCCACAGCTCTGGGAGACTCCACCTGCTTCTTTCAGGCCAATTTATCCAAAACCAAACCTTTTCCCCACCCTGCTTCTGCTGACTACATGCTCGCCCTGCACCAGCCATCTCCGGAAAATCTCCTGGCTCCTTCCTCACCCTTTGCACTGGCCGTGAGTGTGCCTGCAGGCATTCACAGCCCTTGCAGGGAGCCCACTTCCCTGCACTGGGAGATAAATGGCCAGCCCCACCCATCAGGAGACTGGTCAGCCCATCACATGAAATAGGAGCAACAGGATTTGATTGGTGTTTTATCAGGTGCCCCGGTCTCTGCCTGGAGTACTGCCCCGGGATGGGGGCGCACCACACCTGATGACACTCCCTGCAGGCCCAGCACCGGGCCGTGGGGTTCTCCCTGCGGGATCTGCAGCTGGGCATGTGTGTCACAAACCTCCCTGTCTCCTCGGGTGCCCCAGGACCTCTGCTCCTGCTGGACCCCCTTCCTCCACGCCGGGCTCAGGTTCCTGGGCCCCCATCCCAGCTCCTCCTCCTATGTCCCTGTGCCCACTGCGAGTGAAGACCCCTGGCCGGGGCCCGGGAGGTGGGCTGGGGACCAAGGCCTGGCCTGGCACACGGTGTCGGAACTGTCAAGGTGGGGGGGCACCCACGCGGTGACCCTGCCTGAGGCTGTTGGAGCCCCCGGGAGAGGAGGGTGCCGGAGGTGAGGGGCAGACTTGTTCCCAGAGGGATCAAATGTTGTGAGTACCTTGAGGACAAGGGGACCTGACGCTTCAACTGTCAGCACAGAGAGTTGCAGATTTCAGGAGAGAAAACAACGATGAACTCTGACTCGGATTGGAACTGATGGTACCTGTTCAAGTGCCTCATTTTCAAAACGTACAGGTGGATGCAGACATCGCTGGAGAGGCAGCAGGCTGTAAAAGGTAACAAAGATCACGGCATCCGGTCCCATCATTCATGACGAGTAGATGGGCAAACAATGAAAACAGTGACAGACTTTATTTTTTTGGGCTCAAATATCACTGCAGATGGTGACTGCAGCCATGAAATTAAAAGACACTTACTCCTTGACAGAAAAGTTATGACCAACTTAGACAGCGTATTAAAAAGCAGAGAGATTACTTTGCCAACAAATGTCTGTCTAGTCAAGGCTATGGTTTTTCCAGTAGTCATGTATGGATGTGAGAGTTGGACTGTAAAGAAAGCTGAGTGCTGAAGAATTGATGTTTTTTAACTGTGTGGTGTTGGAGAAGACTCTTCAGAGTCCCTTGGGCTGCAAGGAGATCAAGCCAGTCCATCCTAAAGGAAATCAGTCCTGAATATTCATTGGAAGGACTGATGCTAAAGCTGAAACTCCAACACTTTGGCCACCTGATGCGAAAGAACTGATTCATTGGAAAAGACCCTGATGCTGGGAGAGATTGAGGGCAGGAGGAGGAGGGGACGACAGAGGATGAGATGGCTGGATGGCAGCACTAACTCAGTGGACATGAATCTGAGTAAACTCCGGAAATTGGCGATGCACAGGGAGTCTGGCGTGCTGCAGTCTGTGGGATCACAGAGAGTCAGACATGACTGAGCAACTGAACTGAACTGGACTGCAGATGTAACAGCCTGTCTGCGCCCTGCCTAGGAGCAGGGCACCTGGGGAGGGACCCACAGCCTGAGACCCCCAAGCAGGCCCTGTGCCCAGACCTGGGTTTCTGAGACGGTCCTCACCAGAGGAGCCGGGAGCCACCTGGGGGATGAATGATCGGGCTGGGGCGAGGGAGGCACAGGGGCCGGAAATCTTGGGTCAGAGAGTGAGGAGCTGTTTAAGAGAGGCGGGGCCACGTGCGAGGAGCATGAGCCGCCGTGGACGGCCTGCCCCGGCTGACTCTGGGACAATTCGGTCATGAAAATAAAGAGTGACAGGGATGAATTAAAACCCCCTGAATGTGACCAGCATACATGAGCCCAGATTTGCAGAAAAGAAGACACAGAAAATTTGAGGACTAAGAGCTCATGTGCTGTAACTAAAGATGCTGCATGTGCAGCTAAGACCTGGCACAGCCAAATAAATAAATAAAAATCGATGTTTTCTAAAAACCGTGAAACTGTAGCTTAATTAGCTTGCAAGAGCCGACTCATTGGAAAAGCCCCTGGTGCTGGGAAAAGTTGAAGGCAAAGGGAGAAGAGGGTGACAGAGGATGAGATGCTTGGATGGCATCACAGATTCAATGGACATGAACTTGAGCAAACTCTGGGAGATGATGGAGGACAGGGAAACCTGATGTGCTGCATCCATGCAGTCTGACTCACAAAGAGCCGGACACAGCTTAGTGATTGAACAACAGCAACAGCAACCAACAATAGCAGCTTGCATGTTTGTTGGGTGGATCTAGGCAGCCTGTTGTGTTTCTACACTGTAACTGAAGCAGAAGTTATATGTAGGTCTTTTTCTAGACCATTTGAGAGTAAATCGTAAACTAGATGTCTCTTCATCCCTCTGTTTATTCGAGTCAGGATGCTAATTCAATTCACGACCACACTTTGGTCCTCAGATTCCATATGTCCTTCAGTGGAGACTCCAGCCCCAAGCTGAGCATTGTTTTAGCTGTCACCCTTGACAGTTCCAGTTCTTTTATTTTGCAGAAAGTCCCTGACTTGGGTTTGCTGGGGGGACTCCTCAGGACTAGAAGCAGGTCCCAGGACTGTGACAGGAGGTCCCTGGGTTGGGGCCAACTTCCCCACAAGCTCTGCCTGGCAGGACTCCCGCTCCCTAAGGAGACACTGGTGCAATTTATGTCAGGGAATGCTTGCCGCTATTCTCTTCTAGGGCGTTTGTGGGTTTGTGTCTTTTGTTTGCCTTTGAGCCATTTCGAGTTTATTTCTGTGGGTGGTGTGAGAAAGTTCTAACTTCATTGATTCACATATGGCTGTCCAGCTTTCCCAACACCACTTACTGAAGACTGTCCTTTTCCTATCTTATGTTCTTGCCTTCTCTGTCAAAGATTAGTTGGCCATAGGTGCCTGAGTTTGTTTCTGGGCCCTCTCTTCTGTTCCATGGAGCTGTGTGTCTGTTTTCATGCCAGGGCCACACTGCTTTGATGACGACAGCTTTGTAGTGTTGTCAGAAATCTGAGAGGGTTATGCCTCCAGCTTTGTTCTTTTCCCTTAAGATGGCTTTGGCAATCCTGCATCTTTTGTAGTTCCATTAAATTTTAGGATTATTTGTTCAAGTTCTGTAAAAAATGTCATGGGTAATTTGACAGGGAAAGCATTAAACCTGTCAATTGATCAGATAGTCTGAGTGAAGGATTTTCTGGGTAACTATTACAGATAACAGCCAGGGATATTCTGGGAAGGGAATAGCCATGAGGGGATAACTCTATCATATTAAGATGTATTACAAAGTTTGGATAAGCAGGCCAAGCTCCAGGGCACAAAAGATCAATCCATGGAGGAGTGAAAGTCTGGCAGAAGATGCTCAAATCTGAGGAAAAATAATGTTGCAGCACAGTTGGCTTCAGAAGCTTGGGGCCACCTCAGTGACCGGTCACTTGTGGGGTGAAAACTGGGTGTCTGGGGGACCCACTCTTCATGTGAACCTCATTTATCCCTTTTGACTTTCCTACCATATGTGTGTTTTCTGCTTAAATAAATAAAACATGCCTCCTCTGGTGCAGACACATGAAAAGGAGGTGGTTGCCGGGGCGCAGAGGGCAGGGCTGGCTCAGCTGTTAGGTGAGATCCTCTCAAGTCAGGACGCCATGCTCATCACCCCGTACCCTCCTCTGAACTGAGCCAGCTGCCCCAGCAATCATGAGTCATTATGTTGTTACATAACTTCTTTCTTGCTTGCTTTTTTTTTCTCAAAAGCAGCTTTATTGAGACATAATTCACACGCCATGTAGTTAGTCTGCTTGAAGTCTGTGTTGTGTTGGTTTTTAGAGCATTCCTGGTCATGCATCCCTCTCCACAATTTATTTTAGACCCTTTATTCCCCCAGAGAAACCCTGCTCCCCCAGGCCTCCCCTTGCAATGCTCCCTCCCCAGCCCCTGCATGACCAGTCTGCTCCCCGTCTCTGTGGGTTTGCCTGTTTGGGGCATTTTGTGAGAAGAGACTGCAGCCAGGTGGCCTGGGGCCTCGTTCTCTCCTGCAGCAGGATGTCTCCAGGGTTCACCCGTGCTCAAGGGGGTGTCAGCGCTTCATTTATTTTTATTCCAAGTGATATTCCACTGTGTGGACGGACTCATTTACTAGTCTACAGCCATTTGGGTTGTTTCTACTTTGGCTATTGTAAGTTAATATCAGTGTGAGCAGCCACATATGAGTTTTTTATGTGGAGAATATATATTTAGGAGAGGATATCACACAATTTATTGGTTACTCCTATCCCTCCAAGCAAGCTTCCCAAGGGGCTGAGTGGTAAAGAATCCACCTGCTAATGCAGCAGACGCAGGAGACACAGGTTCCATCCCTGGGTCAGGAAGATCCCCTGGAGAGGGAAATAGCAGCCCACTCCAGTATTTTTGACTGGAAAATCCCATGGACAGAGGAGCCTGGTGGGCTGCAGTCCATGGGGTCATAAAGGGTTGGACACAACTGAGCACAATCATTTATTCTTCCAAACAAGGCTTAATTTCCTCAACCACTTTTTCTTTCAAATTTTTTACTGTGGTAAAATACATATGACATAAAATTTCCCGTTTTAGCCAGTTTTAAGTGTTCACTGGTATCGCCACTGTCTACCTCTGCAACTCTTCATTGCGGGGAACTGAAAGTGTTTAAACAATTGTTTATTGTCCCCAAAACAACACAGCCCTTCCCCCGCCCCAGCCCGGCCCCACGAGCCCACCTTCCGCACCCATGACTTGGCTCCTCTCAGTACCTGATGTTATGAAACCAAGCAGCCTTTGTCCCCGTGCCTGGCTCACTTCTCGGAGGGCAGCGTCCTCAAGCTGGTGGTGTTGGAGCCTGTGTCAGACGGTCCTTCCGTCTCAAGGCTGAGCGAGGCTCCGCCGTGGGCTGGTTTGGTCTCGGCCCGCCAACACTGACGCACCTCCAGGGAGGCCCGGGTTTCCCTGGGCCATACGGAGCCCCACAGACAGTTCCCGGAGACAGGCTGTGGCCACGCCGGCCCGTGTGGCCTCACTGATGGCAGGACACCCACAGCGATGTCCACCAGGGAGCCCTGAGAGGACGGCCCACCCCTCACGGGTCCTGGAGGACCCATGGCACGGGCACAGCGAGGTCACAGGTCACGGGGAGAGGCTGGGTCGGGCTCTGCCTTTGTGGGGGTGAGGGTGGGCCTGGCGTTCGGGGGTTCACTCTTCAGCGGTGAATTGAAAGCAGAAGGGTGGGAGTTAGGACACAGAGGGGAGAGGGGGGTCGCTGAGGGGGTCCGCTGTGTGGGTCACAGGGCGTTCAGGAAGGGGATGCTCAGGGTGGGGATGGTTGGCCCGGCTCCTCACTGGGCAGTCCTGCTGATGACCCTACTGCAGTGTGCTCATCTGGGGACCGCCTCGCAGCAAAGGCTGTCCACCTAAGGAAGAAACAGAAACTATTACTCAAGCCGAGGTGAGGATGACCACCCAGGAAGAGCCTCTCAGAAAGCTGACTGGCCATCAGAGGTCAGCCCACAGCTACGTGGGTTTCTGAGACAGGCTCTGTGTGATGTGACACAGGTCGTTTGCACAATCCAAGTCTGTGAGGACAAGGTGGGGGTCCTGGTGACCTGCACAAGACCAAGAAGGAATGCTATCTCCGCGGAGCTGTCTTGCTGGTGCTGGGAGAACGTCACTCTTTGAAGCTGAGCAGGAGTCCCTACTAAAGGGGAGGTGGGTCGATGCAGATACAGACGCATGCTGTGCGGGGTCGGGGGAAGGCAGAGGAGGCAAAGGCAGACTCTTCTCATCTCCCCGTAAAATGTGGATTTTATTTCATAGGCCAGAGAAACAGGCTGTCAGGCAAGCTATGCCAACTGAAAAAATGCACAGCCTAGAAGCTGAGAATCGTTTCATTTGGGGACACTCCTGAGGACTAGAGCCCAGGAGACAGGCTCTCAGTAGCTCTGAGACTGATTTCAAGAAGTTGGGAGGAGCCAGGATGTATTGGAGTTTTTTGAAAAAATAAAAGAGTGTGGTCAAGCCTCAGAATATGACTGCTAGTCACAAAACCAGATATCTTAGATTAATGAATTCAGCACTCCCTCTGGGCTCACTGAAGTCATTCCTCTGGTGTGTACCTTGTTATGCACCTAGAGCCAGAATCCTGCCTTTTTCCACCCTGAAAGCCCTTGGGATACCCTGCTGGAGCTGGTGGACAGCTGTGATGTGACAGCTTGATGGCCGCAACTCCCTTCATTCATGGCAGGTGACATTTCTCGCCCACAGTTACAATGCAGAGAACAGGTTTCGATCCATTCATTTGTTGATGATCACTTGATACGCTGCTGCGCTCAGTCTGCTACTGTTTGTGAAGGATTTCCATAAGGGACTTTGCAAGTGTGCTGAGTTGCTTCAGTTGACCCTTTGCAACCGCATAGACTGTAGCCTGCCAGGCTCTTCTGTCCATGGGGTTTTCCAGGCACGAACACTGGAGTGGGATGCCATTTCCTCCTCCAGGGGATCTTCCCGACCCAGGGATCGAATCGAAGCCTCTTATGTTTCCTGCATTGCCAGGTGCGTTCTTTACCACTAGCACCACCTGGGAAGCCCGTAAGGACACTGGGCTGGAGTTTTTTATTATCTAGGTCTTGTCTGGCTCAGCTGTCAGGTAATGCTGTCCTTATAGAAGAGTAAGGATATGTCTCCTTCTCTTCGGTCTTTTTTGGAAAAGTGTGAAAAGGATTGGTCTTAGCTCTTTGAATGTTTGATAGTTGGAGAATTCACTGGGATCAACCATTGAGTGCTTGGGCTGATTTTCTTTGCTGAGAGCTGTTTAATTTACTGATTCAATCTCCTTCTTAGGATAACCTTGAGTCTATTCAGGTTTTCTGTTCAGTATTTCTTGATGGCTGCGGTTTCGTGTTTCTAGGAATTTGCACTTCATCTGGTTAACCAGCTTGTTGGTGTGCATTGCTCACAGTACTCTCTTAAAATCCTTTTTGTTTCTGTAGAATTAGTAGTGATGTCCCTACTTTAACTTCTGACTTTAGCATTTGAGTCTTCCGTTTTCCGTAGTTCATCTAGGTAAGATCTGTCAATTGTTGATCTTTTCAAAGAGCTACCTTTTGTTTATTTCTGCTTTGTTTTTCTATTTGCTGGTCTGTTTATCTCTGTTCTGATTTTTACTATTTCTTTCCTCTAGCTGCTTTGGGTTTAGCTTTTTCTCTGTAGTCTGTTTAATTTGAGAAATGGAATATTTGCTTCCATATCAGTAAATGAAAAACATAATAGTCATCAGTGATTTCAGCCCTTCGAACAGAGCTGGTGAGCCCTGAGAGAGCCCAGGGGAGAAGAACCGCTGCCGTCTAGCGCCCTAGATGCAGCGCCTCCCCCAGGGAGCCTGAGTGGGCTTAGGCTATAAGCACAGGGGGCGGGTCCAGGGAGCTGAGGTGCCTATCAGAGGAACAGTTTCAGTGAGCCCAGACTCTTGCATCCTCCCAAGTATAGAAAAGCGCTAAATCCCTTAGCTTGGGATATCTGGTTTTCCTTAATTAACAATAATCTGGATGTTCCTGCCACTTGTCCTTTGTTGCGAAAACTGCTATATATCCAAGTTCCCCCCACACCTCCTCAAAGCAACTCCTCAGACCTATCTGAAACACTGTTTCCTGCGCTGCAGTCTTCAGTTTGACCCAAATAAAACTTAACTCACAACTCTCACAGTGTGCAGTTTTCCCCCCAACAAATTGCAAAATTAAGTTCTTGATTTGAAATTTATCTTCTTTCTAAAATGTGTTTATAGTCATATCCACTTAGCAGCATGTCAACAAAAAACAAAAAGTACATTCACAACCTAAAAGTTGAGAAGTATGTTTTATTCAGTGGGCATTCTAAGGACTTCAGGCCCAAGAGACTGCATCTCGAGTGGCCCAGAGAGACCTGCTCCAGCAAGGGGACCGAGATATATGGAGCTCTGCAGGAAAGGGTGGGGGTAGGGACAAAAGACTCAGTTCAGTGCAGTCACTCAGTCGTGTCCAACTCTTTGCAACCCCGTGGATTGCAGCATGCCAGGCCTCCCTGTCCATCACCAACTCCCAGAACTTACTCAAACTCATGTCCATCGAGTCGGTGATGCCATCCAACCATCTCATCCTCTGTCATCCCCTTCTCCTCCTGCCTTCAATCTTTCCCAGCATCAGGGTCTTTTCCAGTGAGTCAGTTCTTCACATCAGGTGGCCAAAGTGTTGGAAGTTCAGCTTCAGCATCAGTCCTTCCAATGAATATTCAGGACTGATTTCCTTTAGCATGGACTGGTTGGATCTCCTTGCAGTCCAAGGGACTCTTAAGAGTCTTCTTCAACACCACAGTTCAAAAGCTTTAATTCTTCGGCACTCAACTTTCTTTATAGTCCAACTCTCACATCCATACATGACTACTGGAAAAACCATAGCTTTGACTATATGGACCTTTCTTGGCAAAATAATGTCTCTGCTTTTTAATATGCTGTCTAGGTTGGCCATAGCTTTTCTTCCAAGGAGCAGGCATCTTATAATTTTATGGCTGCAGTCACCATCTGCAGTGATTTTGGAGCCCAAGAAAATAAGGTCTGTCACTGTTTCCATTTTTTCCCCATCTATTTGCCATGAAGTGATGGGACCAGATGCCATGATTTTAGTTTTCTGAATGTCGAGTTTTTTTTTTTTTTTAATTTTTTTTTAAAGTTCATATTTATTTATTTGGCTGTGCTGGGCCTTAGTTGTGGCATGTGGGATCTAGTTTCCTGACCAGGGATCAAACCCAGGGCCCCTGCATTGAGAGCACAGAGTCTTTAGCCACTGGACTACCAGGGGAATCCCCTGAGTGTTGAATTTTAAGCTAACCTTTTCACTCTCCTCTTTCACTTTCATCAAAAGACTCTTTAGATCTTCTTTGCTTTCTTTCGTAAGAGTGGTGCCAACTGTGTATCTGAGGTTATTGATATTTCTTCCAGCAATTTTGATTCCAGCCTGTGCTTCATCCAGCCCAGCATTTCACATGATGTACTCTGCATATAAGTTGAATAAGCAGGCTGACAACATACAACCTTGACATACTCCTTTCACTATTTGGAACCAGTTGATTGTTCCATGTCCAGTTCTAACTGTTGCTTCTTGACCCACATACAGATCAGGAGGCAGGTAAAGTGGTCTGTATTCCCATCTCTTTATGAATTTTCCACAGTTTGTTGTGATCCACACAGTCAACAGCCTTGGCATAGTCAATACAGCAGAAGTAGATGTTTTTCTGGAACTCTCTTGCTTTCTCTGTGACCCAGTGGATATTGGCAATTTGATCTCTGGTTCCTCTGCCTTTTCTAAATCCTTCTTGAACATTTGGGAGTTCACGGCTCACGTACTATTGAAGACTGGCTTGGAGAGTTTTGAGTCAACAAAAGAGTCCAAAAAGCAGTGCTGCTGCTACTGCTAAGTCACTTCAGTCGTGTCCGACTCTGTGCAACCCCGTCCCTGGGATTCTCCAGGCAAGAACACTGGAGTGGGCTGCCACTTCCTTCTCCAATGCATGAAAGTGAAAAGTGACAGTGCAGTCACTCAGTCATGTCCGACTCTCCACGACCCCATGGACTGCAGCCCACCAGGCTCCTCCGTCCATGGGATTTTCTAGGCAAGAGTACTGGAGTGAGGTGCCATTGCCTTCTCCGCCAAAAAGCAGTACTTGGGTGCAATTTCAAAAGTGACAGAATGATCTCTGCTCCTTTCCAAGGCAAACCATTCAACATCACAGTAATCCAAGTCTATGCCCCAAGCAGGAATGCTGAAGAAGCTGAACATTTCTGTGAAGACCTACAAGATGTCCTAGAACTAACACCAAAAAAAGATGTCCTTTTCATCATGGGGGACTGGAATGCAAAAGTAGAAAGTCAAGAAATACCTGGAGTAACAGGCAAATTTGGCCTTTGAGTACAAAATGAAGCAGGGCAAAGACTCACAGAGTTTTGCTAAGAGAACACACTGATCATAGCAAACACCCTCTTCCAACAACACATAAGAAGACTCTACACATGGACATAACCAGATGGTGAATAATGAAATCACAGTGATTATATTCTTTGCAACCAAAGATGGAGAAGTTCTATATGGTCAGCAAAAACAAGACCAGGAGCTAACTGTGGCTCAGATCATGAACTCTTTATTGCCAAATTCAGACTTAATTGAAGAAAGTAGGGAAAACCACTAGACCATTCAGGTATGACCTAAATCAAATCCCTTATGATTATACAGTGGAAGAGAGAAATAGATCTAAGGGACTAGATCTGATAGACAGAGTGCCTGATGAACTGTGGATGGAGGTTCATGACATTGTACAGGAAACAGGGAGCAAGACCATCCCCAACAAAAAGAAATGCAAAAAGGCAAAATGGTTATCTGAGGAGGCCTTACAAATAGCCAAAAAAAAAAAAAAAAAAAGAAGAGAAGTGAAAGGCAAAGGAGAAAAGGAAAGATATACCCATTTGAATGCAGAGTTCCAAGGAATAGCGGGAGAGGTAGGAAAGCCTTCCTCAGTGATCAGTGCAAAGCAATAGAGGAAACCAATAGAATGAGAAAGACTAGAGATCTCTTCAAGAAAATTAGAGATATCAAGGGAACACTTCATGCAAAGATGGGCACAATAAAGGACAGAAATGGTATAGACCTAACAGAAGCAGAAGATATTAAGAAGAGGTGATAAAAAATATATAGAAGAACTATACAAAAAAAAATTCTTCATGACCCAGATAACCACGATGGTGTGATCACTCACCTAGAGCCAGACATCCTGGAATGCAAAGTCAAGTAGGCCTTAGGAACCATCACTTACGAACAAAGCTAGTGGAGGTGATGGAATTCCAGTTGAACTATTTCAAATCTTAAAAGATGATGCTGTGAAAGTGCTGCACTCAATATGTCAGCAAATTTGGAAAATTCAGCAGTGGCCACAGCACTGGAAAAGGTCAGTTTTCTTTCCAATCCCAAAGAAAGGCATTGCCAAAGAATGTTCAAACAAAAGATTACTGCTAACAAAAGAAGACTAGGGACTTCCCTGGTGGCGCCAGGCTTCCAGTGCAGGTGACACGGGTTCATCCCCGTCAGGGAACAAAGATCCCCCATGCTGTGCAGTCAAAAGAGCCTAGGAACTTAGCACTCACCGACGGGTGCAACAGTCGGGCTCACTGAGGTCGTTCCTTTGACACGCGCCTCAGCTACCTGGGACCAGGGTGCTGTGTTTCCACACCCTGAGCTTCCTCAGGCTGTACCACTGGGGGCGGCTGGGCAGGCTGACGGCTGCTGGATGAGAGGTGTTCCTTCCTTCATGAGTCCCCCCAGGGCTCAGCAGCTCCCCACCGCGGGTGGCTGCCACTTGTAACGACTGTGACATGCTTCCTTTGCTGATGTGGCAGGAACTACTCCATTTCTCAACCACTTTGCTTGCATCCTTTAAGTTCTGGTACATTGTGCTTTCATTTTCATTCATCTTTAAATATTTTCTAATTTCCCTAGTAATTTCTTCTTTGACCCATTTGATTGCATTGTTTAATTTCCACAGATGTATGAATTCTTCATCTGTTACAGATTTCTAACTTTATCCATGATAGTCAGAGAAGATACTTTGTATAATATTTATCTTTTAAAATCTATCGAGACTTAATTCTTTGCCTAATGTATGGTCTGTCCTGGAAAATGTCTGGTGTGCATCTGAGAGGATTTTCTGTGCTGTTGTGTTGGGTAAAGTGTTCTGTTAGACCTAGTTAGTTTGTCATGGGGTTCAAGTTCTATTTCCCTACTGATCGTCTGTCTGGCTGTTGTGTTCATGTTGTGAGTGGCATGTTGAAATCTCCAATTATTACTGTAGAATCGTCGGTTTTTATGACTCTGTAGGTGTTTGCTTCATAAATTTTGATGCTCTGATTTTAGTGCATATTTACAATTGTTATAGCTACTTGCTGTATTGCATCTTTCGTTAATATATAATATCCTTCTTCATCTCTTATAACGTTTTCTTACTTCAGGTCTGTTTTGTCTGATATTAATATAGCCACCCTTGCTCTTTCTTGGTTACCATTTGCATGGAGTAGGTTTTTTCAGCCTTTCACTTTATTTGAGTCTTTGGATCTCTAGTGAGTCTTTTGCAGGCCACATTTCGTTGAATCATAAGTTTTTATCCATTCTGCAAATCTCTGCTTTTTGACTGGAGAGTTTAATCCATTTACATTTAAAGTAATCACTGAGTAGTAAGGACTTACTCTGTCATTATGCTATTTGCTTTCTATGTGCCTAATAGGTTTTAGTCCACCACTCCCTGTCTTCTTTTGTGCTCAGTTGGTTTTTTGTAGTATGACTTTCACCTTTCTTTCCCATTTGCTTGTGTGTGTATCCTATAGCTCTGAAGGGGGAAACGTGCTAGCCCTTTCAGTCCACATGCTCGGTGCTGCCGCTCCAGGAGGCTGGGGAGACAGAGTCCTGCTTCCTCCTCCTCCATCTCTGGGAATCCTCTCTCAGCCGTTTTTAAAAGAAGCATTCCCCCTGCTGTACTGTTTCCTTCACCCTGAAGGTCGTGGCATTAACCAGTCTCAAATCACCTTTATTTCCTCCTCCCAGATGAGCCATTGTCCCAGTTCAGTTGGGACATGGTAACCAGAAATATTAGGCGGGCTCTGACTCATTGGAAAAGACCCTGATGCTGGGAAAGACTGAGGGCGGGAGGAGAAGGGGACGGCAGAGGATGAGATGGTTGAATGGCATCACTGACTCGATGGACATGAGTCTGAGCAAGTTCTGGGAACTGGTGATGTACAGGGAGGCCTGGCATGCTGCAGTCCGTGGGGTAGCAAAGAGTCGGACCTGACTGATTGACTGAAACGAACTGAATCAATACCTAATGTTATCTGGTGTGTAGACTCTTGTGAAAAGATGGCATGCCCCTAACAGACCAGATTTGTTTGCAGGTGCAGTGAACAGTGGAGACTACAGCCTGTGGGCTTCCGTGGCTAGGAGCTGAGGGGGTCTGCACGACGTGGCCTCCTGGGTCCAGGGAGGCCCCTCTGCCCTTGACTGTGGGGCTCCTGCAACAGTACCCTCACCACACATATCTCAAAGGGAAACAAGAAGAGCCCAGCTCTTGACGGTCCCAAATGAAGAGAGAGAGCTCTGTCACAAGTCCCCGAGGAGGATGCTTGGAGCAGCCAGAACAGCTCCCCACTCGGGGACAGACGCCTAGCCAGTCAGGCAAGCTTGGCTCCAGACTGCGGGGCCTCCTCTGCTCCGCCCGCCACACCGCACACTCGGACTTCTCACCTCCGTCTGTGGTGGGAGCATGGACGCGACACCGTCTTGGACAGAGAATGAAGGGACTGGGAGGCCTCCTGGTATCACGTCTCACTCAGGGACTCAAAAATAGATGTAATGTCAGTTGAGCTGTCGTCCAAAACTGTCATTCCTAAAACGCACCGTCCGTGTGCAGCTCTGAGTGTCCCTGGAGCCAGCCCCAAGCGCACGCTTCCTGAGGGAGGAGGTGGGCGAAGGTGGGAACTGCAAACCCTCTTTGCTGTTGCTGTTGTGCAGCAGAAACCAGCACAGCGTTGTAAGGCACTTTTCTCTGTGTCAGTCGCTCGGTCGTGTCCGACTCCTTGCAATTCCGCGGACTGTAGCCCACCAGGCTCCTGTGTCCATGGGATTCTCCAGGCAAGAATACCAGAGTGGGTTGCCATTCCCTTCTCCAGAGGATCTTCCTGACCCAGGGATCGAACTCTGGTCTCCTGCATTGCACGCAGATTCTTTACCTTTTGAGCTACAGGGAAGTCCTCTTAGTAAATGTAGCTAGTATACAGCATCTATTTAATAGTATACAGTATCAAAGAAAGAAAACTTTGGGGTGAATTAAAAACAAAAATGGAAACTAAGCTTTGTAGATGGCAGAGTGGCTTGGCTCAGAGGAGCTCATCCACAGATAGCAATCATGCACTCCGGGAAAAATATGAAACACTGGTTGAAGGCACCGGAGAGTGACTTAGACACAGACAGTCCTTGAGAGGAGGCCTTGCGACAGGTGAGATTCACACACTACAGCTTCTCACCCAAGGAGACACAGCTGTGTGGTGTGGGCAGCTGTAACCCAAGAGAACGCTGCAGCCTTGACGGCTGGGAGAGTCAGGCACCAGGAAATGAAGGCTAAGTCACAAAGCGGAAGGAGCTCACATCTGTGTGCAAATCCACCCAAGTCCTCAGCTGACTTGTGTAAGGAAGACGCCAAGGGTCCCACGAGGAAAGATCCGAGCCGGGGGACTGCTACCCACAAGGCAGGGACAGAGCTGGCGTTGAGTTCAGCTGGGCAAGTGTCCGGCTAGGATGAAGGTGAACCCTCTTCACATGAAGATCACATGATCCAGAGTCACTACAACAAGTGGACCAGTAACAAGTGTGCACCGGCTTATGATGAAAGGTACCAGGTGTGCGCAGAGACAGAGACGGGAGGTGCCAATCCAGTAAGAGCATTCAGTAGAAGCCTACCTGGTAGGCAGGTAGAGACAAATGGCAAACTTCAATCCATTCAAGGAATTCAAGAAAAACATAGTTGTAACGAATAAATAGGGAGTCTCGGCAGAGAGATGGAAATGGTTATTTAAAAAGAACCAAACAGAAATTCCAGGACTTAAAAGTGCTATGGATTATGTGCTGGGTCATGAAATAAATCTCAAATACTTCCAGTGTGTGGAATCTTAGAGAGGATATTCCCTAATCACAATGAAGTTAAATTAGAAGTCAGTAAGGATTGGACACAAATATTTGTAAATTAGAGAACACACTTCGGAACAATTCATGGGTCAAAAAAAACTACCAGGGAAATTAGGAAACATTTGGGACTGAATAATAATGAGTATGCATGTGCGTGCTCAGTCGCTTCTGTCGTGTCCGAGTCTTTGCTACCCTATGGACCATATAGCCCACCAGACTCCTCCATCCATGGGATTCTAAAGGCAACAACACTGGAGTGAGTTGCCATTTCCTCCTCCAGGGGATCTTCCCCACCCAGGGATCAATCCCGCATCTCCAGCGCCTCCTGCATTGCAGGCAAATTCTTTATCACTGAACCACGGGGAAGCCCGATAAAGAGTATGTGAGTGTGTGTTAGCTGCTCAGTCGTGTCTGATCCTTTGCAGCCCCACAGACTAGCCTGCCAGGCTCCTTTGTTCATGGAATTCTCCAGGCAAGAATACTGGAGTGGGTCACCATTCCCTTCTCCAGGAGATAATGAGTATATAATGTGTCAAATCTGTAAACTAAGCAAAAATGAGCCTAACAGGAAAATTATACCTTCAAACTCTCACGTTAGAAAAACAATTCCAAGAAATATCTAAGAATTCACCTTAGAAAGTTTCAGAAAACTGAGTAAATTAAATCCAAAACAAGTAGAAAGAAGAAAGTGATGGTCAAAGGAAAAAATGCTCATAAATTAGTAAGATCAGGAATACAAGAGAAGACATCAGTACAGATTCTATGGACTTTAATTGGACAGTATCAGAACACTATAAACAATCTTACTCTGATACATTTGACCATTTATATAGTATACAAGTTCTGTTAAAAACATAACTTACCAAGATTGTGAGACGGGTGACAGACAGAATGCCCTGTCTCCTGGGCGAGAACTTTGATGGACTGAGTACTGTCGCGGACAGCACCTGATTCACTGGAGA